>NW_028168080.1:0-335846 GCF_964237585.1 Gallinula chloropus | reverse complement strand
GAAGCACTCTCCGGCCAACATGCCCAACTGCAGCAACAGCTCCCAAAGCGAAGGAGCCAGGACCCAAAGACCTAGCTGGCCTGAAGGGCCCCCAGGGGGGCCCCAAGCAGCCCCTCTCAATTTGGGTCTGGGGGCTTTCGTTGGGCATGTATACCTGAGAGGTACCTGCAAGGTTACAGTTCGCGGCCCGAGAAGCACTCTCCGGCCAACATGCCCAACTGCAGCAACAGCTCCCAAACCGAAGGAGCCAGGACCCAAAGACCTAGCTGGCCTGAAGGGCCCCCAGGGGGCCCCCAAGCAGCCCCTCTCAATTTGGGTCTGGGGGCTTTCGTTGGGCATGGAACCTTGGAGATTCCTGCAAGGTTGCAGTTCGCGGCCCGAGAAGCACTCTCCGGCCAACATGCCCAACTGCAGCAACAGCTCCCAAACCGAAGGAGCCAGGACCCAAAGACCTAGCTGGCCTGAAGGGCCCCCAGGGGGCCCCCAAGCAGCCCCTCTCCATTTGGGTCTGGGGGCTTTCGTTGGGCCGGGAACCTGGGAGAATCCTGCAAGGTTGCAGTTCGCGGCCGGAGAAGCACTCTCCGGCCAACATGCCCAACTGCAGCAACAGCTCCCAAAGCGAAGGAGCCAGGACCCAAAGACCTAGCTGGCCTGAAGGGCCCCCAGGGGGCCCCCAAGTAGCCCCTCTCCATTTGGGTCTGGGGGCTTTCGTTGGGCCGGGAACCTGGGAGAATCCTGCAAGGTTGCAGTTCGCGGCCCGAGAAGCACTCTCCGGCCAACATGCCCAACTGCAGCAACAGCTCCCAAACCGAAGGAGCCAGGACACAAAGACCTAGCTGGCCTGAAGGGCCCCCAGGGGGCCCCCAAGCAGCCCATCTCAATTTGGGTCTGGGGGCTTTCGTTGGGCATGTATACCTGAGAGGTTCCTGCAAGTTACAGTTCGCGGCCCGAGAAGCACTCTCCGGCCAACATGCCCAACTGCAGCAACAGCTCCCAAAGCGAAGGAGCCAGGACCCAAAGACCTAGCTGGCCTGAAGGGCCCCCAGGGGGCCCCCAAGCAGCCCCTCTCCATTTGGGTCTGGGGGTTTTCGTTGGGCCGGGAACCTGGGATATACCTGCAAGGTTGCAGTTCGCGGCCCGAGAAGCACTCTCCGGCCAACATGCCCAACTGCAGCAACAGCTCCCAAACCGAAGGAGCCAGGACCCAAAGACCTAGCTGGCCTGAAGGGCCCCCAGGGGGCCCCCAAGCAGCCCCTCTCAATTTGGGTCTGGGGGCTTTCGTTGGGCCGGGAACCTGGGAGAATCCTGCAAGGTTGCAGTTCGCGGACCGAGAAGCACTCTCCGGCCAACATGCCCAACTGCAGCAACAGCTCCCAAACCGAAGGAGCCAGGACACAAAGACCTAGCTGGCCTGAAGGGCCCCCAGGGGGCCCCCAAGCAGCACCTCTCAATTTGGATCTGGGGGATTTTGTTGGGCCGGGAACCTGGGAGATTCATGCAAGGTTGCAGTTCGCGGCCCGAGAAGCAATCTCCGGCCAACATGCCCAACTGCAGCAACAGCTCCCAAAGCGAAGGAGCCAGGACCCAAAGACCTAGCTGGCCTGAAGGGCCCCCAGGGGGTCCCCAAGCAGCCCCTCTCCATTTGGGTCTGGGGGCTTTCGTTGGGCGGGGAACCTGGGAGATTCATGCAAGGTTGCAGTTCGCGGCCCGAGAAGCACTCTCCGGCCAACATGCCCAACTGCAGCAACAGCTCCCAAACCGATAGAGCCAGGACACAAAGACCTAGCTGGCCTGAAGGGCCCCCAGGGGGCCCCCAAGCAGCCCCTCTCAATTTGGGTCTGGGGGCTTTCGTTGGGCCGGGAACCTGGGAGAATCCTGCAAGGTTGCAGTTCGCGGCCCGAGAAGCACTCTCCGGCCAACATGCCCAACTGCAGCAACAGCTCCCAAACCGAAGGAGCCAGGACACAAAGACCTAGCTGGCCTGAAGGGCCCCCAGGGGGCCCCCAAGCAGCCCCTCTCAATTTGGGTCCGGGTCCTTTCGTTGGGCCGGGAACCTGGGAGATTCCTGCGAGGTTGCAGTTCGCGGCCCGAGAAGCACTCTCCGGCCAACATGCCCAACTGCAGCAACAGCTCCCAAAGCGAAGGAGCCAGGACCCAAAGACCTAGCTGGCCTGAAGGGCCCCCAGGGGGCCCTCAAGGAGCTCCTCTCCATTTGGGTCTGGGGGCTTTCGTTGGGCCGGGAACCTGGGAGGTACCTGCAATGTTGCAGTTCGCGGCCGGAGAAGCACTCTCCGGCCAGCATGCCCAACTGCAGCAACAGCTCCCAAAGCGAAGGAGCCAGGACCCAAAGACCTAGCTGGCCTGAAGGGCCCCCAGAAGGCCACCAAGCAGCCCCTCTCCATTTGGGTCTGGGGGCTTTCGTTGGGCATGTATACCTGAGAGGTACCTGCAAGTTACAGTTCGCGGCCCGAGAAGCACTCTCCGGCCAACATGCCCAACTGCAGCAACAGCTCCCAAAGCGAAGGAGCCAGGACCCAAAGACCTAGCTGGCCTGAAGGGCCCCCACAAGTCCACCAAGCAGCCCCTCTCCATTTGGGTCTGGGGGCTTTCGTTGGGCCGGGAACCTGGGAGAATCCTTCAAGGTTGCAGTTCGCGGCCCGAGAAGCACTCTCCGCCCAACATGCCCAACTGCAGCAACAGCTCCCAAAGCGAAGGAGCCAGGACCCAAAGACCTAGCTGGCCTGAAGGGCCCCCAGGGGGCCCCCAAGCAGCCCCTCTCAATTTGGGTCTGGGGGGCTTCGTTGGGCATGGAACCTGGGAGATTCCTGCAAGGTTGCAGTTCGCGGCCCGAGAAGCACTCTCCGGCCAACATGCCCAACTGCAGCAACAGCTCCCAAACCGAAGGAGCCAGGACCCAAAGACCTAGCTGGCCTGAAGGGCCCCCAGGGGGCCCCCAAGCAGCCCCTCTCCATTTGGGTCTGGGGGCTTTTGTTGGGCCGGGAACCTGGGGGAATCCTGCAAGGTTGCAGTTCGAGGCCCGAGAAGCACTCTCCGGCCAACATGCCCAACTGCAGCAACAGCTCCCAAAGCGAAGGAGCCAGGAACCAAAGACCTAGCTGGCCTGAAGAGCCCCCAGGGGGCCACCAAGCAGCCCCTCTCAATTTGGGTCTGGGGGCTTTCGTTGGGCATGGATACCTGGGAGGTACCTGCAAGGTTACAGTTCGCGGCCCGAGAAGCACTCTCCGGCCAACATGCCCAACTGCAGCAACAGCTCCCAAAGCGAAGGAGCCAGGACCCAAAGACCTAGCTGGCCTGAAGGGCCCCCAGGGGGCCACCAAGCAGCCCCTCTCAATTTGGGTCTGGGGGCTTTCTTTAGGCTGAGAACCTGGGAGATACCAGCAAGGTTGCAGTTCGCGGCCCGAGAAGCACTCTCCGGCCAACATGCCCAATATCCAGCAACAGCTCCCAAAGCGAAGGAGCCAGGACACAAAGACCTAGCTGGCCTGAAGGGCCCCGAGAAGGCCCCCAAGCAGCCCCTCTCCATTTGGGTCTGGGGGCTTTCGTTGGGCATGTATACCTGAGAGGTACCTGCAAGTTACAGTTCGCGGCCCGAGAAGCACTCTCCGGCCAACATGCCCAACTGCAGCAACAGCTCCCAAAGCGAAGGAGCCAGGACCCAAAGACCTAGCTGGCCTGAAGGGCCCCCAGGGGGCCCCCAAGCAGCCCCTCTCCATTTGGGTCTGGGGGTTTTCGTTGGGCCGGGAACCTGGGAGGTACCTGCAAGGTTGCAGTTCGCGGCCCGAGAAGCACTCTCCGGCCAACATGCCCAACTGCAGCAACAGCTCCCAAAGTGAAGGAGCCAGGACCCAAAGACCTAGCTGGCCTGAAGGGCCCCCAGGGGGCCCCAAGCAGCCCCTCTCAATTTGGGTCTGGGGGCTTTCGTTGGGCCGGGAACCTGGGAGAATCCTGCAAGGTTGCAGTTCGCGGCCCGAGAAGCACTCTCCGGCCAACATGCCCAACTGCAGCAACAGCTCCCAAACCGAAGGAGCCAGGACCCAAAGACCTAGCTGGCCTGAAGGGCCCCCAGGGGGTCCCCAAGCAGCCCCTCTCCATTTGGGTCTGGGGCCTTTCGTTGGGCCGGGAACCTGGGAGGTACCTGCAAGGTTGCAGTTCGCGGCCCGAGAAGCACTCTCCGGCCAACATGCCCAACTGCAGCAACAGCTCCCAAACCGAAGGAGCCAGGACCCAAAGACCTAGCTGGCCTGAAGGGCCCCCAGGGGGGCCCCAAGCAGCCCCTCTCAATTTGGGTCTGGGGGCTTTCGTTGGGCCGGGAACCTGGGAGAATCCTGCAAGTTAGAGTTCGCGGCCCGAGAAGCACTCTCCGGCCAACATGCCCAACTGCAGCAACAGCTCCCAAACCGAAAGAGCCAGGACCCAAAGACCTAGCTGGCCTGAAGGGCCCCCAGGGGGCCCCCAAGCAGCCCCTCTCCATTTGGGTCTGGGGGCTTTCGTTGGGCCGGGAACCTGGGAGAATCCTGCAAGGTTGCAGTTCGCGGCCCGAGAAGCACTCTCCGGCCGACATGCCCAACTGCAGCAACAGCTCCCAAAGCGAAGGAGCCAGGACCCAAAGACCTAGCTGGCCTGAAGGGCCCCCAGGGGGCCCCCAAGGAGCTCCTCTCCATTTGGGTCTGGGGGCTTTTGTTGGGCCGGGAACCTGGGAGGTACCTGCAAGGTTGCAGTTCGCGGCCCGAGAAGCACTCTCCGGCCAACATGCCCAATATCCAGCAACAGCTCCCAAAGCGAAGGAGCCAGGACCCAAAGACCTAGCTGGCCTGAAGGGCCCCCAGGGGGCCCCCAAGCAGCCCCTCTCAATTTGGGTCTGGGGGCTTTATTTAGGCTGAGAACCTGGGAGATACCAGCAAGGTTGCAGTTCGCGGCCCGAGAAGCACTCTCCGGCCAACATGCCCAATATGCAGCAACAGCTCCCAAAGCGAAGGAGCCAGGACCCAAAGACCTAGCTGGCCTGAAGGGCCCCCAGGGGACCCCCAAGCAGCCCCTCTCCATTTGGGTCTGGGGGCTTTCGTTGGGCCGGGAACCTGGGAGAATCCTGCAAGGTTGCAGTTCGCGGCCGGAGAAGCACTCTCCGGCCAACATGCCCAACTGCAGCAACAGCTCCCAAAGCGAAGGAGCCAGGACCCAAAGACCTAGCTGGCCTGAAGGGCCCCCAGGGGGCCCCCAAGCAGCCCCTCTCCATTTGGGTCTGGGGCCTTTCGTTGGGCATGGAACCTGGGAGATTCCTGCGAGGTTGCAGTTCGCGGCCCGAGAAGCACTCTCCGGCCAACATGCCCAACTGCAGCAACAGCTCCCAAACCGAAGGAGCCAGGACACAAAGACCTAGCTGGCCTGAAGGGCCCCCATGGGGGCCCCAAGGAGCTCCTCTCCATTTGGGTCTGGGGGCTTTAGTTGGGCCGGGAACCTGGGAGGTACCTGCAAGGTTGCAGTTCGCGGCAGGAGAAGCACTCTCCGGCCAGCATGCCCAACTGCAGCAACAGCTCCCAAAGCGAAGGAGCCAGGACCCAAAGACCTAGCTGGCCTGAAGGGCCCCCAGGGGGCCCCCAAGCAGCCCCTCTCAATTTGGGTCTGGGGGCTTTCTTTAGGCTGAGAACCTGGGAGATACCAGCAAGGTTGCAGTTCGCGGCCCGAGAAGCACTCTCCGGCCAACATGCCCAATATCCAGCAACAGCTCCCAAAGCGAAGGAGCCAGGACCCAAAGACCTAACTGGCCTGAAGGGCCCCCAGGGGGCCCCCAAGCAGCCCCTCTCCATTTGGGTCTGGGGGCTTTCGTTGGGCCGGGAACCTGGGAGAATCCTGCAAGGTTGCAGTTCGCGGCCGGAGAAGCACTCTCCGGCCAACATGCCCAACTGCAGCAACAGCTCCCAAAGCGAAGGAGCCAGGACCCAAAGACCTAGCTGGCCTGAAGGGCCCCCAGGGGGCCCCCAAGCAGCCCCTCTCCATTTGGGTCTGGGGGCTTTCGTTGGGCCGGGAACCTGGGAGGTACATGCAAGGTTGCAGTTCGCGGCCCGAGAAGCACTCTCCGGCCAACATGCCCAACTGCAGCAACAGCTCCCAAACCGAAGGAGCCAGGACACAAAGACCTAGCTGGCCTGAAGGGCCCCCAGGGGGCCCCCAAGCAGCCCCTCTCCATTTGGGTCTGGGGGCTTTCGTTGGGCCGGGAACCTGGGAGATTCATGCAAGGTTGCAGTTCGCGGCCCGAGAAGCACTCTCCGCCCAACATGCCGAACTGCAGCAACAGCTCCCAAAGCGAAGGAGCCAGGACTCAAAGACCTAGCTGGCCTGAAGGGCCCCCAGGGGGCCCCCAAGCAGCCCCTCTCAATTTGCGTCTGGGGGCTTTCGTTGGGCATGGAACCTGGGAGATTCCTGCAAGGTTGCAGTTCGCGGCCCGAGAAGCACTCTCCGGCCAACATGCCCAACTGCAGCAACAGCTCCCAAACCGAAGGAGCCAGGACCCAAAGACCTAGCTGGCCTGAAGGGCCCCCAGGGGGGCCCCAAGCAGCCCCTCTCCATTTGGGTCTGGGGGCTTTCGTTGGGCGGGGAACCTGGGAGATTCATGCAAGGTTGCAGTTCGCGGCCCGAGAAGCACTCTCCGGCCAACATGCCCAACTGCAGCAACAGCTCCCAAACCGAAGGAGCCAGGACCCAAAGACCTAGCTGGCCTGAAGGGCCCCCAGGGGGCCACCAAGCAGCCCCTCTCCATTTGGGTCTGGGGGCTTTCGTTGGGCATGGATACCTGGGAGGTACCTGCAAGGTTACAATTCGCGGCCCGAGAAGCAATCTCCGGCCAACATGCCCAACTGCAGCAACAGCTCCCAAAGCGAAGGAGCCAGGACCCAAAGACCTAGCTGGCCTGAAGGGCCCCCATGGGGCCACCAAGCAGCCCCTCTCCATTTGGGTCTGGGGGCTTTCTTTAGGCTGAGAACCTGGGAGATACCAGCAAGGTTGCAGTTCGCGGCCGGAGAAGCACTCTCCGGCCAACATGCCCAATATCCAGCAACAGCTCCCAAAGCGAAGGAGCCAGGACCCAAAGACCTAGCTGGCCTGAAGGGCCCCCAGAAGGCCACCAAGCAGCCCCTCTCCATTTGGGTCTGGGGGCTTTCGTTGGGCATGTATACCTGAGAGGTACCTGCAAGTTACAGTTCGCGGCCCGAGAAGCACTCTCCGGCCAACATGCCCAACTGCAGCAACAGCTCCCAAAGTGAAGGAGCCAGGACCCAAAGACCTAGCTGGCCTGAAGGGCCCCCAGGGGGCCCCCAAGCAGCCCCTCTCCATTTGGGTCTGGGGGTTTTCGTTGGGCCGGGAACCTGGGATATACCTGCAAGGTTGCAGTTCGCGGCCCGAGAAGCACTCTCCGGCCAACATGCCCAACTGCAGCAACAGCTCCCAAACCGAAGGAGCCAGGACCCAAAGACCTAGCTGGCCTGAAGGGCCCCCAGGGGGCCCCCAAGCAGCCCCTCTCAATTTGGGTCTGGGGGCTTTCGTTGGGCCGGGAACCTGGGAGAATCCTGCAAGGTTGCAGTTCGCGGCCCGAGAAGCACTCTCCGGCCAACATGCCCAACTGCAGCAACAGCTCCCAAACCGAAGGAGCCAGGACCCAAAGACCTAGGTGGCCTGAAGGGCCCCCAGGGGGCCCCCAAGCAGCACCTCTCAATTTGGGTCTGGGGGCTTTTGTTGGGCCGGGAACCTGGGAGATTCATGCAAGGTTGCAGTTCGCGGCCCGAGAAGCAATCTCCGGCCAACATGCCCAACTGCAGCAACAGCTCCCAAAGCGAAGGAGCCAGGACCCAAAGACCTAGCTGGCCTGAAGGGCCCCCAGGGGGCCACCAAGCAGCCCCTCTCCATTTGGGTCTGGGGGCTTTCGTTGGGCATGGATACCTGGGAGGTACCTGCAAGGTTACAGTTCGCGGCCCGAGAAGCACTCTCCGGCCAACATGCCCAACTGCAGCAACAGCTCCCAAAGCGAAGGAGCCAGGACCCAAAGACCTAGCTGGCCTGAAGGGCCCCCATGGGGCCACCAAGCAGCCCCTCTCAATTTGGGTCTGGGGGCTTTCTTTAGGCTGAGAACCTGGGAGATACCAGCAAGGTTGCAGTTCGCGGCCCGAGAAGCAATCTCCGGCCAACATGCCCAATATCCAGCAACAGCTCCCAAAGCGAAGGAGCCAGGACCCAAAGACCTAGCTGGCCTGAAGGGCCCCCAGAAGGCCACCAAGCAGCCCCTCTCCATTTGGGTCTGGGGGCTTTTGTTGGGCCGGGAACCTGGGGGAATCCTGCAAGGTTGCAGTTCGAGGCCCGAGAAGCACTCTCCGGCCAACATGCCCAACTGCAGCAACAGCTCCCAAAGCGAAGGAGCCAGGAACCAAAGACCTAGCTGGCCTGAAGAGCCCCCAGGGGGCCCCCAAACAGCCCCTCTCAATTTGGGTCTGGGGGCTTTCGTTGGGCATGGATACCTGGGAGGTACCTGCAAGGTTACAGTTCGCGGCCCGAGAAGCACTCTCCGGCCAACATGCCCAACTGCAGCAACAGCTCCCAAAGCGAAGGAGCCAGGACCCAAAGACCTAGCTGGCCTGAAGGGCCCCCAGGGGGCCACCAAGCAGCCCCTCTCAATTTGGGTCTGGGGGCTTTCTTTAGGCTGAGAACCTGAGAGATACCAGCAAGGTTGCAGTTCGCGGCCCGAGAAGCACTCTCCGGCCAACATGCCCAATATCCAGCAACAGCTCCCAAACCGAAGGAGCCAGGACCCAAAGACCTAGCTGGCCTGAAGGGCCCCCAGAAGGCCCCCAAGCAGCCCCTCTCCATTTGGGTCTGGGGGCTTTCGTTGGGCATGTATACCTGAGAGGTACCTGCAAGTTACAGTTCGCGGCCCGAGAAGCACTCTCCGGCCAACATGCCCAACTGCAGCAACAGCTCCCAAAGCGAAGGAGCCAGGACCCAAAGACCTAGCTGGCCTGAAGGGCCCCCAGGGGGCCCCCAAGCAGCCCCTCTCAATTTGGGTCTGGGGGCTTTCTTTAGGCTGAGAACCTGGGAGATACCAGCAAGGTTGCAGTTCGCGGCCCGAGAAGCACTCTCCGGCCAACATGCCCAATATCCAGCAACAGCTCCCAAAGCGAAGGAGCCAGGACCCAAAGACCTAACTGGCCTGAAGGGCCCCCAGGGGGGCCCCAAGCAGCCCCTCTCCATTTGGGTCTGGGGGCTTTCGTTGGGCCGGGAACCTGGGAGAATCCTGCAAGGTTGCAGTTCGCGGCCGGAGAAGCACTCTCCGGCCAACATGCCCAACTGCAGCAACAGCTCCCAAACCGAAGGAGCCAGGACACAAAGACCTAGCTGGCCTGAAGGGCCCCCAGGGGGCCCCCAAGCAGCCCCTCTCCATTTGGGTCTGGGGGCTTTCGTTGGGCCGGGAACCTGGGAGGTACCTGCAAGGTTGCAGTTCGCGGCCCGAGAAGCACTCTCCGGCCATCATGCCCAACTGCAGCAACAGCTCCCAAACCGAAGGAGCCAGGACACAAAGACCTAGCTGGCCTGAAGGGCCCCCAGGGGGCCCCCAAGCAGCCCCTCTCCATTTGGGTCTGGGGGCTTTCGTTGGGCTGGGAACCTGGGAGATTCATGCAAGGTTGCAGTTCGCGGCCCGAGAAGCACTCTCCGCCCAACATGCCGAACTGCAGCAACAGCTCCCAAAGCGAAGGAGCCAGGACTCAAAGACCTAGCTGGCCTGAAGGGCCCCCAGGGGGCCCCCAAGCAGCCCCTCTCAATTTGCGTCTGGGGGCTTTCGTTGGGCATGGAACCTGGGAGATTCCTGCAAGGTTGCAGTTCGCGGCCCGAGAAGCACTCTCCGGCCAACATGCCCAACTGCAGCAACAGCTCCCAAAGCGAAGGAGCCAGGACCCAAAGACCTAGCTGGCCTGAAGGGCCCCCAGGGGGGCCCCAAGCAGCCCCTCTCCATTTGGGTCTGGGGGCTTTCGTTGGGCGGGGAACCTGGGAGATTCATGCAAGGTTGCAGTTCGCGGCCCGAGAAGCACTCTCCGGCCAACATGCCCAACTGCAGCAACAGCTCCCAAAGCGAAGGAGCCAGGACCCAAAGACCTAGCTGGCCTGAAGGGCCCCCAGGGGGCCACCAAGCAGCCCCTCTCCATTTGGGTCTGGGGGCTTTCGTTGGGCATGGATACCTGGGATGTACATGCAAGGTTGCAGTTCGCGGCCCGAGAAGCACTCTCCGGCCAACATGCCCAACTGCAGCAACAGCTCCCAAAGCGAAGGAGCCAGGACCCAAAGACCTAGCTGGCCTGAAGGGCCCCCATGGGGCCACCAAGCAGCCCCTCTCAATTTGGGTCTGGGGGCTTTCTTTAGGCTGAGAACCTGGGAGATACCAGCAAGGTTGCAGTTCGCGGCCGGAGAAGCACTCTCCGGCCAACATGCCCAATATCCAGCAACAGCTCCCAAAGCGAAGGAGCCAGGACCCAAAGACCTAGCTGGCCTGAAGGGCCCCCAGAAGGCCACCAAGCAGCCCCTCTCCATTTGGGTCTGGGGGCTTTCGTTGGGCATGTATACCTGAGAGGTACCTGCAAGTTACAGTTCGCGGCCCGAGAAGCACTCTCCGGCCAACATGCCCAACTGCAGCAACAGCTCCCAAAGCGAAGGAGCCAGGACCCAAAGACCTAGCTGGCCTGAAGGGCCCCCAGGGGGCCCCCAAGCAGCCCCTCTCCATTTGGGTCTGGGGGTTTTCGTTGGGCCGGGAACCTGGGATATACCTGCAAGGTTGCAGTTCGCGGCCCGAGAAGCACTCTCCGGCCAACATGCCCAACTGCAGCAACAGCTCCCAAACCGAAGGAGCCAGGACCCAAAGACCTAGCTGGCCTGAAGGGCCCCCAGGGGGCCCCCAAGCAGCCCCTCTCAATTTGGGTCTGGGGGCTTTCGTTGGGCCGGGAACCTGGGAGAATCCTGCAAGGTTGCAGTTCGCGGCCCGAGAAGCACTCTCCGGCCAACATGCCCAACTGCAGCAACAGCTCCCAAACCGAAGGAGCCAGGACACAAAGACCTAGCTGGCCTGAAGGGCCCCCAGGGGGCCCCCAAGCAGCACCTCTCAATTTGGGTCTGGGGGCTTTTGTTGGGCCGGGAACCTGGGAGATTCATGCAAGGTTGCAGTTCGCGGCCCGAGAAGCAATCTCCGGCCAACATGCCCAACTGCAGCAACAGCTCCCAAAGCGAAGGAGCCAGGACCCAAAGACCTAGCTGGCCTGAAGGGCCCCCAGGGGGGCCCCAAGCAGCCCCTCTCCATTTGGGTCTGGGGGCTTTCGTTGGGCGGGGAACCTGGGAGATTCATGCAAGGTTGCAGTTCGCGGCCCGAGAAGCACTCTCCGGCCAACATGCCCAACTGCAGCAACAGCTCCCAAAGCGAAGGAGCCAGGACCCAAAGACCTAGCTGGCCTGAAGGGCCCCCAGGGGGCCACCAAGCAGCCCCTCTCCATTTGGGTCTGGGGGCTTTCGTTGGGCATGGATACCTGGGAGGTACCTGCAAGGTTACAGTTCGCGGCCCGAGAAGCACTCTCCGGCCAACATGCCCAACTGCAGCAACAGCTCCCAAAGCGAAGGAGCCAGGACCCAAAGACCTAGCTGGCCTGAAGGGCCCCCAGGGGGCCACCGAGCAGCCCCTCTCAATTTGGGTCTGGGGGCTTTCTTTAGGCTGAGAACCTGGGAGATACCAGCAAGGTTGCAGTTCGCGGCCCGAGAAGCACTCTCCGGCCAACATGCCCAATATCCAGCAACAGCTCCCAAAGCGAAGGAGCCAGGACCCAAAGACCTAGCTGGCCTGAAGGGCCCCCAGAAGGCCACCAAGCAGCCCCTCTCCATTTGGGTCTGGGGGCTTTCGTTGGGCATGTATACCTGAGAGGTACCTGCAAGTTACAGTTCGCGGCCCGAGAAGCACTCTCCGGCCAACATGCCCAACTGCAGCAACAGCTCCCAAAGCGAAGGAGCCAGGACCCAAAGACCTAGCTGGCCTGAAGGGCCCCCAGGGGGCCCCCAAGCAGCCCCTCTCCATTTGGGTCTGGGGGTTTTCGTTGGGCCGGGAACCTGGGATATACCTGCAAGGTTGCAGTTCGCGGCCCGAGAAGCACTCTCCGGCCAACATGCCCAACTGCAGCAACAGCTCCCAAACCGAAGGAGCCAGGACCCAAAGACCTAGCTGGCCTGAAGGGCCCCCAGGGGGCCCCCAAGCAGCCCCTCTCAATTTGGGTCTGGGGGCTTTCGTTGGGCCGGGAACCTGGGAGAATCCTGCAAGGTTGCAGTTCGCGGCCCGAGAAGCACTCTCCGGCCAACATGCCCAACTGCAGCAACAGCTCCCAAACCGAAGGAGCCAGGACACAAAGACCTAGCTGGCCTGAAGGGCCCCCAGGGGGCCCCCAAGCAGCACCTCTCAATTTGGGTCTGGGGGCTTTCGTTGGGCCGGGAACCTGGGAGATTCATGCAAGGTTGCAGTTCGCGGCCCGAGAAGCACTCTCCGGCCAACATGCCCAACTGCAGCAACAGCTCCCAAAGCGAAGGAGCCAGGACCCAAAGACCTAGCTGGCCTGAAGGGCCCCCAGGGGGTCCCCAAGCAGCCCCTCTCCATTTGGGTCTGGGGGCTTTCGTTGGGCGGGGAACCTGGGAGATTCATGCAAGGTTGCAGTTCGCGGCCCGAGAAGCACTCTCCGGCCAACATGCCCAACTGCAGCAACAGCTCCCAAACCGAAGGAGCCAGGACACAAAGACCTAGCTGGCCTGAAGGGCCCCCAGGGGGCCCCCAAGCAGCCCCTCTCCATTTGGGTCTGGGGGCTTTCGTTGGGCCGGGAACCTGGGAGATTCATGCAAGGTTGCAGTTCGCGGCCCGAGAAGCACTCTCCGCCCAACATGCCGAACTGCAGCAACAGCTCCCAAAGCGAAGGAGCCAGGACTCAAAGACCTAGCTGGCCTGAAGGGCCCCCAGGGGGCCCCCAAGCAGCCCCTCTCAATTTGCGTCTGGGGGCTTTCGTTGGGCATGGAACCTGGGAGATTCCTGCAAGGTTGCAGTTCGCGGCCCGAGAAGCACTCTCCGGCCAACATGCCCAACTGCAGCAACAGCTCCCAAACCGAAGGAGCCAGGACCCAAAGACCTAGCTGGCCTGAAGGGCCACCAGGGGGCCCCCAAGCAGCCCCTCTCAATTTGGGTCCGGGTCCTTTCGTTGGGCCGGGAACCTGGGAGATTCCTGCGAGGTTGCAGTTCGCGGCCCGAGAAGCACTCTCCGGCCAACATGCCCAACTGCAGCAACAGCTCCCAAACCGAAGGAGCCAGGACCCAAAGACCTAGCTGGCCTAAAGGGCCCCAGGGGGCCCTCAAGGAGCTCCTCTCCATTTGGGTCTGGGGGCTTTAGTTGGGCCGGGAACCTGGGAGGTACCTGCAATGTTGCAGTTCGCGGCCGGAGAAGCACTCTCCGGCCAGCATGCCCAACTGCAGCAACAGCTCCCAAAGCGAAGGAGCCAGGACCCAAAGACCTAGCTGGCCTGAAGGGCCCCCAGAAGGCCACCAAGCAGCCCCTCTCCATTTTGGTCTGGGGGCTTTCGTTGGGCATGTATACCTGAGAGGTACCTGCAAGTTACAGTTCGCGGCCCGAGAAGCACTCTCCGGCCAACATGCCCAACTGCAGCAACAGCTCCCAAAGCGAAGGAGCCAGGACCCAAAGACCTAGCTGGCCTGAAGGGCCCCCACAAGGCCACCAAGCAGCCCCTCTCCATTTGGGTCTGGGGGCTTTTGTTGGGCCGGGAACCTGGGAGATTCCTGCAAGGTTGCAGTTCGCGGCCCGAGAAGCACTCTCCGGCCAACATGCCCAACTGCAGCAACAGCTCCCAAAGCGAAGGAGCCAGGACCCAAAGACCTAGCTGGCCTGAAGGGCCCCCAGGGTGCCCCCAAGCAGCCCCTCTCAATTTGGGTCTGGGGGGCTTCGTTGGGCATGGAACCTGGGAGATTCCTGCAAGGTTGCAGTTCGCGGCCCGAGAAGCACTCTCCGGCCAACATGCCCAACTGCAGCAACAGCTCCCAAAGCGAAGGAGCCAGGACCCAAAGACCTAGCTGGCCTGAAGGGCCCCCAGGGGGCCCCCAAGCAGCCCCTCTCCATTTGGGTCTGGGGCCTTTCGTTGGGCATGGAACCTGGGAGATTCCTGCGAGGTTGCAGTTCGCGGCCCGAGAAGCACTCTCCGGCCAACATGCCCAACTGCAGCAACAGCTCCCAAACCGAAAGAGCCAGGACCCAAAGACCTAGCTGGCCTGAAGGGCCCCCAGGGGGCCCCCAAGCAGCCCCTCTCCATTTGGGTCTGGGGGCTTTCGTTGGGCCGGGAACCTGGGAGAATCCTGCAAGATTACAGTTCGCGGCCCGAGAAGCACTCTCCGGCCAACATGCCCAACTGCAGCAACAGCTCCCAAACCGAAGGAGCCAGGACCCAAAGACCTAGCTGGCCTGAAGGGCCCCCATGGGGCCCCCAAGGAGCTCCTCTCCATTTGGGTCTGGGGGCTTTAGTTGGGCCGGGAACCTGGGAGGTACCTGCAAGGTTGCAGTTCGCGGCAGGAGAAGCACTCTCCGGCCAGCATGCCCAACTGCAGCAACAGCTCCCAAAGCGAAGGAGCCAGGACCCAAAGACCTAGCTGGCCTGAAGGGCCCCCAGGGGGCCCCCAAGCAGCCCCTCTCCATTTGGGTCTGGGGGCTTTTGTTGGGCCGGGAACCTGGGAGATACCAGCAAGGTTGCAGTTCGCGGCCCTAGAAGCACTCTCCGGCCAACATGCCCAATATCCAGCAACAGCTCCCAAAGCGAAGGAGCCAGGACCCAAAGACCTAGCTGGCCTGAAGGGCCCCCAGGGGGCCCCCAAGCAGCCCCTCTCAATTTGGGTCTGGGGGCTTTCTTTAGGCTGAGAACCTGGGAGATACCAGCAAGGTTGCAGTTCGCGGCCCGAGAAGCACTCTCCGGCCAACATGCCCAATATCCAGCAACAGCTCCCAAAGCGAAGGAGCCAGGACCCAAAGACCTAACTGGCCTGAAGGGCCCCCAGGGGGCCCCCAAGCAGCCCCTCTCCATTTGGGTCTGGGGGCTTTCGTTGGGCCGGGAACCTGGGAGAATCCTGCAAGGTTGCAGTTCGCGGCCGGAGAAGCACTCTCCGGCCAACATGCCCAACTGCAGCAACAGCTCCCAAAGCGAAGGAGCCAGGACCCAAAGACCTAGCTGGCCTGAAGGGCCCCCAGGGGGCCCCCAAGCAGCCCCTCTCCATTTGGGTCTGGGGGCTTTCGTTCGGCCGGGAACCTGGGAGGTACCTGCAAGGTTGCAGTTCGCGGCCCGAGAAGCACTCTCCGGCCAACATGCCCAACTGCAGCAACAGCTCCCAAACCGAAGGAGCCAGGACACAAAGACCTAGCTGGCCTGAAGGGCCCCCAGGGGGCCCCCAAGCAGCCCCTCTCCATTTGGGTCTGGGGGCTTTCGTTGGGCCGGGAACCTGGGAGATTCATGCAAGGTTGCAGTTCGCGGCCCGAGAAGCACTCTCCGGCCAACATGCCCAACTGCAGCAACAGCTCCCAAAGCGAAGGAGCCAGGACTCAAAGACCTAGCTGGCCTGAAGGGCCCCCAGGGGGCCCCCAAGCAGCCCCTCTCCATTTGGGTCTGGGGGCTTTCGTTGGGCATGGAACCTGGGAGATTCCTGCAAGGTTGCAGTTCGCGGCCCGAGAAGCACTCTCCGGCCAACATGCCCAACTGCAGCAACAGCTCCCAAACCGAAGGAGCCAGGACCCAAAGACCTAGCTGGCCTGAAGGGCCCCCAGGGGGGCCCCAAGCAGCCCCTCTCCATTTGGGTCTGGGGGCTTTCGTTGGGCATGGAACCCTTGAGATTCATGCAAGGTTGCAGTTCGCGGCCCGAGAAGCACTCTCTGGCCAACATGCCCAACTGCAGCAACAGCTCCCAAACCGAAGGAGCCAGGACCCAAAGACCTAGCTGGCCTGAAGGGCCCCCAGAAGGCCACCAAGCAGCCCCTCTCCATTTGGGTCTGGGGGCTTTCGTTGGGCATGTATACCTGAGAGGTACCTGCAAGGTTGCAGTTCGCGGCCCGAGAAGCACTCTCCGGCCAACATGCCCAACTGCAGCAACAGCTCCCAAACCGAAGGAGCCAGGACACAAAGACCTAGCTGGCCTGAAGGGCCCCCAGGGGGCCCCCAAGCAGCCCCTCTCAATTTGGGTCTGGGGGCTTTCGTTGGGCCGGGAACCTGGGAGAATCCTGCAAGGTTGCAGTTCGCGGCCCGAGAAGCACTCTCCGGCCAACATGCCCAACTGCAGCAACAGCTCCCAAACCGAATGAGCCAGGACCCAAAGACCTAGCTGGCCTGAAGGGCCCCCAGGGAGCCCCCAAGCAGCCCCTCTCCATTTGGGTCTGGGGGCTTTTGTTGGGCCGGGAACCTGGGAGATTCCTGCAAGGTTGCAGTTCGAGGCCCGAGAAGCACTCTCCGGCCAACATGCCCAACTGCAGCAACAGCTCCCAAACCGAATGAGCCAGGACACAAATATCTAGCTGGCCTGAAGGGCCCCCAGGGGGCCCCCAAGCAGCCCCTCTCAATTTGGGTCTGGGGGCTTTCGTTGGGCCGGGAACCTGGGAGAATCCTGCAAGGTTTCAGTTCGCGGCCCGAGAAGCACTCTCCGGCCGACATGCCCAACTGCAGCAACAGCTCCCAAACCGAAGGAGCCAGGACCCAAAGACCTAGCTGGCCTGAAGGGCCCCCAGGGGGCCCCCAAGGAGCTCCTCTCCATTTGGGTCTGGGGGCTTTAGTTGGGCCGGGAACCTGGGAGGTACCTGCAAGGTTGCAGTTCGCGGCCGGAGAAGCACTCTCCGGCCAACATGCCCAATATCCAGCAACAGCTCCCAAAGCGAAGGAGCCAGGACCCAAAGACCTAGCTGGCCTGAAGGGCCCCCAGGGGGCCCCCAAGCAGCCCCTCTCCATTTGGGTCTGGGGGTTTTCGTTGGGCCGGGAACCTGGGATATACCTGCAAGGTTGCAGTTCGCGGCCCGAGAAGCACTCTCCGGCCAACATGCCCAACTGCAGCAACAGCTCCCAAACCGAAGGAGCCAGGACCCAAAGACCTAGCTGGCCTGAAGGGCCCCCAGGGGGCCCCCAAGCAGCCCCTCTCCATTTGGGTCTGGGGGCTTTCGTTGGGCCGGGAACCTGGGAGAATCCTGCAAGGTTGCAGTTCGCGGCCCGAGAAGCACTCTCCGGCCAACATGCCCAACTGCAGCAACAGCTCCCAAACCGAAGGAGCCAGGACACAAAGACCTAGCTGGCCTGAAGGGCCCCCAGGGGGCCCCCAAGCAGCACCTCTCAATTTGGGTCTGGGGGCTTTTGTTGGGCCGGGAACCTGGGAGATTCATGCAAGGTTGCAGTTCGCGGCCCGAGAAGCAATCTCCGGCCAACATGCCCAACTGCAGCAACAGCTCCCAAAGCGAAGGAGCCAGGACCCAAAGACCTAGCTGGCCTGAAGGGCCCCCAGGGGGTCCCCAAGCAGCCCCTCTCCATTTGGGTCTGGGGGCTTTCGTTGGGCGGGGAACCTGGGAGATTCATGCAAGGTTGCAGTTCGCGGCCCGAGAAGCACTCTCCGGCCAACATGCCCAACTGCAGCAACAGCTCCCAAACCGATAGAGCCAGGACACAAAGACCTAGCTGGCCTGAAGGGCCCCCAGGGGGCCCCCAAGCAGCCCCTCTCAATTTGGGTCTGGGGGCTTTCGTTGGGCCGGGAACCTGGGAGAATCCTGCAAGGTTGCAGTTCGCGGCCCGAGAAGCACTCTCCGGCCAACATGCCCAACTGCAGCAACAGCTCCCAAACCGAAGGAGCCAGGACACAAAGACCTAGCTGGCCTGAAGGGCCCCCAGGGGGCCCCCAAGCAGCCCCTCTCCATTTGGGTCTGGGGGCTTTCGTTGGGCCGGGAACCTGGGAGAATCCTGCAAGGTTGCAGTTCGCGGCCCGAGAAGCACTCTCCGGCCAACATGCCCAACTGCAGCAACAGCTCCCAAACCGAAGGAGCCAGGACCCAAAGACCTAGCTGGCCTGAAGGGCCCCAGGGGGCCCTCAAGGAGCTCCTCTCCATTTGGGTCTGGGGGCTTTAGTTGGGCCGGGAACCTGGGAGGTACCTGCAATGTTGCAGTTCGCGGCCGGAGAAGCACTCTCCGGCCAGCATGCCCAACTGCAGCAACAGCTCCCAAAGCGAAGGAGCCAGGACCCAAAGACCTAGCTGGCCTGAAGGGCCCCCAGAAGGCCACCAAGCAGCCCCTCTCCATTTTGGTCTGGGGGCTTTCGTTGGGCATGTATACCTGAGAGGTACCTGCAAGTTACAGTTCGCGGCCCGAGAAGCACTCTCCGGCCAACATGCCCAACTGCAGCAACAGCTCCCAAACCGAAGGAGCCAGGACACAAAGACCTAGCTGGCCTGAAGGGCCCCCAGGGGGGCCCCAAGCAGCCCCTCTCCATTTGGGTCTGGGGGCTTTCGTTGGGCAGGGAACCCTTGAGATTCATGCAAGGTTGCAGTTCGCGGCCCGAGAAGCACTCTCTGGCCAACATGCCCAACTGCAGCAACAGCTCCCAAACCGAAGGAGCCAGGACCCAAAGACCTAGCTGGCCTGAAGGGCCCCCAGAAGGCCACCAAGCAGCCCCTCTCCATTTGGGTCTGGGGGCTTTCGTTGGGCATGTATACCTGAGAGGTACCTGCAAGGTTGCAGTTCGCGGCCCGAGAAGCACTCTCCGGCCAACATGCCCAACTGCAGCAACAGCTCCCAAACCGAAGGAGCCAGGACACAAAGACCTAGCTGGCCTGAAGGGCCCCCAGGGGGCCCCCAAGCAGCCCCTCTCCATTTGGGTCCGGGTCCTTTCGTTGGGCCGGGAACCTGGGAGATTCCTGCGAGGTTGCAGTTCGCGGCCCGAGAAGCACTCTCCGGCCAACATGCCCAACTGCAGCAACAGCTCCCAAAGCGAAGGAGCCAGGACCCAAAGACCTAGCTGGCCTGAAGAGCCCCCAGGGGGCCACCAAGCAGCCCCTCTCAATTTGGGTCTGGGGGCTTTCGTTGGGCATGGATACCTGGGAGGTACCTGCAAGGTTACAGTTCGCGGCCCGAGAAGCACTCTCCGGCCAACATGCCCAACTGCAGCAACAGCTCCCAAAGCGAAGGAGCCAGGACCCAAAGACCTAGCTGGCCTGAAGGGCCCCCAGGGGGCCCCCAAGCAGCCCCTCTCCATTTGGGTCTGGGGGCTTTCTTTAGGCTGAGAACCTGGGAGATACCAGCAAGGTTGCAGTTCGCGGCCCGAGAAGCACTCTCCGGCCAACATGCCCAATATCCAGCAACAGCTCCCAAAGCGAAGGAGCCAGGACCCAAAGACCTAGCTGGCCTGAAGGGCCCCCAGAAGGCCCCCAAGCAGCCCCTCTCCATTTGGGTCTGGGGGCTTTCGTTGGGCATGTATACCTGAGAGGTACCTGCAAGTTACAGTTCGCGGCCCGAGAAGCACTCTCCGGCCAACATGCCCAACTGCAGCAACAGCTCCCAAAGCGAAGGAGCCAGGACCCAAAGACCTAGCTGGCCTGAAGGGCCCCCAGGGGGCCCCCAAGCAGCCCCTCTCCATTTGGGTCTGGGGGCTTTCGTTGGGCCGGGAACCTGGGAGGTACCTGCAAGGTTGCAGTTCGCGGCCCGAGAAGCACTCTCCGGCCAACATGCCCAACTGCAGCAACAGCTCCCAAACCGAAGGAGCCAGGACCCAAAGACCTAGCTGGCCTGAAGGGCCCCCAGGGGGCCCCAAGCAGCCCCTCTCAATTTGGGTCTGGGGGCTTTCGTTGGGCCGGGAACCTGGGAGAATCCTGCAAGGTTGCAGTTCGCGGCCCGAGAAGCACTCTCCGGCCAACATGCCCAACTGCAGCAACAGCTCCCAAACCGAAGGAGCCAGGACCCAAAGACCTAGCTGGCCTGAAGGGCCCCCAGGGGGTCCCCAAGCAGCCCCTCTCCATTTGGGTCTGGGGGTTTTCGTTGGGCCGGGAACCTGGGAGGTACCTGCAAGGTTGCAGTTCGCGGCCCGAGAAGCACTCTCCGGCCAACATGCCCAAGTGCAGCAACAGCTCCCAAACCGAAGGAGCCAGGACCCAAAGACCTAGCTGGCCTGAAGGGCCCCCAGGGGGGCCCCAAGCAGCCCCTCTCAATTTGGGTCTGGGGGCTTTCGTTGGGCCGGGAACCTGGGAGAATCCTGCAAGTTAGAGTTCGCGGCCCGAGAAGCACTCTCCGGCCAACATGCCCAACTGCAGCAACAGCTCCCAAAGCGAAGGAGCCAGGACCCAAAGACCTAGCTGGCCTGAAGGGCCCCCAGGGGGCCCCCAAGCAGCCCCTCTCCATTTGGGTCTGGGGGCTTTCGTTGGGCCGGGAACCTGGGAGAATCCTGCAAGGTTGCAGTTCGCGGCCCGAGAAGCACTCTCCGGCCGACATGCCCAACTGCAGCAACAGCTCCCAAAGCGAAGGAGCCAGGACCCAAAGACCTAGCTGGCCTGAAGGGCCCCCAGGGGGCCCCCAAGGAGCTCCTCTCCATTTGGGTCTGGGGGCTTTAGTTGGGCCGGGAACCTGGGAGATTCCTGCAAGGTTGCAGTTCGCGGCCCGAGAAGCACTCTCCGGCCAACATGCCAAACTGCAGCAACAGCTCCCAAACCGAAGGAGCCAGGACCCAAAGACCTAGCTGGCCTGAAGGGCCCCCAGCGGGCCCCCAAGCAGCCCCTCTCAATTTGGGTCTGGGGGCTTTCTTTAGGCTGAGAACCTGGGAGATACCAGCAAGGTTGCAGTTCGCGGCCCGAGAAGCACTCTCCGGCCAACATGCCCAATATCCAGCAACAGCTCCCAAAGCGAAGGAGCCAGGACCCAAAGACCTAACTGGCCTGAAGGGCCCCCAGGGGGCCCCCAAGCAGCCCCTCTCCATTTGGGTCTGGGGGCTTTCGTTGGGCCGGGAACCTGGGAGAATCCTGCAAGGTTGCAGTTCGCGGCCGGAGAAGCACTCTCCGGCCAACATGCCCAACTGCAGCAACAGCTCCCAAAGCGAAGGAGCCAGGACCCAAAGACCTAGCTGGCCTGAAGGGCCCCCAGGGGGCCCCCAAGCAGCCCCTCTCCATTTGGGTCTGGGGGCTTTCGTTGGGCCGGGAACCTGGGAGATTCATGCAAGGTTGCAGTTCGCGGCCCGAGAAGCACTCTCCGCCCAACATGCCGAACTGCAGCAACAGCTCCCAAAGCGAAGGAGCCAGGACTCAAAGACCTAGCTGGCCTGAAGGGCCCCCAGGGGGCCCCCAAGCAGCCCCTCTCCATTTGGGTCTGGGGGCTTTCGTTGGGCCGGGAACCTGGGAGAATCCTGCAAGGTTGCAGTTCGCGGCCCGAGAAGCACTCTCCGGCCGACATGCCCAACTGCAGCAACAGCTCCCAAACCGAAGGAGCCAGGACCCAAAGACCTAGCTGGCCTGAAGGGCCCCCAGGGGGCCCCCAAGGAGCTCCTCTCAATTTGGGCCTGGGGGCTTTAGTTGGGCCGGGAACCTGGGAGGTACCTGCAAGGTTGCAGTTCGCGGCCCGAGAAGCACTCTCCGGCCAGCATGCCCAACTGCAGCAACAGCTCCCAAAGCGAAGGAGTCAGGACCCAAAGACCTAGCTGGCCTGAAGGGCCCCCAGGGGGCCCCCAAGCAGCCCCTCTCCATTTGGGTCTGGGGGCTTTTGTTGGGCCGGGAACCTGGGAGATACCAGCAAGGTTGCAGTTCGCGGCCCGAGAAGCACTCTCCGGCCAACATGCCCAACTGCAGCAACAGCTCCCAAAGCGAAGGAGCCAGGACCCAAAGACCTAGCTGGCCTGAAGGGCCCCCAGGGGGCCCCCAAGCAGCCCCTCTCAATTTGGGTCTGGGGGCTTTCTTTAGGCTGAGAACCTGGGAGATACCAGCAAGGTTGCAGTTCGCGGCCCGAGAAGCACTCTCCGGCCAACATGCCCAATATCCAGCAACAGCTCCCAAAGCGAAGGAGCCAGGACCCAAAGACCTAGCTGGCCTGAAGGGCCCCCAGGGGGGCCCCAAGCAGCCCCTCTCAATTTGGGTCTGGGGGCTTTCGTTGGGCCGGGAACCTGGGAGGTACCTGCAAGGTTGCAGTTCGCGTCCCGAGAAGCACTCTCCGGCCAACATGCCCAACTGCAGCAACAGCTCCCAAACCGAAGGAGCCAGGACCCAAAGACCTAGCTGGCCTGAAGGGCCCCCAGGGGGCCCCCAAGCAGCCCCTCTCAATTTGGGTCTGGGGGCTTTCGTTGGGCCGGGAACCTGGGAGAATACTGCAAGGTTGCAGTTCGCGGCCCGAGAAGCACTCTCCGGCCAACATGCCCAACTGCAGCAACAGCTCCCAAACCGAAGGAGCCAGGACCCAAAGACCTAGCTGGCCTGAAGGGCCCCCAGGGAGCCCCCAAGCAGCCCCTCTCCATTTGGGTCTGGGGGCTTTTGTTGGGCCGGGAACCTGGGAGATTCCTGCAAGGTTGCAGTTCGAGGCCCGAGAAGCACTCTCCGGCCAACATGCCCAACTGCAGCAACAGCTCCCAAACCGAAAGAGCCAGGACCCAAAGACCTAGCTGGCCTGAAGGGCCCCCAGGGGGCCCCCAAGCAGCCCCTCTCAATTTGGGTCTGGGGGCTTTCGTTGGGCCGGGAACCTGGGAGAATCCTGCAAGGTTGCAGTTCGCGGCCCGAGAAGCACTCTCCGGCCGACATGCCCAACTGCAGCAACAGCTCCCAAACCGAAGGAGCCAGGACCCAAAGACCTAGCTGGCCTGAAGGGCCCCCAGGGGGCCCCCAAGGAGCTCCTCTCCATTTGGGTCTGGGGGCTTTAGTTGGGCCGGGAACCTGGGAGGTACCTGCAAGGTTGCAGTTCGCGGCCGGAGAAGCACTCTCCGGCCAGCATGCCCAACTGCAGCAACAGCTCCCAAAGCGAAGGAGCCAGGACCCAAAGACCTAGCTGGCCTGAAGGGCCCCCAGGGGGCCACCAAGCAGCCCCTCTCCATTTGGGTCTGGGGGCTTTTGTTGGGCCGGGAACCTGGGAGATACCAGCAAGGTTGCAGTTCGCGGCCCGAGAAGCACTCTCCGGCCAACATGCCCAATATCCAGCAACAGCTCCCAAAGCGAAGGAGCCAGGACCCAAAGACCTAGCTGGCCTGAAGGGCCCCCAGGGGGCCCCCAAGCAGCCCCTCTCAATTTGGGTCTGGGGGCTTTCGTTGGGCCGGGAACCTGGGAGAATCCTGCAAGGTTGCAGTTCGCGGCCCGAGAAGCACTCTCCGGCCGACATGCCCAACTGCAGCAACAGCTCCCAAACCGAAGGAGCCAGGACCCAAAGACCTAGCTGGCCTGAAGGGCCCCCAGGGGGCCCCCAAGGAGCTCCTCTCCATTTGGGTCTGGGGGCTTTAGTTGGGCCGGGAACCTGGGAGGTACCTGCAAGGTTGCAGTTCGCGGCCGGAGAAGCACTCTCCGGCCAGCATGCCCAACTGCAGCAACAGCTCCCAAAGCGAAGGAGCCAGGACCCAAAGACCTAGCTGGCCTGAAGGGCCCCCAGGGGGCCACCAAGCAGCCCCTCTCCATTTGGGTCTGGGGGCTTTTGTTGGGCCGGGAACCTGGGAGATACCAGCAAGGTTGCAGTTCGCGGCCCGAGAAGCACTCTCCGGCCAACATGCCCAATATCCAGCAACAGCTCCCAAAGCGAAGGAGCCAGGACCCAAAGACCTAGCTGGCCTGAAGGGCCCCCAGGGGGCCCCCAAGCAGCCCCTCTCCATTTGGGTCTGGGGGCTTTCGTTGGGCCGGGAACCTGGGAGAATCCTGCAAGGTTGCAGTTCGCGGCCGGAGAAGCACTCTCCGGCCAACATGCCCAACTGCAGCAACAGCTCCCAAAGCGAAGGAGCCAGGACCCAAAGACCTAGCTGGCCTGAAGGGCCCCCAGGGGGCCCCCAAGCAGCCCCTCTCCATTTGGGTCTGGGGGCTTTCGTTGGGCATGGAACCTGGGAGATTCCTGCGAGGTTGCAGTTCGCGGCCCGAGAAGCACTCTCCGGCCAACATGCCCAACTGCAGCAACAGCTCCCAAACCGAAAGAGCCAGGACCCAAAGACCTAGCTGGCCTGAAGGGCCCCCAGGGGGCCCCCAAGCAGCCCCTCTCCATTTGGGTCTGGGGGCTTTCGTTGGGCCGGGAACCTGGGAGAATCCTGCAAGGTTGCAGTTCGCGGCCCGAGAAGCACTCTCCGGCCAACATGCCCAACTGCAGCAACAGCTCCCAAACCGAAGGAGCCAGGACCCAAAGACCTAGCTGGCCTGAAGGGCCCCCAGGGGGGCCCCCAAGGAGCTCCTCTCCATTTGGGTCTGGGGGCTTTAGTTGGGCCGGGAACCTGGGAGATACCAGCAAGGTTGCAGTTCGCGGCCCGAGAAGCACTCTCCGGCCAACATGCCCAATATCCAGCAACAGCTCCCAAAGCGAAGGAGCCAGGACCCAAAGACCTAGCTGGCCTGAAGCCCCCCAGGGGGCCCCCAAGCAGCCCCTCTCAATTTGGGTCTGGGGGCTTTCTTTAGGCTGAGAACCTGGGAGATACCAGCAAGGTTGCAGTTCGCGGCCCGAGAAGCACTCTCCGGCCAACATGCCCAACTGCAGCAACAGCTCCCAAACCGAAGGAGCCAGGACCCAAAGACCTAGCTGGCCTGAAGGGCCCCCAGGGGGCCCCCAAGCAGCCCCTCTCCATTTGGGTCTGGGGGCTTTCGTTGGGCCGGGAACCTGGGAGAATCCTGCAAGGTTACAGTTCGCGGCCCGAGAAGCACTCTCCGGCCAACATGCCCAACTGCAGCAACAGCTCCCAAAGCGAAGGAGCCAGGACCCAAAGACCTAGCTGGCCTGAAGGGCCCCCAGGGGGGCCCCAAGCAGCCCCTCTCAATTTGGGTCTGGGGGCTTTCGTTGGGCCGGGAACCTGGGAGGTACCTGCAAGGTTGCAGTTCGCGGCCCGAGAAGCACTCTCCGGCCAACATGCCCAACTGCAGCAACAGCTCCCAAACCGAAGGAGCCAGGACCCAAAGACCTAGCTGGCCTGAAGGGCCCCCAGGGGGCCCCCAAGCAGCCCCTCTCCATTTGGGTCTGGGGGCTTTCGTTGGGCCGGGAACCTGGGAGAATCCTGCAAGGTTGCAGTTCGCGGCCCGAGAAGCACTCTCCGGCCAACATGCCCAACTGCAGCAACAGCTCCCAAACCGAAGGAGCCAGGACCCAAAGACCTAGCTGGCCTGAAGGGCCCCCAGGGAGCCCCCAAGCAGCCCCTCTCCATTTGGGTCTGGGGGCTTTTGTTGGGCCGGGAACCTGGGAGATTCCTGCAAGGTTGCAGTTCGAGGCCCGAGAAGCACTCTCCGGCCAACATGCCCAACTGCAGCAACGGCTCCCAAACAGAATGAGTCAGGACCGAAAGACCTAGCTGGCCTGAAGGGCCCCCAGGGGGCCCCCAAGTAGCCCCACTCAATTTGGGTCTGGGGGCTTTCGTTGGGCATGTATACCTGAGAGGTACCTGCAAAGTTACAGTTCGCGGCCCGAGAAGCACTCTCCGGCCAACATGCCCAACTGCAGCAACAGCTCCCAAAGCGAAGGAGCCAGGACCCAAAGACCTAGCTGGCCTGAAGGGCCCCCAGAAGGCCACCAAGCAGCCCCTCTCCATTTTGGTCTGGGGGCTTTCGTTGGGCATGTATACCTGAGAGGTACCTGCAAGTTACAGTTCGCGGCCCGAGAAGCACTCTCCGGCCAACATGCCCAACTGCAGCAACAGCTCCCAAACCGAAGGAGCCAGGACACAAAGACCTAGCTGGCCTGAAGGGCCCCCAGGGGGGCCCCAAGCAGCCCCTCTCCATTTGGGTCTGGGGGCTTTCGTTGGGCAGGGAACCCTTGAGATTCATGCAAGGTTGCAGTTCGCGGCCCGAGAAGCACTCTCTGGCCAACATGCCCAACTGCAGCAACAGCTCCCAAACCGAAGGAGCCAGGACCCAAAGACCTAGCTGGCCTGAAGGGCCCCCAGAAGGCCACCAAGCAGCCCCTCTCCATTTGGGTCTGGGGGCTTTCGTTGGGCATGTATACCTGAGAGGTACCTGCAAGGTTGCAGTTCGCGGCCCGAGAAGCACTCTCCGGCCAACATGCCCAACTGCAGCAACAGCTCCCAAACCGAAGGAGCCAGGACACAAAGACCTAGCTGGCCTGAAGGGCCCCCAGGGGGCCCCCAAGCAGCCCCTCTCCATTTGGGTCCGGGTCCTTTCGTTGGGCCGGGAACCTGGGAGATTCCTGCGAGGTTGCAGTTCGCGGCCCGAGAAGCACTCTCCGGCCAACATGCCCAACTGCAGCAACAGCTCCCAAACCGAAGGAGCCAGGACCCAAAGACCTAGCTGGCCTGAAGGGCCCCAGGGGGCCCTCAAGGAGCTCCTCTCCATTTGGGTCTGGGGGCTTTAGTTGGGCCGGGAACCTGGGAGGTACCTGCAATGTTGCAGTTCGCGGCCGGAGAAGCACTCTCCGGCCAGCATGCCCAACTGCAGCAACAGCTCCCAAAGCGAAGGAGCCAGGACCCAAAGACCTAGCTGGCCTGAAGGGCCCCCAGAAGGCCACCAAGCAGCCCCTCTCCATTTTGGTCTGGGGGCTTTCGTTGGGCATGTATACCTGAGAGGTACCTGCAAGTTACAGTTCGCGGCCCGAGAAGCACTCTCCGGCCAACATGCCCAACTGCAGCAACAGCTCCCAAAGCGAAGGAGCCAGGACCCAAAGACCTAGCTGGCCTGAAGGGCCCCCACAAGGCCACCAAGCAGCCCCTCTCCATTTGGGTCTGGGGGCTTTCGTTGGGCCGGGAACCTGGGAGAATCCTTCAAGGTTGCAGTTCGCGGCCCGAGAAGCACTCTCCGGCCAACATGCCCAACTGCAGCAACAGCTCCCAAAGCGAAGGAGCCACGACCCAAAGACCTAGCTGGCCTGAAGGGCCCCCAGGGGGCCCCCAAGCAGCCCCTCTCAATTTGGGTCTGGGGGGCTTCGTTGGGCATGGAACCTGGGAGATTCCTGCAAGGTTGCAGTTCGCGGCCCGAGAAGCACTCTCCGGCCAACATGCCCAACTGCAGCAACAGCTCCCAAAGCGAAGGAGCCAGGACCCAAAGACCTAGCTGGCCTGAAGGGCCCCCAGGGGGCCCCCAAGCAGCCCCTCTCCATTTGGGTCTGGGGGATTTTGTTGGGCCGGGAGCCTGGGGGAATCCTGCAAGGTTGCAGTTCGAGGCCCGAGAAGCACTCTCCGGCCAACATGCCCAACTGCAGCAACAGCTCCCAAAGCGAAGGAGCCAGGACCCAAAGACCTAGCTGGCCTGAAGAGCCCCCAGGGGGCCACCAAGCAGCCCCTCTCAATTTGGGTCTGGGGGCTTTCGTTGGGCATGGATACCTGGGAGGTACCTGCAAGGTTACAGTTCGCGGCCCGAGAAGCACTCTCCGGCCAACATGCCCAACTGCAGCAACAGCTCCCAAAGCGAAGGAGCCAGGACCCAAAGACCTAGCTGGCCTGAAGGGCCCCCAGGGGGCCCCCAAGCAGCCCCTCTCCATTTGGGTCTGGGGGCTTTCTTTAGGCTGAGAACCTGGGAGATACCAGCAAGGTTGCAGTTCGCGGCCCGAGAAGCACTCTCCGGCCAACATGCCCAATATCCAGCAACAGCTCCCAAAGCGAAGGAGCCAGGACCCAAAGACCTAGCTGGCCTGAAGGGCCCCCAGAAGGCCCCCAAGCAGCCCCTCTCCATTTGGGTCTGGGGGCTTTCGTTGGGCATGTATACCTGAGAGGTACCTGCAAGTTACAGTTCGCGGCCCGAGAAGCACTCTCCGGCCAACATGCCCAACTGCAGCAACAGCTCCCAAAGCGAAGGAGCCAGGACCCAAAGACCTAGCTGGCCTGAAGGGCCCCCAGGGGGCCCCCAAGCAGCCCCTCTCCATTTGGGTCTGGGGGTTTTCGTTGGGCCGGGAACCTGGGAGGTACCTGCAAGGTTGCAGTTCGCGGCCCGAGAAGCACTCTCCGGCCAACATGCCCAACTGCAGCAACAGCTCCCAAACCGAAGGAGCCAGGACCCAAAGACCTAGCTGGCCTGAAGGGCCCCCAGGGGGCCCCAAGCAGCCCCTCTCAATTTGGGTCTGGGGGCTTTCGTTGGGCCGGGAACCTGGGAGAATCCTGCAAGGTTGCAGTTCGCGGCCCGAGAAGCACTCTCCGGCCAACATGCCCAACTGCAGCAACAGCTCCCAAACCGAAGGAGCCAGGACACAAAGACCTAGCTGGCCTGAAGGGCCCCCAGGGGGCCCCCAAGCAGCCCCTCTCCATTTGGGTCCGGGTCCTTTCGTTGGGCCGGGAACCTGGGAGATTCCTGCGAGGTTGCAGTTCGCGGCCCGAGAAGCACTCTCCGGCCAACATGCCCAACTGCAGCAACAGCTCCCAAACCGAAGGAGCCAGGACCCAAAGACCTAGCTGGCCTGAAGGGCCCCAGGGGGCCCTCAAGGAGCTCCTCTCCATTTGGGTCTGGGGGCTTTAGTTGGGCCGGGAACCTGGGAGGTACCTGCAATGTTGCAGTTCGCGGCCGGAGAAGCACTCTCCGGCCAGCATGCCCAACTGCAGCAACAGCTCCCAAAGCGAAGGAGCCAGGACCCAAAGACCTAGCTGGCCTGAAGGGCCCCCAGAAGGCCACCAAGCAGCCCCTCTCCATTTTGGTCTGGGGGCTTTCGTTGGGCATGTATACCTGAGAGGTACCTGCAAGTTACAGTTCGCGGCCCGAGAAGCACTCTCCGGCCAACATGCCCAACTGCAGCAACAGCTCCCAAAGCGAAGGAGCCAGGACCCAAAGACCTAGCTGGCCTGAAGGGCCCCCACAAGGCCACCAAGCAGCCCCTCTCCATTTGGGTCTGGGGGCTTTCGTTGGGCCGGGAACCTGGGAGAATCCTTCAAGGTTGCAGTTCGCGGCCCGAGAAGCACTCTCCGGCCAACATGCCCAACTGCAGCAACAGCTCCCAAAGCGAAGGAGCCACGACCCAAAGACCTAGCTGGCCTGAAGGGCCCCCAGGGGGCCCCCAAGCAGCCCCTCTCAATTTGGGTCTGGGGGGCTTCGTTGGGCATGGAACCTGGGAGATTCCTGCAAGGTTGCAGTTCGCGGCCCGAGAAGCACTCTCCGGCCAACATGCCCAACTGCAGCAACAGCTCCCAAAGCGAAGGAGCCAGGACCCAAAGACCTAGCTGGCCTGAAGGGCCCCCAGGGGGCCCCCAAGCAGCCCCTCTCCATTTGGGTCTGGGGGATTTTGTTGGGCCGGGAGCCTGGGGGAATCCTGCAAGGTTGCAGTTCGAGGCCCGAGAAGCACTCTCCGGCCAACATGCCCAACTGCAGCAACAGCTCCCAAAGCGAAGGAGCCAGGACCCAAAGACCTAGCTGGCCTGAAGAGCCCCCAGGGGGCCACCAAGCAGCCCCTCTCAATTTGGGTCTGGGGGCTTTCGTTGGGCATGGATACCTGGGAGGTACCTGCAAGGTTACAGTTCGCGGCCCGAGAAGCACTCTCCGGCCAACATGCCCAACTGCAGCAACAGCTCCCAAAGCGAAGGAGCCAGGACCCAAAGACCTAGCTGGCCTGAAGGGCCCCCAGGGGGCCCCCAAGCAGCCCCTCTCCATTTGGGTCTGGGGGCTTTCTTTAGGCTGAGAACCTGGGAGATACCAGCAAGGTTGCAGTTCGCGGCCCGAGAAGCACTCTCCGGCCAACATGCCCAATATCCAGCAACAGCTCCCAAAGCGAAGGAGCCAGGACCCAAAGACCTAGCTGGCCTGAAGGGCCCCCAGAAGGCCCCCAAGCAGCCCCTCTCCATTTGGGTCTGGGGGCTTTCGTTGGGCATGTATACCTGAGAGGTACCTGCAAGTTACAGTTCGCGGCCCGAGAAGCACTCTCCGGCCAACATGCCCAACTGCAGCAACAGCTCCCAAAGCGAAGGAGCCAGGACCCAAAGACCTAGCTGGCCTGAAGGGCCCCCAGGGGGCCCCCAAGCAGCCCCTCTCCATTTGGGTCTGGGGGTTTTCGTTGGGCCGGGAACCTGGGAGGTACCTGCAAGGTTGCAGTTCGCGGCCCGAGAAGCACTCTCCGGCCAACATGCCCAACTGCAGCAACAGCTCCCAAACCGAAGGAGCCAGGACCCAAAGACCTAGCTGGCCTGAAGGGCCCCCAGGGGGCCCCAAGCAGCCCCTCTCAATTTGGGTCTGGGGGCTTTCGTTGGGCCGGGAACCTGGGAGAATCCTGCAAGGTTGCAGTTCGCGGCCCGAGAAGCACTCTCCGGCCAACATGCCCAACTGCAGCAACAGCTCCCAAACCGAAGGAGCCAGGACCCAAAGACCTAGCTGGCCTGAAGGGCCCCCAGGGGGTCCCCAAGCAGCCCCTCTCCATTTGGGTCTGGGGGTTTTCGTTGGGCCGGGAACCTGGGAGGTACCTGCAAGGTTGCAGTTCGCGGCCCGAGAAGCACTCTCCGGCCAACATGCCCAAGTGCAGCAACAGCTCCCAAACCGAAGGAGCCAGGACCCAAAGACCTAGCTGGCCTGAAGGGCCCCCAGGGGGGCCCCAAGCAGCCCCTCTCAATTTGGGTCTGGGGGCTTTAGTTGGGCCGGGAACCTGGGAGAATCCTGCAAGTTAGAGTTCGCGGCCCGAGAAGCACTCTCCGGCCAACATGCCCAACTGCAGCAACAGCTCCCAAACCGAAAGAGCCAGGACCCAAAGACCTAGCTGGCCTGAAGGGCCCCCAGGGGGCCCCCAAGCAGCCCCTCTCCATTTGGGTCTGGGGGCTTTCGTTGGGCCGGGAACCTGGGAGAATCCTGCAAGGTTGCAGTTCGCGGCCCGAGAAGCACTCTCCGGCCGACATGCCCAACTGCAGCAACAGCTCCCAAAGCGAAGGAGCCAGGACCCAAAGACCTAGCTGGCCTGAAGGGCCCCCAGGGGGCCCCCAAGGAGCTCCTCTCCATTTGGGTCTGGGGGCTTTAGTTGGGCCGGGAACCTGGGAGATTCCTGCAAGGTTGCAGTTCGCGGCCCGAGAAGCACTCTCCGGCCAACATGCCAAACTGCAGCAACAGCTCCCAAACCGAAGGAGCCAGGACCCAAAGACCTAGCTGGCCTGAAGGGCCCCCAGCGGGCCCCCAAGCAGCCCCTCTCAATTTGGGTCTGGGGGCTTTCTTTAGGCTGAGAACCTGGGAGATACCAGCAAGGTTGCAGTTCGCGGCCCGAGAAGCACTCTCCGGCCAACATGCCCAATATCCAGCAACAGCTCCCAAAGCGAAGGAGCCAGGACCCAAAGACCTAGGTGGCCTGAAGGGCCCCCAGGGGGCCCCCAAGCAGCCCCTCTCCATTTGGGTCTGGGGGCTTTCGTTGGGCCGGGAACCTGGGAGAATCCTGCAAGGTTGCAGTTCGCGGCCGGAGAAGCACTCTCCGGCCAACATGCCCAACTGCAGCAACAGCTCCCAAAGCGAAGGAGCCAGGACCCAAAGACCTAGCTGGCCTGAAGGGCCCCCAGGGGGCCCCCAAGCAGCCCCTCTCCATTTGGGTCTGGGGGCTTTCGTTGGGCCGGGAACCTGGGAGATTCATGCAAGGTTGCAGTTCGCGGCCCGAGAAGCACTCTCCGCCCAACATGCCCAACTGCAGCAACAGCTCCCAAAGCGAAGGAGCCAGGACTCAAAGACCTAGCTGGCCTGAAGGGCCCCCAGGGGGCCCCCAAGCAGCCCCTCTCCATTTGGGTCTGGGGGCTTTCGTTGGGCCGGGAACCTGGGAGAATCCTGCAAGGTTGCAGTTCGCGGCCCGAGAAGCACTCTCCGGCCGACATGCCCAACTGCAGCAACAGCTCCCAAACCGAAGGAGCCAGGACCCAAAGACCTAGCTGGCCTGAAGGGCCCCCAGGGGGCCCCCAAGGAGCTCCTCTCAATTTGGGTCTGGGGGCTTTAGTTGGGCCGGGAACCTGGGAGGTACCTGCAAGGTTGCAGTTCGCGGCCCGAGAAGCACTCTCCGGCCAGCATGCACAACTGCAGCAACAGCTCCCAAAGCGAAGGAGCCAGGACCCAAAGACCTAGCTGGCCTGAAGGGCCCCCAGGGGGCCCCCAAGCAGCCCCTCTCCATTTGGGTCTGGGGGCTTTTGTTGGGCCGGGAACCTGGGAGATACCAGCAAGGTTGCAGTTCGCGGCCCGAGAAGCACTCTCCGGCCAACATGCCCAACTGCAGCAACAGCTCCCAAAGCGAAGGAGCCAGGACCCAAAGACCTAGCTGGCCTGAAGGGCCCCCAGGGGGCCCCCAAGCAGCCCCTCTCAATTTGGGTCTGGGGGCTTTCTTTAGGCTGAGAACCTGGGAGATACCAGCAAGGTTGCAGTTCGCGGCCCGAGAAGCACTCTCCGGCCAACATGCCCAATATCCAGCAACAGCTCCCAAAGCGAAGGAGCCAGGACCCAAAGACCTAGCTGGCCTGAAGGGCCCCCAGGGGGGCCCCAAGCAGCCCCTCTCAATTTGGGTCTGGGGGCTTTCGTTGGGCCGGGAACCTGGGAGGTACCTGCAAGGTTGCAGTTCGCGTCCCGAGAAGCACTCTCCGGCCAACATGCCCAACTGCAGCAACAGCTCCCAAACCGAAGGAGCCAGGACCCAAAGACCTAGCTGGCCTGAAGGGCCCCCAGGGGGCCCCCAAGCAGCCCCTCTCAATTTGGGTCTGGGGGCTTTCGTTGGGCCGGGAACCTGGGAGAATACTGCAAGGTTGCAGTTCGCGGCCCGAGAAGCACTCTCCGGCCAACATGCCCAACTGCAGCAACAGCTCCCAAACCGAAGGAGCCAGGACCCAAAGACCTAGCTGGCCTGAAGGGCCCCCAGGGAGCCCCCAAGCAGCCCCTCTCCATTTGGGTCTGGGGGCTTTTGTTGGGCCGGGAACCTGGGAGATTCCTGCAAGGTTGCAGTTCGAGGCCCGAGAAGCACTCTCCGGCCAACATGCCCAACTGCAGCAACAGCTCCCAAACCGAAAGAGCCAGGACCCAAAGACCTAGCTGGCCTGAAGGGCCCCCAGGGGGCCCCCAAGCAGCCCCTCTCCATTTGGGTCTGGGGGCTTTCGTTGGGCCGGGAACCTGGGAGAATCCTGCAAGGTTGCAGTTCGCGGCCCGAGAAGCACTCTCCGGCCGACATGCCCAACTGCAGCAACAGCTCCCAAAGCGAAGGAGCCAGGACCCAAAGACCTAGCTGGCCTGAAGGGCCCCCAGGGGGCCCCCAAGGAGCTCCTCTCCATTTGGGTCTGGGGGCTTTAGTTGGGCCGGGAACCTGGGAGATTCCTGCAAGGTTGCAGTTCGCGGCCCGAGAAGCACTCTCCGGCCAACATGCCAAACTGCAGCAACAGCTCCCAAACCGAAGGAGCCAGGACCCAAAGACCTAGCTGGCCTGAAGGGCCCCCAGCGGGCCCCCAAGCAGCCCCTCTCAATTTGGGTCTGGGGGCTTTCTTTAGGCTGAGAACCTGGGAGATACCAGCAAGGTTGCAGTTCGCGGCCCGAGAAGCACTCTCCGGCCAACATGCCCAATATCCAGCAACAGCTCCCAAAGCGAAGGAGCCAGGACCCAAAGACCTAACTGGCCTGAAGGGCCCCCAGGGGGCCCCCAAGCAGCCCCTCTCCATTTGGGTCTGGGGGCTTTCGTTGGGCCGGGAACCTGGGAGAATCCTGCAAGGTTGCAGTTCGCGGCCGGAGAAGCACTCTCCGGCCAACATGCCCAACTGCAGCAACAGCTCCCAAAGCGAAGGAGCCAGGACCCAAAGACCTAGCTGGCCTGAAGGGCCCCCAGGGGGCCCCCAAGCAGCCCCTCTCCATTTGGGTCTGGGGGCTTTCGTTGGGCCGGGAACCTGGGAGATTCATGCAAGGTTGCAGTTCGCGGCCCGAGAAGCACTCTCCGCCCAACATGCCCAACTGCAGCAACAGCTCCCAAAGCGAAGGAGCCAGGACTCAAAGACCTAGCTGGCCTGAAGGGCCCCCAGGGGGCCCCCAAGCAGCCCCTCTCCATTTGGGTCTGGGGGCTTTCGTTGGGCCGGGAACCTGGGAGAATCCTGCAAGGTTGCAGTTCGCGGCCCGAGAAGCACTCTCCGGCCGACATGCCCAACTGCAGCAACAGCTCCCAAACCGAAGGAGCCAGGACCCAAAGACCTAGCTGGCCTGAAGGGCCCCCAGGGGGCCCCCAAGGAGCTCCTCTCAATTTGGGTCTGGGGGCTTTAGTTGGGCCGGGAACCTGGGAGGTACCTGCAAGGTTGCAGTTCGCGGCCCGAGAAGCACTCTCCGGCCAGCATGCACAACTGCAGCAACAGCTCCCAAAGCGAAGGAGCCAGGACCCAAAGACCTAGCTGGCCTGAAGGGCCCCCAGGGGGCCCCCAAGCAGCCCCTCTCCATTTGGGTCTGGGGGCTTTTGTTGGGCCGGGAACCTGGGAGATACCAGCAAGGTTGCAGTTCGCGGCCCGAGAAGCACTCTCCGGCCAACATGCCCAACTGCAGCAACAGCTCCCAAAGCGAAGGAGCCAGGACCCAAAGACCTAGCTGGCCTGAAGGGCCCCCAGGGGGCCCCCAAGCAGCCCCTCTCAATTTGGGTCTGGGGGCTTTCTTTAGGCTGAGAACCTGGGAGATACCAGCAAGGTTGCAGTTCGCGGCCCGAGAAGCACTCTCCGGCCAACATGCCCAATATCCAGCAACAGCTCCCAAAGCGAAGGAGCCAGGACCCAAAGACCTAGCTGGCCTGAAGGGCCCCCAGGGGGGTCCCAAGCAGCCCCTCTCAATTTGGGTCTGGGGGCTTTCGTTGGGCCGGGAACCTGGGAGGTACCTGCAAGGTTGCAGTTCGCGTCCCGAGAAGCACTCTCCGGCCAACATGCCCAACTGCAGCAACAGCTCCCAAACCGAAGGAGCCAGGACCCAAAGACCTAGCTGGCCTGAAGGGCCCCCAGGGGGCCCCCAAGCAGCCCCTCTCAATTTGGGTCTGGGGGCTTTCGTTGGGCCGGGAACCTGGGAGAATACTGCAAGGTTGCAGTTCGCGGCCCGAGAAGCACTCTCCGGCCAACATGCCCAACTGCAGCAACAGCTCCCAAACCGAAGGAGCCAGGACCCAAAGACCTAGCTGGCCTGAAGGGCCCCCAGGGAGCCCCCAAGCAGCCCCTCTCCATTTGGGTCTGGGGGCTTTTGTTGGGCCGGGAACCTGGGAGATTCCTGCAAGGTTGCAGTTCGAGGCCCGAGAAGCACTCTCCGGCCAACATGCCCAACTGCAGCAACAGCTCCCAAACCGAAAGAGCCAGGACCCAAAGACCTAGCTGGCCTGAAGGGCCCCCAGGGGGCCCCCAAGCAGCCCCTCTCAATTTGGGTCTGGGGGCTTTCGTTGGGCCGGGAACCTGGGAGAATCCTGCAAGGTTGCAGTTCGCGGCCCGAGAAGCACTCTCCGGCCGACATGCCCAACTGCAGCAACAGCTCCCAAACCGAAGGAGCCAGGACCCAAAGACCTAGCTGGCCTGAAGGGCCCCCAGGGGGCCCCCAAGGAGCTCCTCTCCATTTGGGTCTGGGGGCTTTAGTTGGGCCGGGAACCTGGGAGGTACCTGCAAGGTTGCAGTTCGCGGCCGGAGAAGCACTCTCCGGCCAGCATGCCCAACTGCAGCAACAGCTCCCAAAGCGAAGGAGCCAGGACCCAAAGACCTAGCTGGCCTGAAGGGCCCCCAGGGGGCCACCAAGCAGCCCCTCTCCATTTGGGTCTGGGGGCTTTTGTTGGGCCGGGAACCTGGGAGATACCAGCAAGGTTGCAGTTCGCGGCCCGAGAAGCACTCTCCGGCCAACATGCCCAATATCCAGCAACAGCTCCCAAAGCGAAGGAGCCAGGACCCAAAGACCTAGCTGGCCTGAAGGGCCCCCAGGGGGCCCCCAAGCAGCCCCTCTCCATTTGGGTCTGGGGGCTTTCGTTGGGCCGGGAACCTGGGAGAATCCTGCAAGGTTGCAGTTCGCGGCCGGAGAAGCACTCTCCGGCCAACATGCCCAACTGCAGCAACAGCTCCCAAAGCGAAGGAGCCAGGACCCAAAGACCTAGCTGGCCTGAAGGGCCCCCAGGGGGCCCCCAAGCAGCCCCTCTCCATTTGGGTCTGGGGGCTTTCGTTGGGCATGGAACCTGGGAGATTCCTGCGAGGTTGCAGTTCGCGGCCCGAAAAGCACTCTCCGGCCAACATGCCCAACTGCAGCAACAGCTCCCAAACCGAAAGAGCCAGGACCCAAAGACCTAGCTGGCCTGAAGGGCCCCCAGGGGGCCCCCAAGCAGCCCCTCTCCATTTGGGTCTGGGGGCTTTCGTTGGGCCGGGAACCTGGGAGATTCCTGCAAGGTTGCAGTTCGCGGCCCGAGAAGCACTCTCCGGCCAACATGCCCAACTGCAGCAACAGCTCCCAAACCGAAGGAGCCAGGACCCAAAGACCTAGCTGGCCTGAAGGGCCCCCAGGGGGGCCCCCAAGGAGCTCCTCTCCATTTGGGTCTGGGGGCTTTAGTTGGGCCGGGAACCTGGGAGATACCAGCAAGGTTGCAGTTCGCGGCCCGAGAAGCACTCTCCGGCCAACATGCCCAATATCCAGCAACAGCTCCCAAAGCGAAGGAGCCAGGACCCAAAGACCTAGCTGGCCTGAAGCCCCCCAGGGGGCCCCCAAGCAGCCCCTCTCAATTTGGGTCTGGGGGCTTTCTTTAGGCTGAGAACCTGGGAGATACCAGCAAGGTTGCAGTTCGCGGCCCGAGAAGCACTCTCCGGCCAACATGCCCAACTGCAGCAACAGCTCCCAAACCGAAGGAGCCAGGACCCAAAGACCTAGCTGGCCTGAAGGGCCCCCAGGGGGCCCCCAAGCAGCCCCTCTCCATTTGGGTCTGGGGGCTTTCGTTGGGCCGGGAACCTGGGAGAATCCTGCAAGGTTACAGTTCGCGGCCCGAGAAGCACTCTCCGGCCAACATGCCCAACTGCAGCAACAGCTCCCAAAGCGAAGGAGCCAGGACCCAAAGACCTAGCTGGCCTGAAGGGCCCCCAGGGGGGCCCCAAGCAGCCCCTCTCAATTTGGGTCTGGGGGCTTTCGTTGGGCCGGGAACCTGGGAGGTACCTGCAAGGTTGCAGTTCGCGGCCCGAGAAGCACTCTCCGGCCAACATGCCCAACTGCAGCAACAGCTCCCAAACCGAAGGAGCCAGGACCCAAAGACCTAGCTGGCCTGAAGGGCCCCCAGGGGGCCCCCAAGCAGCCCCTCTCCATTTGGGTCTGGGGGCTTTCGTTGGGCCGGGAACCTGGGAGAATCCTGCAAGGTTGCAGTTCGCGGCCCGAGAAGCACTCTCCGGCCAACATGCCCAACTGCAGCAACAGCTCCCAAACCGAAGGAGCCAGGACCCAAAGACCTAGCTGGCCTGAAGGGCCCCCAGGGAGCCCCCAAGCAGCCCCTCTCCATTTGGGTCTGGGGGCTTTTGTTGGGCCGGGAACCTGGGAGATTCCTGCAAGGTTGCAGTTCGAGGCCCGAGAAGCACTCTCCGGCCAACATGCCCAACTGCAGCAACGGCTCCCAAACAGAATGAGTCAGGACCGAAAGACCTAGCTGGCCTGAAGGGCCCCCAGGGGGCCCCCAAGTAGCCCCACTCAATTTGGGTCTGGGGGCTTTCGTTGGGCATGTATACCTGAGAGGTACCTGCAAAGTTACAGTTCGCGGCCCGAGAAGCACTCTCCGGCCAACATGCCCAACTGCAGCAACAGCTCCCAAACCGAAGGAGCCAGGACACAAAGACCTAGCTGGCCTGAAGGGGCACCATGGGGCCCCCAAGGAGCTCCTCTCCATTTGGGTCTGGGGGCTTTAGTTGGGCCGGGAACCTGGGAGGTACCAGCAAGGTTGCAGTTCGCGGCCGGAGAAGCACTCTCCGGCCAACATGCCCAACTGCAGCAACAGCTCCCAAAGCGAAGGAGCCACGACCCAAAGACCTAGCTGGCCTGAAGGGCCCCCAGGGGGCCCCCAAGCAGCCCCTCTCCATTTGGGTCTGGGGGCTTTCGTTGGGCCGGGAACCTGGGAGAATCCTGCAAGGTTGCAGTTCGCGGCCCGAGAAGCACTCTCCGGCCAACATGCCCAACTGCAGCAACAGCTCCCAAACCGAAGGAGCCAGGACCCAAAGACCTAGCTGGCCTGAAGGGCCCCCAGGGGGCCCCCAAGCAGCCCCTCTCAATTTGGGTCTGGGGGCTTTCGTTGGGCCGGGAACCTGGGAGATTCATGCAAGTTTGCAGTTCGCGGCCCGAGAAGCACTCTCCGGCCAACATGCCCAACTGCAGCAACAGCTCCCAAAGCGAAGGAGCCAGGACCCAAAGACCTAGCTGGCCTGAAGGGCCCCCAGGGGGCCCCCAAGCAGCCCCTCTCCATTTGGGTCTGGGGGCTTTCGTTGGGCCGGGAACCTGGGAGATTCCTGCAAGGTTGCAGTTCGAGGCCCGAGAAGCACTCTCCGGCCAACATGCCCAACTGCAGCAACAGCTCCCAAACCGAAGGAGCCAGGACCCAAAGACCTAGCTGGCCTGAAGGGCCCCCAGGGGGCCCCCAAGCAGCCCCTCTCCATTTGGGTCTGGGGGCTTTCTTTAGGCTGAGAACCTGGGAGATACCAGCAAGGTTGCAGTTCGCGGCCTGAGAAGCACTCTCCGGCCAACATGCCCAACTGCAGCAACAGCTCCCAAACCGAATGAGCCAGGACCCAAAGACCTAGCTGGCCTGAAGGGCCCCCAGGGGGCCCCCAAGCAGCCCCTCTCCATTTGGGTCTGGGGGCTTTCGTTGGGCCGGGAACCTGGGAGATTCCTGCAAGGTTGCAGTTCGCGGCCGGAGAAGCACTCTCCGGCCAACATGCCCAACTGCAGCAACAGCTCCCAAAGCGAAGGAGCCAGGACCCAAAGACCTAGCTGGCCTGAAGGGCCCCCAGGGGGCCCCCAAGCAGCCCCTCTCCATTTGGGTCTGGGGGCTTTCGTTGGGCCGGGAACCTGGGAGATTCCTGCAAGGTTGCAGTTCGCGGCCCGAGAAGCACTCTCCGGCCAACATGCCCAACTGCAGCAACAGCTCCCAAACCGAAGGAGCCAGGACCCAAAGACCTAGCTGGCCTGAAGGGCCCCCAGGGGGCCCCCAAGCAGCTCCTCTCAATTTGGGTCTGGGGGCTTTCGTTGGGCCGGGAACCAGGGAGGTACCAGCAAGGTTGCAGTTCGCGGCCCGAGAAGCACTCTCCGGCCAACATGCCCAACTGCAGCAACAGCTCCCAAACCGAAGGAGCCAGGACCCAAAGACCTAGCTGGCCTGAAGGGCCCCCAGGGGGGCCCCAAGCAGCCCCTCTCCATTTGGGTCTGGGGGCTTTCGTTGGGCCGGGAACCAGGGAGGTACCAGCAAGGTTGCAGTTCGCGGCCCGAGAAGCACTCTCCGGCCAACATGCCCAACTGCAGCAACAGCTCCCAAAGCGAAGGAGCCAGGACCCAAAGACCTAGCTGGCCTGAAGGGCCCCCAGGGGGCCCCCAAGCAGCCCCTCTCCATTTGGGTCTGGGGGCTTTCGTTGGGCCGGGAACCTGGGAGAATCCTGCAAGGTTGCAGTTCGCGGCCCGAGAAGCACTCTCCGGCCAACATGCCCAACTGCAGCAACAGCTCCCAAAGCGAAGGAGCCAGGACCCAAAGACCTAGCTGGCCTGAAGGGCCCCCAGGGGGCCCCCAAGCAGCCCCTCTCCATTTGGGTCTGGGGGCTTTTGTTGGGCCGGGAACCTGGGAGATTCCTGCAAGGTTGCAGTTCGAGGCCCGAGAAGCACTCTCCGGCCAACATGCCCAACGTCAACAACAGCTCCCAAACCGAATGAGCCAGGACACAAAGACCGATCTGGCCTGAAGGGCCCCCAGGGGGCCCCCAAGCAGCCCCTCTCCATTTGGGTCTGGGGGCTTTCTTTAGGCTGAGAACCTGGGAGATACCAGCAAGGTTGCAGTTCGCGGCCCGAGAAGCACTCTCCGGCCAACATGCCCAACTGCAGCAACAGCTCCCAAAGCGAAGGAGCCAGGACCCAAAGACCTAGCTGGCCTGAAGGGCCCCCAGGGGGCCCCCAAGCAGCCCCTCTCCATTTGGGTCTGGGGGCTTTCGTTGGGCATGTATACCTGAGAGGTACCTGCAAGTTACAGTTCGCGGCCCGAGAAGCACTCTCCGGCCAACATGCCCAATATCCAGCAACAGCTCCCAAAGCGAAGGAGCCAGGACCCAAAGACCTAGCTGGCCTGAAGGGCCCCCAGGGGGCCCCCACGCAACCCCTCTCCATTTGGGTCTGGGGGCTTTCGTTGGGCCGGGAACCTGGGAGATTCCTGCAAGGTTGCAGTTCGCGGCCCGAGAAGCACTCTCCGGCCAACATGCTCAACTGCAGCAACAGCTCCCAAAGCGAAGGAGCCAGGACCCAAAGACCTAGCTGGCCTGAAGGGCCCCCAGGGGGGCCCCCAAGCAGCCCCTCTCAATTTGGGTCTGGGGGCTTTCGTTGGGCCGGGAACCTGGGAGAATCCTGCAAGGTTGCAGTTCGCGGCCCGAGAAGCACTCTCCGGCCAACATGCCCAATATCCAGCAACAGCTCCCAAAGCGAAGGAGCCAGGACCCAAAGACCTAGCTGGCCTGAAGGGCCCCCAGAAGGCCACCAAGCAGCCCCTCTCCATTTGGGTCTGGGGGCTTTCGTTGGGCATGTATACCTGAGAGGTACCTGCAAGGTTACAGTTCGCGGCCCGAGAAGCACTCTCCGGCCAACATGCCCAACTGCAGCAACAGCTCCCAAACCGAAGGAGCCAGGACCCAAAGACCTAGCTGGCCTGAAGGGCCCCCAGGGGGCCCCCAAGCAGCCCCTCTCAATTTGGGTCTGGGGGCTTTCGTTGGGCCGGGAACCTGGGAGATTCCTGCAAGGTTGCAGTTCGCGGCCCGAGAAGCACTCTCCGGCAAACATGCCCAACTGCAGCAACAGCTCCCAAAGCGAAGGAGCCAGGACCCAAAGACCTAGCTGGCCTGAAGGGCCCCCAGGGGGCCCCCAAGCAGCCCCTCTCAATTTGGGTCTGGGGTCTTTCGTTGGGCCGGGAACCTGGGAGATTCCTGCAAGGTTGCAGTTCGCGGCCCGAGAAGCACTCTCCGGCCAACATGCCCAACTGCAGCAACAGCTCCCAAACCGAAGGAGCCAGGACCCAAAGACCTAGCTGGCCTGAAGGGCCCCCAGGGGGCCCCCAAGCAGCCCCTCTCAATTTGGGTCTGGGGGCTTTCGTTGGGCATGGAACCTGGGAGATTCCTGCAAGGTTGCAGTTCGCGGCCCGAGAAGCACTCTCCGGCCAACATGCCCAACTGCAGCAACAGCTCCCAAACCGAAGGAGCCAGGACCCAAAGACCTAGCTGGCCTGAAGGGCCCCCAGGGGGCCCCCAAGGAGCTCCTCTCCATTTGGGTCTGGGGGCTTTAGTTGGGCCGGGAACCAGGGAGGTACCAGCAAGGTTGCAGTTCGCGGCCCGAGAAGCACTCTCCGGCCAACATGCCCAACTGCAGCAACAGCTCCCAAACCGAAGGAGCCAGGACCCAAAGACCTAGGTGGCCTGAAGGGCCCCCAGGGGGGCCCCAAGCAGCCCCTCTCCATTTGGGTCTGGGGGCTTTCGTTGGGCCGGGAACCTGGGAGAATCCTGCAAGGTTGCAGTTCGCGGCCCGAGAAGCACTCTCCGGCCAACATGCCCAACTGCAGCAACAGCTCCCAAACCGAAGGAGCCAGGACCCAAAGACCTAGCTGGCCTGAAGGGCCCCCAGGGGGCCCCCAAGCAGCCCCTCTTAATTTGGGTCTGGGGGCTTTCGTTGGGCCGGGAACCTGGGAGAATCCTGCAAGGTTGCAGTTCGCGGCCCGAGAAGCACTCTCCGGCCAACATGCCCAACTGCAGCAACAGCTCCCAAAGCGAAGGAGCCAGGATCCAAAGACCTAGCTGGCCTGAAGGGCCCCCAGGGGGCCCCCAAGCAGCCCCTCTCCATTTGGGTCTGGGGGCTTTCGTTGGGCCGGGAACCTGGGAGATTCCTGCAAGGTTGCAGTTCGAGGCCCGAGAAGCACTCTCCGGCCAACATGCCCAACTGCAGCAACAGCTCCCAAACCGAAGGAGCCAGGACCCAAAGACCTAGCTGGCCTGAAGGGCCCCCAGGGGGCCCCCAAGCAGCCCCTCTCCATTTGGGTCTGGGGGCTTTCTTTAGGATGAGAATCTGGGAGATACCAGCAAGGTTGCAGTTCGCGGCCGGAGAAGCACTCTCCGGCCAACATGCCCAACTGCAGCAACAGCTCCCAAACCGAATGAGCCAGGACCCAAAGACCTAGCTGGCCTGAAGGGCCCCCAGGGGGCCCCCAAGCAGCCCCTCTCAATTTGGGTCTGGGGGCTTTCGTTGGGCCGGGAACCTGGGAGATTCCTGCAAGGTTGCAGTTCGCGGCCGGAGAAGCACTCTCCGGCCAACATGCCCAACTGCAGCAACAGCTCCCAAACCGAAGGAGCCAGGACCCAAAGACCTAGCTGGCCTGAAGGGCCCCCAGGGGGCCCCCAAGCAGCCCCTCTCCATTTGGGTCTGGGGGCTTTCGTTGGGCATGGAACCTGGGAGATTCCTGCAAGGTTGCAGTTCGCGGCCCGAGAAGCACTCTCCGGCCAACATGCCCAACTGCAGCAACAGCTCCCAAACCGAAGGAGCCAGGACCCAAAGACCTAGCTGGCCTGAAGGGCCCCCAGGGGGGCCCCAAGCAGCTCCTCTCAATTTCGGTCTGGGGGCTTTCGTTGGGCCGGGAACCAGGGAGGTATCAGCAAGGTTGCAGTTTGCGGCCCGAGAAGCACTCTCCGGCCAACATGCCCAACTGCAGCAACAGCTCCCAAAGCGAAGGAGCCAGGACCCAAAGACCTAGCTGGCCTGAAGGGCCCCCAGGGGGCCCCCAAGCAGCCCCTCTCAATTTGGGTCTGGGGGCTTTCGTTGGGCCGGGAACCTGGGAGAATCCTGCAAGGTTGCAGTTCGCGGCCCGAGAAGCACTCTCCGGCCAACATGCCCAACTGCAGCAACAGCTCCCAAAGCGAAGGAGCCAGGACCCAAAGACCTAGCTGGCCTGAAGGGCCCCCAGGGGGCCCCCAAGCAGCCCCTCTCCATTTGGGTCTGGGGGCTTTTGTTGGGCCGGGAACCTGGGAGATTCCTGCAAGGTTGCAGTTCGAGGCCCGAGAAGCACTCTCCGGCCAACATGCCCAACGTCAACAACAGCTCCCAAACCGAATGAGCCAGGACACAAAGACCGATCTGGCCTGAAGGGCCCCCAGGGGGCCCCCAAGCAGCCCCTCTCCATTTGGGTCTGGGGGCTTTCTTTAGGCTGAGAACCTGGGAGATACCAGCAAGGTTGCAGTTCGCGGCCCGAGAAGCACTCTCCGGCCAACATGCCCAATATCCAGCAACAGCTCCCAAAGCGAAGGAGCCAGGACCCAAAGACCTAGCTGGCCTGAAGGGCCCCCAGGGGGCCCCCAAGCAGCCCCTCTCCATTTGGGTCTGGGGGCTTTCGTTGGGCATGTATACCTGAGAGGTACCTGCAAGTTACAGTTCGCGGCCCGAGAAGCACTCTCCGGCCAACATGCCCAATATCCAGCAACAGCTCCCAAACCGAAGGAGCCAGGACACAAAGACCTAGCTGGCCTGAAGGGCCCCCAGGGGGCCCCCACGCAGCACCTCTCCATTTGGGTCTGGGGGCTTTCGTTGGGCCGGGAACCTGGGAGAATCCTGCAAGGTTGCAGTTCGCGGCCCGAGAAGCACTCTCCGGCCAACATGCCCAACTGCAGCAACAGCTCCCAAACCGAAGGAGCCAGGACCCAAAGACCTAGCTGGCCTGAAGGGCCCCCAGGGGGCCCCCAAGCAGCCCCTCTCAATTTGGGTCTGGGGGCTTTCGTTGGGCCGGGAACCTGGGAGATTCCTGCAAGGTTGCAGTTCGCGGCCCGAGAAGCACTCTCCGGCCAACATGCCCAACTGCAGCAACAGCTCCCAAAGCGAAGGAGCCAGGACCCAAAGACCTAGCTGGCCTGAAGGGCCCCCAGGGGGCCCCCAAGCAGCCCCTCTCAATTTGGGTCTGGGGTCTTTCGTTGGGCCGGGAACCTGGGAGATTCCTGCAAGGTTGCAGTTCGCGGCCCGAGAAGCACTCTCCGGCCAACATGCCCAACTGCAGCAACAGCTCCCAAACCGAAGGAGCCAGGACCCAAAGACCTAGCTGGCCTGAAGGGCCCCCAGGGGGCCCCCAAGGAGCTCCTCTCCATTTGGGTCTGGGGGCTTTAGTTGGGCCGGGAACCAGGGAGGTACCAGCAAGGTTGCAGTTCGCGGCCCGAGAAGCACTCTCCGGCCAACATGCCCAACTGCAGCAACAGCTCCCAAACCGAAGGAGCCAGGACCCAAAGACCTAGCTGGCCTGAAGGGCCCCCAGGGGGGCCCCAAGCAGCCCCTCTCCATTTGGGTCTGGGGGCTTTCGTTGGGCCGGGAACCTGGGAGAATCCTGCAAGGTTTCAGTTCGCGGCCCGAGAAGCACTCTCCGGCCAACATGCCCAACTGCAGCAACAGCTCCCAAACCGAAGGAGCCAGGACCCAAAGACCTAGCTGGCCTGAAGGGCCCCCAGGGGGCTCCCAAGCAGCCCCTCTCCATTTGGGTCTGGGGGCTTTCGTTGGGCATGTATACCTGAGAGGTACCTGCAAGTTACAGTTCGCGGCCCGAGAAGCACTCTCCGCCCAACATGCCCAACTGCAGCAACAGCTCCCAAACCGAAGGAGCCAGGACCCAAAGACCTAGCTGGCCTGAAGGGCCCCCAGGGGGCCCCCAAGCAGCCCCTCTCCATTTGGGTCTGGGGGCTTTCGTTGGGCATGGAACCTGGGAGATTCCTGCAAGGTTGCAGTTCGCGGCCCGAGAAGCACTCTCCGGCCAACATGCCCAACTGCAGCAACAGCTCCCAAAGCGAAGGAGCCAGGACACAAAGACCTAGCTGGCCTGAAGGGCCCCCAGGGGGCCCCCAAGCAGCCCCTCTCCATTTGGGTCTGGGGGCTTTCGTTGGGCCGGGAACCTGGGAGATTCCTGCAAGGTTGCAGTTCGCGGCCCGAGAAGCACTCTCCGCCCAACATGCCCAACTGCAGCAACAGCTCCCAAAGCGAAGGAGCCAGGACCCAAAGACCTAGCTGGCCTGAAGGGCCCCCAGGGGGGCCCCAAGCAGCCCCTCTCCATTTGGGTCTGGGGGCTTTCGTTGGGCCGGGAACCTGGGAGAATCCTGCAAGGTTGCAGTTCGCGGCCCGAGAAGCACTCTCCGGCCAACATGCCCAACTGCAGCAACAGCTCCCAAACCGAAGGAGCCAGGACACAAAGACCTAGCTGGCCTGAAGGGCCCCCAGGGGGCCACCAAGCAGCCCCTCTCAATTTGGGTCTGGTGGCTTTCGTTGGGCATGGATACCTGAGAGGTACCTGCAAGGTTACAGTTCGCGGCCCGAGAAGCACTCTCCGCCCAACATGCTCAACTGCAGCAACAGCTCCCAAAGCGAAGGAGCCAGGACCCAAAGACCTAGCTGGCCTGAAGGGCCCCCAGGGGGCCCCCAAGCAGCCCCTCTCCATTTGGGTCTGGGGGCTTTCGTTGGGCCGGGAACCTGGGAGATTCCTGCAAGGTTGCAGTTCGCGGCCCGAGAAGCACTCTCCGGCCAACATGCCCAACTGCAGCAACAGCTCCCAAACCGAAGGAGCCAGGACCCAAAGACCTAGCTGGCCTGAAGGGCCCCCAGGGGGCCTCCAAGCAGCCCCTATCAATTTGGGTCTGGGGGCTTTCGTTGGGCATGGAACCTGGGAGATTCCTGCAAGGTTGCAGTTCGCGGCCCGAGAAGTACTCTCTGGCCAACATGCCCAACTGCAGCAACAGCTCCCAAAGCGAAGGAGCCAGGACCCAAAGACCTAGCTGGCCTGAAGGGCCCCCAGGGGGCCCCCAAGCAGCCCCTCTCAATTTGGGTCTGGGGGCTTTCATTGGGCCGGGAACCTGGGAGAATCCTGCAAGGTTGCAGTTCGCGGCCCGAGAAGCACTCTCCGCCCAACATGCCCAACTGCAGCAACAGCTCCCAAAGCGAAGGAGCCAGGACCCAAAGAGCTAGCTGGCCTGAAGGGCCCCCAGGGGGCCCCCAAGCAGCCCCTCTCCATTTGGGTCTGGGGGCTTTCGTTGGGCCGGGATCCTGGGAGAATCCTGCAAGGTTGCAGTTCGCGGCCCGAGAAGCACTCTCCGGCCAACATGCCCAACTGCAGCAACAGCTCCCAAAGCGAAGGAGCCAGGACACAAAGACCTAGCTGGCCTGAAGGGCCCCCAGGGAGCCCCCAAGCAGCCCCTCTCCATTTGGGTCTGGGGGCTTTCGTTGGGCCGGGAACCTGGGAGAATCCTGCAAGGTTGCAGTTCGCGGCCCGAGAAGCACTCTCCGGCCAACATGCCCAATATCCAGCAACAGCTCCCAAAGCGAAGGAGCCAGGACCCAAAGACCTAGCTGGCCTGAAGGGCCCCCAGAAGGCCCCCAAGCAGCCCCTCTCCATTTGGGTCTGGGGGCTTTCGTTGGGCATGTATACCTGAGAGGTACCTGCAAGGTTACAGTTCGCGGCCCGAGAAGCACTCTCCGGCCAACATGCCCAACTGCAGCAACAGCTCCCAAACCGAAGGAGCCAGGACCCAAAGACCTAGCTGGCCTGAAGGGCCCCCAGGGGGTCCCCAAGCAGCCCCTCTCCATTTGGGTCTGGGGGCTTTCGTTGGGCCGGGAACCTGGGAGGTACCTGCAAGGTTGCAGTTCGCGGCCCGAGAAGCACTCTCCGGCCAACATGCCCAACTGCAGCAACAGCTCCCAAAGCGAAGGAGCCAGGACCCAAAGACCTAGCTGGCCTGAAGTGCCCCCAGAGGGCCCCCAAGCAGCCCCTCTCAATTTGGGTCTGGGGGCTTTCCTTGGGCATGTATACCTGAGAGAATCCAGCAAGGTTACAGTTCGCGGCCCGAGAAGCACTCTCCGGCCAACATGCCAAACTGCAGCAACAGCTCCCAAACCGAAGGAGCCAGGACCCAAAGACCTAGCTGGCCTGAAGGGCCCCCAGGGGTCCCCCAAGCAGCCCCTCTCCATTTGGTGTGGGGGCTTTCGTTGGGCATGGATACCTGAGATGTACCTGCAAGATTACATTTCGCGGCCCGAGAAGCACTCTCCGGCCAACATGCTCAACTGCAGCAACAGCTCCCAAACCGAAGGAGCCAGGACCCAAAGACCTAGGTGGCCTGAAGGGCCCCCAGGGGGCCCCCAAGCAGCCCCTCTCAATTTGGGTGTGGGGGCTTTCGTTGGGCCGGGAACCTGGGAGATTCCTGCAAGGTTGCAGTTCGCGGCCCGAGAAGCACTCTCCGGCCAACATGCCCAACTGCAGCAACAGCTCCCAAAGCGAAGGAGCCAGGACCCAAAGACCTAGCTGGCCTGAAGGGCCCCCAGGGGGCCCCCAAGCAGCCCCTCTCCATTTGGGTCTGGGGGCTTTCGTTGGGCCGGGAACCTGGGAGATTCCTGCAAGGTTGCAGTTCGCGGCCCGAGAAGCACTCTCCGGCCAACATGCCCAACTGCAGCAACAGCTCCCAAACCGAATGAGCCAGGACCCAAAGACCTAGCTGGCCTGAAGTGCCCCCAGGGGGCCCCCAAGGAGCTCCTCTCCATTTGGGTCTGGGGGCTTTCGTTGGGCATGTATACCTGAGAGGTACCTGCAAGGTTACAGTTCGCAGCCCGAGAAGCACTCTCCGGCCAACATGCCCAACTGCAGCAACAGCTCCCAAAGCGAAGGAGACAGGACCCAAAGACCTAGCTGGCCTGAAGGGCCCCCAGGGGGTCCCCAAGCAGCCCCTCTCCATTTGGGTCTGGGGGTTTTCGTTGGGCCGGGAACCTCGGAGGTACCTGCAAGGTTGCAGTTCGCGGCCCGAGAAGCACTCTCCGGCCAACATGCCCAACTGCAGCAACAGCTCCCAAAGCGAAGGAGCCAGGACCCAAAGACCTAGCTGGCCTGAAGGGCCCCCAGGGGGCCCCCAAGCAGCCCCTCTCAATTTGGGTCTGGGGGCTTTCGTTGGGCCGGGAACCTGGGAGAATCCTGCAAGGTTGCAGTTCGCGGCCCGAGAAGCACTCTCCGGCCAACATGCCCAACTGCAGCAACAGCTCCCAAAGCGAAGGAGCCAGGACCCAAAGACCTAGCTGGCCTGAAGGGCCCCCAGGGGGCCCCCAAGCAGCCCCTCTCCATTTGGGTCTGGGGGCTTTTGTTGGGCCGGGAACCTGGGAGATTCATGCAAGGTTGCAGTTCGAGGCCCGAGAAGCACTCTCCGCCCAACATGCCCAACGTCAACAACAGCTCCCAAACCGAATGAGCCAGGACACAAAGACCTAGCTGGCCTGAAGGGCCCCCAGGGGGCCCCCAAGCAGCCCCTCTCCATTTGGGTCTGGGGGCTTTCGTTGGGCATGTATACCTGAGAGGTACCTGCAAGGTTACAGTTCGCGGCCCGAGAAGCACTCTCCGGCCAACATGCCCAACTGCAGCAACAGCTCCCAAAGCGAAGGAGCCAGGGCCCAAAGACCTAGCTGGCCTGAAGTGCCCCCAGGGGGTCCCCAAGCAGCCCCTCTCCATTTGGGTCTGGGGGCTTTCGTTGGGCCGGGAACCTGGGAGATTCCTGCAAGGTTGCAGTTCGCGGCCCGAGAAGCACTCTCCGGCCAACATGCCCAACTGCAGCAACAGCTCCCAAAGCGAAGGAGCCAGGACCCAAAGACCTAGCTGGCCTGAAGGGCCCCCAGGGGGTCCCCAAGCAGCCCCTCTCCATTTGGGTCTGGGGGTTCTCGTTGGGCCGGGAACCTGGGAGGTACCTGCAAGGTTGCAGTTCGCGGCCCGAGAAGCACTCTCCGGCCAACATGCCCAACTGCAGCAACAGCTCCCAAAGCGAAGGAGCCAGGACCCAAAGACCTAGCTGGCCTGAAGGGCCCCCAGGGGGCACCCAAGCAGCCCCTCTCAATTTGGGTCTGGGGGCTTTCGTTGGGCCGGGAACCTGGGAGAATCCTGCAAGGTTGCAGTTCGCGGCCCGAGAAGCACTCTCCGGCCAACATGCCCAACTGCAGCAACAGCTCCCAAACCGAAGGAGCCAGGACCCAAAGACCTAGCTGGCCTGAAGGGCCCCCAGGGGGCCCCCAAGCAGCCCCTCTCCATTTGGGTCTGGGGGCTTTCGTTGGGCCGGGAACCTGGGAGAATCCTGCAAGGTTGCAGTTCGCGGCCCGAGAAGCACTCTCCGGCCAACATGCCCAACTGCAGCAACAGCTCCCAAACCGAAGGAGCCAGGGCCCAAAGACCTAGCTGGCCTGAAGGGCCCCCAGGGGGCCCCCAAGCAGCCCCTCTCCATTTGGGTCTGGGGGCTTTCGTTGGGCCGGGAACCTTGGAGATACCTTCAAGGTTGCAGTTCGCGGCCCGAGAAGCACTCTCCGGCCAACATGCCCAACTGCAGCAACAGCTCCCAAAGCGAAGGAGCCAGGACCCAAAGACCTAGCTGGCCTGAAGGGCCCCCAGGGGGCCCCCAAGCAGCCCCTCTCCATTTGGGTCTGGGGGCTTTTGTTGGGCCGGGAACCTGGGAGATTCCTGCAAGGTTGCAGTTCGAGGCCCGAGAAGCACTCTCCGGCCAACATGCCCAACGTCAACAACAGCTCCCAAACCGAATGAGCCAGGACACAAAGACCTATCTGGCCTGAAGGGCCCCCAGGGGGCCCCCAAGCAGCCCCTCTCCATTTGGGTCTGGGGGCTTTCTTTAGGCTGAGAACCTGGGAGATACCAGCAAGTTTGAAGTTCGCGGCCCGAGAAGCACTCTCCGGCCAACATGCCCAATATCCAGCAACAGCTCCCAAAGCGAAGGAGCCAGGACCCAAAGACCTAGCTGGCCTGAAGGGCCCCCAGGGGGCCCCCAAGCAGCCCCTCTCCATTTGGGTCTGGGGGCTTTCGTTGGGCATGTATACCTGAGAGGTACCTGCAAGTTACAGTTCGCAGCCCGAGAAGCACTCTCCGCCCAACATGCCCAACTGCAGCAACAGCTCCCAAAGCGAAGGAGCCAGGACCCAAAGACCTAGCTGGCCTGAAGGGCCCCCAGGGGGCCCCCAAGCAGCCCCTCTCAATTTGGGTCTGGGGGCTTTCGTTGGGCATGGAACCTGGGAGATTCCTGCAAGGTTGCAGTTCGCGGCCCGAGAAGCACTCTCCGGCCAACATGCCCAACTGCAGCAACAGCTCCCAAAGCGAAGGAGCCAGGACACAAAGACCTAGCTGGCCTGAAGGGCCCCCAGGGGGCCCCCAAGCAGCCCCTCTCCATTTGGGTCTGGGGGCTTTCGTTGGGCCGGGAACCTGGGAGATTCCTGCAAGGTTGCAGTTCGCGGCCCGAGAAGCACTCTCCGGCCAACATGCCCAACTGCAGCAACAGCTCCCAAAGCGAAGGAGCCAGGACCCAAAGACCTAGCTGGCCTGAAGGGCCCCCAGGGGGCCCCCAAGCAGCCCCTCTCCATTTGGGTCTGGGGGCTTTCGTTGGGCCGGGAACCTGGGAGATTCCTGCAAGGTTGCAGTTCGCGGCCCGAGAAGCACTCTCCGGCCAACATGCCCAACTGCAGCAACAGCTCCCAAAGCGAAGGAGCCAGGACCCAAAGACCTAGCTGGCCTGAAGGGCCCCCAGGGGGCCCCCAAGCAGCCCCTCTCAATTTGGGTCTGGGGGCTTTCGTTGGGCATGGAACCTGGGAGATTCCTGCAAGGTTGCAGTTCGCGGCCCGAGAAGCACTCTCTGGCCAACATGCCCAACGTCCAGCAACAGCTCCCAAACCGAAGGAGCCAGGAACCAAAGACCTAGCTGGCCTGAAGGGCCCCCAGGGGGCCCCCAAGCAGCCCCTCTCAATTTGGGTCTGGGGGCTTTCGTTGGGCCGGGAACCTGGGAGAATCCTGCAAGGTTGCAGTTCGCGGCCCGAGAAGCACTCTCCGGCCAACATGCCCAACTGCAGCAACAGCTCCCAAAGCGAAGGAGCCAGGACCCAAAGACCTAGCTGGCCTGAAGGGCCCCCAGGGGGCCCCCAAGCAGCCCCTCTCAATTTGGGTCTGGGGGCTTTCGTTGGGCCGGGAACCTGGGAGAATCCTGCAAGGTTGCAGTTCGCGGCCCGAGAAGCACTCTCCGGCCAACATGCACAACTGCAGCAACAGCTCCCAAAGCGAAGGAGCCAGGACCCAAAGACCTAGCTGTCCTGAAGGGCCCCCAGGGAGCCCCCAAGCAGCCCCTCTCCATTTGGGTCTGGGGGCTTTCGTTGGGCCGGGAACCTGGGAGAATCCTGCAAGGTTGCAGTTCGCGGCCCGAGAAGCACTCTCCGGCCAACATGCCCAACTGCAGCAACAGCTCCCAAAGCGAAGGAGCCAGGACACAAAGAACTAGCTGGCCTGAAGGGCCCCCAGGGGGCCCCCAAGCAGCCCCTCTCCATTTGGGTCTGGGGGCTTTCGTTGGGCATGGATACCTGAGAGGTACCTGCAAGTTTACAGTTCGCGGCCCGAGAAGCACTATCCGCCCAACATGCTCTACTGCAGCAACAGCTCCCAAACCGAAGGAGCCAGGACCCAAAGACCTAGGTGGACTGAAGGGCCCCCAGGGGGCCCCCAAGCAGCCCCTCTCCATTTGGGTCTGGGGGCTTTTGTTGGGCCGGGAACCTGGGAGATTCCTGCAAGGTTGCAGTTCGCGGCCCGAGAAGCACTCTCCGGCCAACATGCCCAACTGCAGCAACAGCTCCCAAAGCGAAGGAGCCAGGACCCAAAGACCTAGCTGGCCTGAAGAGCCCCCAGGGGGCCCCCAAGCAGCCCCTCTTCATTTGGGTCTGGGGGCTTTCGTTGGGCCGGGAACCTGGGAGAATCCTGCAAGGTTGCAGTTCGCGGCCCGAGAAGCACTCTCCGGCCAACATGCCCAATATCCAGCAACAGCTCCCAAAGCGAAGGAGCCAGGACCCAAAGACCTAGCTGGCCTGAAGGGCCCCCAGAAGGCCACCAAGCAGCCCCTCTCCATTTGGGTCTGGGGGCTTTCGTTGGGCATGTATACCTGAGAGGTACCTGCAAGGTTACAGTTCGCGGCCCGAGAAGCACTCTCCGGCCAACATGCCCAACTGCAGCAACAGCTCCGAAACCGAAGGAGCCAGGACCCAAAGACCTAGCTGGCCTGAAGTGCCCCCAGGGGGTCCCCAAGCAGCCCCTCTCCATTTGGGTCTGGGGGCTTTCGTTGGGCATGTATACCTGGGAGGTACCTGCAAGGTTGCAGTTCGCGGCCCGAGAAGCACTCTCCGGCCAACATGCCCAACTGCAGCAACAGCTCCCTAAGCGAAGGAGCCAGGACCCAAAGACCTAGCTGGCCTGAAGTGCCCCCAGAGGGCCACCAAGCAGCCCCTCTCAATTTGGGTCTGGGGGCTTTCGTTGGGCATGTATACCTGAGAGGTACCTGCAAGGTTACAGTTCGCGGCCCGAGAAGCACTCTCCGGCCAACATGCCCAACTGCAGCAACAGCTCCCAAACCGAAGGAGCCAGGACCCAAAGACCTAGCTGGCCTGAAGGGCCCCCAGGGGTCCCCCAAGCAGCCCCTCTCCATTTGGGTCTGGGGGCTTTCGTTGGGCATGGATACCTGAGATGTACCTGCAAGATTACAGTTCGCGGCCCGAGAAGCACTCTCCGGCCAACATGCTCAACTGCAGCAACAGCTCCCAAACCGAAGGAGCCAGGACCCAAAGACCTAGCTGGCCTGAAGGGCCCCCAGGGGGCCCCCAAGCAGCCCCTCTCCATTTGGGTCTGGGGGCTTTCGTTGGGCCGGGAACCTGGGAGATTCCTGCAAGGTTGCAGTTCGCGGCCCGAGAAGCACTCTCCGGCCAACATGCCCAACTGCAGCAACAGCTCCCAAAGCGAAGGAGCCAGGACCCAAAGACCTAGCTGGCCTGAAGGGCCCCCAGGGGGCCCCCAAGCAGCCCCTCTCCATTTGGGTCTGGGGGCTTTCGTTGGGCCGAAAACCTGGGAGATTCCTGCAAGGTTGCAGTTCGCGGCCCGAGAAGCACTCTCCGCCCAACATGCCCAACGTCAACAACAGCTCCCAAACCGAATGAGCCAGGACACAAAGACCTATCTGGCCTGAAGGGCCCCCAGGGGGCCCCCAAGTAACCCCTCTCAATTTGGGTCTGGGGGCTTTCGTTGGGCATGTATACCTGAGAGGTACCTGCAAGGTTACAGTTCGCGGCCCGAGAAGCACTCTCCGGCCAACATGCCCAACTGCAGCAACAGCTCCCAAAGCGAAGGAGCCAGGACCCAAAGACCTAGCTGGCCTGAAGGGCCCCCAGGGAGCCCCCAAGCAGCCCCTCTCCATTTGGGTCTGGGGGCTTTCGTTGGGCCGGGAACCTGGGAGAATCCTGCAAGGTTGCAGTTCGCAGCCCGAGAAGCACTCTCCGGCCAACATGCCCAACTGCAGCAACAGCTCCCAAAGCGAAGGAGCCAGGACCCAAAGACCTAGATGGCCTGAAGGGCCCCCAGGGGGCCCCCAAGCAGCCCCTCTCAATTTGGGTCTGGGGGCTTTCGTTGGGCATGGATACCTGAGAGGTACCTGCAAGGTTACAGATCGCGGCCCGAGAAGCACTCTCCGGCCAACATGCTCTACTGCAGCAACAGCTCCCAAACCGAAGGAGCCAGGACCCAAAGACCTAGCTGGCCTGAAGGGCCCCCAGGGGGCCCCCAAGCAGCCCCTCTCCATTTGGGTCTGGGGGCTTTCGTTGGGCCGGGAACCTGGGAGATTCCTGCAAGGTTGCAGTTCGCGGCCCGAGAAGCACTCTCCGCCCAACATGCCCAACTGCAGCAACAGCTCCCAAAGCGAAGGAGCCAGGACCCAAAGACCTAGCTGGCCTGAAGGGCCCCCAGGGGGGCCCCAAGCAGCCCCTCTCAATTTGGGTCTGGGGGCTTTCGTTGGGCCGGGAACCTGGGAGAATCCTGCAAGGTTGCAGTTCGCGGCCCGAGAAGCACTCTCCGGCTAACATGCCCAACTGCAGCAACAGCTCCCAAACCGAAGGAGCCAGGACCCAAAGACCTAGCTGGCCTGAAGGGCCCCCAGGGAGCCCCCAAGCAGCCCCTCTCCATTTGGGTCTGGGGGCTTTCGTTGGGCCGGGAACCTGGGAGAATCCTGCAAGGTTGCAGTTCGCGGCCCGAGAAGCACTCTCCGGCCAACATGCCCAACTGCAGCAACAGCTCACAAACCGAAGGAGCCAGGACACAAAGAACTAGCTGGCCTGAAGGGCCACCAGGGGGCCCCCAAGCAGCCCCTCTCAATTTGGGTCTGGGGGCTTTCGTTGGGCATGTATACCTGAGAGGTACCTGCAAGGTTACAGTTCGCGGCCCGAGAAGCACTCTCCGGCCAACATGCTCTACTGCAGCAACAGCTCCAAAACCGAAGGAGCCAGGACCCAAAGACCTAGCTGGCCTGAAGGGCCCCCAGGGGGCCCCCAAGCAGCCCCTCTCCATTTGGGTCTGGGGGCTTTTGTTGGGCCGGGAACCTGGGAGATTCCTGCAAGGTTGCAGTTCGAGGCCCGAGATGCACTCTCCGCCCAACATGCCCAACGTCAACAACAGCTCCCAAACCGAATGAGCCAGGACACAAAGACCTATCTGGCCTGAAGGGCCCCCAGGGGGCCCCCAAGCAGCCCCTCTCCATTTGGGTCTGGGGGCTTTCGTTGGGCCAGGAACCTGGGAGGTACCTGCAAGGTTGCAGTTCGCGGCCCGAGAAGCACTCTCCGGCCAACATGCCCAACTGCAGCAACAGCTCCCAAACCGAAGGAGCCAGGACCCAAAGACCTAGCTGGCCTGAAGGGCCCCCAGGGGGCCCCCAAGCAGCCCCTCTCAATTTGGGTCTGGGGGCTTTTTTTGGGCCGGGAACCTGGGAGATTCCTGCAAGGTTGCAGTTCGCGGCCCGAGAAGCACTCTCCGGCCAACATGCCCAACTGCAGCAACAGCTCCCAAACCGAAGGAGCCAGGACCCAAAGACCTAGCTGGCCTGAAGGGCCCCCAGGGGGGCCCCAAGCAGCCCCTCTCAATTTGGGTCTGGGGGCTTTCGTTGGGCCGGGAACCTGGGAGAATCCTGCAAGGTTGCAGTTCGCGGCCCGAGAAGCACTCTCCGGCCAACATGCCCAACTGCAGCAACAGCTCCCAAACCGAAGGAGCCAGGACACAAAGACCTAGCTGGCCTGAAGGGCCCCCAGGGGGCCCCCAAGCAGCCCCTCTCCATTTGGGTCTGGGGGCTTTCGTTGGGCCGGGAACCTGGGAGAATCCTGCAAGGTTGCAGTTCGCGGCCCGAGAAGCACTCTCCGGCCAACATGCCCAACTGCAGCAACAGCTCCCAAACCGAAGGAGCCAGGACCCAAAGAGCTAGCAGGCCTGAAGGGCCCCCAGGGGGCCCCCAAGCAGCCCCTCTCCATTTGGGTCTGGGGGCTTTCGTTGGGCATGGATACCTGAGATGTACCTGCAAGATTACAGTTCGCGGCCCGAGAAGCACTCTCCGGCCAACATGCTCAACTGCAGCAACAGCTCCCAAACCGAAGGAGCCAGGACACAAAGACCTAGCTGGCCTGAAGGGCCCCCAGGGGGCCCCCAAGCAGCCCCTCTCCATTTGGGTCTGGGGGCTTTCGTTGGGCCGGGAACCTGGGAGATTCCTGCAAGGTTGCAGTTCGCGGCCCGAGAAGCACTCTCCGGCCAACATGCCCAACTGCAGCAACAGCTCCCAAAGCGAAGGAGCCAGGACCCAAAGACCTAGGTGGCCTGAAGGGCCCCCAGGGGGCCCCCAAGCAGCCCCTCTCCATTTGGGTCTGGGGGCTTTCGTTGGGCCGGGAACCTGGGAGAATCCTGCAAGGTTGCAGTTCGCGGCCCGAGAAGCACTCTCCGGCCAACATGCCCAAGTGCAGCAACAGCTCCCAAACCGAAGGAGCCAGGACCCAAAGACCTAGCTGGCCTGAAGGGCCCCCAGGGGGCCCCCAAGCAGCCCCTCTCCATTTGGGTCTGGGGGCTTTCGTTGGGCCGGGAACCTGGGAGAATCCTGCAAGGTTGCAGTTCGCAACCCGAGAAGCACTCTCCGGCCAACATGCTCAACTGCAGCAACAGCTCCCAAACCGAAGGAGACAGGACCCAAAGACCTATCTGGCCTGAAGGGCCCCCAGGGGGCCCCCAAGTAGCCCCTCTCAATTTGGGTCTGGGGGCTTTCGTTGGGCATGTATACCTGAGAGGTACCTGCAAGGTTACAGTTCGCGGCCCGAGAAGCACTCTCCGGCCAACATGCCCAACTGCAGCAACAGCTCCCAAACCGAAGGAGCCAGGACCCAAAGACCTAGCTGGCCTGAAGGGCCCCCAGGGAGCCCCCAAGCAGCCCCTCTCCATTTGGGTCTGGGGGCTTTCGTTGGGCCGGGAACCTGGGAGAATCCTGCAAGGTTGCAGTTCGCGGCCCGAGAAGCACTCTCCGGCCAACATGCTCTACTGCAGCAACAGCTCCCAAACCGAAGGAGCCAGGACCCAAAGACCTAGCTGGCCTGAAGGGCCCCCAGGGGGCCCCCAAGCAGCCCCTCTCCATTTGGGTCTGGGGGCTTTCGTTGGGCCGGGAACCTGGGAGAATCCTGCAAGGTTGCAGTTCGCGGCCCGAGAAGCACTCTCCGGCCAACATGCCCAACTGCAGCAACAGCTCCCAAAGCGAAGGAGCCAGGACCCAAAGACCTAGCTGGCCTGAAGGACCCCCAGGGGGGCCCCAAGCAGCCCCTCTCCATTTGGGTCTGGGGGCTTTCGTTGGGCCGGGAACCTGGGAGAATCCTGCAAGGTTGCAGTTCGCGGCCCGAGAAGCACTCTCCGGCCAACATGCCCAACTGCAGCAACAGCTCCCAAACCGAAGGAGCCAGGACCCAAAGACCTAGCTGGCCTGAAGGGCCCCCAGGGAGCCCCCAAGCAGCCCCTCTCCATTTGGGTCTGGGGGCTTTCGTTGGGCCGGGAACCTGGGAGAATCCTGCAAGGTTGCAGTTCGCGGCCCGAGAAGCACTCTCCGGCCAACATGCCCAATATCCAGCAACAGCTCCCAAAGCGAAGGAGCCAGGACCCAAAGACCTAGCTGGCCTGAAGGGCCCCCAGAAGGCCACCAAGCAGCCCCTCTCCATTTGGGTCTGGGGGCTTTCGTTGGGCATGTATACCTGAGAGGTGCCTGCAAGGTTACAGTTCGCGGCCCGAGAAGCACTCTCCGGCCAACATGCCCAACTGCAGCAACAGCTCCCAAACCGAAGGAGCCAGGACCCAAAGACCTAGCTGGCCTGAAGTGCCCCCAGGGGGTCCCCAAGCAGCCCCTCTCCATTTGGGTCTGGGGGCTTTCGTTGGGCCAGGAACCTGGGAGGTACCTGCAAGGTTGCAGTTCGCGGCCCGAGAAGCACTCTCCGGCCAACATGCCCAACTGCAGCAACAGCTCCCAAAGCGAAGGAGCCAGGACCCAAAGACCTAGCTGGCCTGAAGTGCCCCCAGGGGGCCACCAAGCAGCCCCTCTCCATTTGGGTCTGGGGGCTTTCGTTGGGCATGTATACCTGAGAGATACCTGCAAGGTTACAGTTCGCGGCCCGAGAAGCACTCTCCGGCCAACATGCCAAACTGCAGCAACAGCTCCCAAACCGAAGGAGCCAGGACCCAAAGACCTAGCTGGCCTGAAGGGCCCCCAGGGGGCCCCCAAGCAGCCCCTCTCCATTTGGGTCTGGGGGCTTTCGTTGGGCCGGGAACCTGGGAGATTTTTGCAAGGTTGCAGTTCGCGGCCCGAGAAGCACTCTCCGGCCAACATGCCCAAATGCAGCAACAGCTCCCAAACCGAAGGAGCCAGGACCCAAAGACCTAGCTGGCCTGAAGGGCCCCCAGGGGGGCCCCAAGCAGCCCCTCTCCATTTGGGTCTGGGGGCTTTCGTTGGGCCGGGAACCTGGGAGAATCCTGCAAGGTTGCAGTTCGCGGCCCGAGAAGCACTCTCCGGCCAGCATGCCCAACTGCAGCAACAGCTCCCAAAGCGAAGGAGCCAGGACCCAAAGACCTAGCTGGCCTGAAGGGCCCCCAGGGGGCCCCCAAGCAGCCCCTCTCCATTTGGGTCTGGGAATTCGTTGGGCCGGGAACCTGGGAGAATCCTGCAAGGTTGCAGTTCGCGGCCCGAGAAGCACTCTCCGGCCAACATGCCCAACTGCAGCAACAGCTCCCAAACCGAAGGAGCCAGGACCCAAAGAGCTAGCTGGCCTGAAGGGCCCCCAGGGGGCCCCCAAGCAGCCCCTCTCCATTTGGGTCTGGGGGCTTTCGTTGGGCATGGATACCTGAGATGTACCTGCAAGATTACAGTTCGCGGCCCGAGAAGCACTCTCCGGCCAACATGTTCAACTGCAGCAACAGCTCCCAAACCGAAGGAGCCAGGACCCAAAGACCTAGGTGGCCTGAAGTGCCCCCAGGGGGTTCCCAAGCAGCCCCTCTCCATTTGGGTCTGGGGGCTTTCGTTGGGCCGGGAACCTGGGAGGTACCTGCAAGGTTGCAGTTCGCGGCCCGAGAAGCACTCTCCGGCCAACATGCCCAACTGCAGCAACAGCTCCCAAAGCGAAGGAGCCAGGACACAAAGACCTAGCTGGCCTGAAGTGCCCCCAGAGGGCCACCAAGCAGCCCCTCTCAATTTGGGTCTGGGGGCTTTCGTTGGGCATGTATACCTGAGAGGTACCTGCAAGGTTACAGTTCGCGGCCCGAGAAGCACTCTCCGGCCAACATGCCAAACTGCAGCAACAGCTCCCAAACCGAAGGAGCCAGGACCCAAAGACCTAGCTGGCCTGAAGGGCCCCCAGGGGTCCCCCAAGCAGCCCCTCTCCATTTGGGTCTGGGGGCTTTCGTTGGGCATGGATACCTGAGAGGTACCTGCAAGGTTACAGTTCGCGTCCGGAGAAGCACTCTCCGGCCAACATGCCCAACTGCAGCAACAGCTCCCAAACCGAAGGAGCCAGGACCCAAAGACCTAGCTGGCCTGAAGGGCCCCCAGGGGGTCCCCAAGCAGCCCCTCTCCATTTGGGTCTGGGGGTTTTCGTTGGGCCGGGAACCTGGGAGGTACCTGCAAGGTTGCAGTTCGCGGCCCGAGAAGCACTCTCCGGCCAACATGCCCAACTGCAGCAACAGCTCCCAAAGCGAAGGAGCCAGGACCCAAAGACCTAGCTGGCCTGAAGGGCCCCCAGGGGGCCCCCAAGCAGCCCCTCTCCATTTGGGTCTGGGGGCTTTCGTTGGGCCGGGAACCTGGGAGAATCCTGCAAGGTTGCAGTTCGCGGCCCGAGAAGCACTCTCCGCCCAACATGCCCAAGTGCAGCAACAGCTCCCAAACCGAAGGAGCCAGGACCCAAAGACCTAGCTGTCCTGAAGGGCCCCCAGGGGGCCCCCAAGCAGCCCCTCTCCATTTGGGTCTGGGGGCTTTCGTTGGGCCGGGAACCTGGGAGAATCCTGCAAGGTTGCAGTTCGCGGCCCGAGAAGCACTCTCCGGCCAACATGCCCAACTGCAGCAACAGCTCCCAAACCGAAGGAGCCAGGACCCAAAGACCTAGCTGGCCTGAAGGGCCCCCAGGGGGCCCCCAAGCAGCCCCTCTCCATTTGGGTCTGGGGGCTTTCGTTGGGCCGGGAACCTGGGAGAATCCTGCAAGGTTGCAGTTCGCGGCCCGAGAAGCACTCTCCGGCCAACATGCCCAACTGCAGCAACAGCTCCCAAACCGAAGGAGCCAGGACCCAAAGACCTAGCTGGCCTGAAGGGCCCCCAGGGGGGCCCCAAGCAGCCCCTCTCCATTTGGGTCTGGGGGCTTTTGTTGGGCCGAGAACCTGGGAGATTCCTGCAAGGTTGCAGTTCGAGGCCCGAGAAGCACTCTCCGGCCAACATGCCCAACGTCAACAACAGCTCCCAAAGCGAAGGAGCCAGGACCCAAAGACCTAGCTGGCCTGAAGTGCCCCCAGGGGGCCCCCAAGCAGCCCCTCTCCATTTGGGTCTGGGGGCTTTCGTTGGGCCGGGAACCTGGGAGATTCCTGCAAGGTTGCAGTTCGCGGCCCGAGAAGCACTCTCCGGCCAACATGCCCAACTGCAGCAACAGCTCCCAAAGCGAAGGAGCCAGGACCCAAAGACCTAGCTGGCCTGAAGGGCCCCCAGGGGGGCCCCAAGCAGCCCCTCTCAATTTGGGTCTGGGGGCTTTCGTTGGGCCGGGAACCTGGGAGAATCCTGCAAGGTTGCAGTTCGCGGCCCGAGAAGCACTCTCCGGCCAACATGCCCAACTGCAGCAACAGCTCCCAAACCGAAGGAGCCAGGACACAAAGACCTAGCTGGCCTGAAGGGCCCCCAGAGGGCCCCAAAGCAGCCCCTCTCCATTTGGGTCTGGGGGCTTTCGTTGGGCCGGGAACCTGGGAGAATCCTGCAAGGTTGCAGTTCGCGGCCCGAGAAGCACTCTCCGGCCAACATGCCCAACTGCAGCAACAGCTCCCAAACCGAAGGAGCCAGGACCCAAAGAGCTAGCTGGCCTGAAGGGCCCCCAGGGGGCCCACAAGCAGCCCCTCTCCATTTGGGTCTGGGGGCTTTCGTTGGGCATGGATACCTGAGATGTACCTGCAAGGTTGCAGTTCGCGGCCCGAGAAGCACTCTCCGGCCAACATGCCCAACTGCAGCAACAGCTCCCAAAGCGAAGGAGCCAGGACCCAAAGACCTAGCTGGCCTGAAGGGCCCCCAGGGAGCCCCCAAGCAGCCCCTCTCCATTTGGGTCTGGGGGCTTTCGTTGGGCCGGGAACCTGGGAGGTACCTGCAAGGTTGCAGTTCGCGGCCCGAGAAGCACTCTCCGGCCAACATGCCCAACTGCAGCAACAGCTCCCAAAGCGAAGGAGCCAGGACACAAAGAACTAGCTGGCCTGAAGGGCCACCAGGGGGCCCCCAAGAAGCCCCTCTCAATTTGGGTCTGGGGGCTTTCGTTGGGCATGGATACCTGAGAGGTACCTGCAAGGTTACAGTTCGCGGCCCGAGAAGCACTCTCCGGCCAACATGCTCTACTGCAGCAACAGCTCCCAAACCGAAGGAGCCAGGACCCAAAGACCTAGCTGGCCTGAAGGGCCCCCAGGGGTCCCCCAAGCAGCCCCTCTCCATTTGGGTCTGGGGGCTTTCGTTGGGCCGGGAACCTGGGAGATTCCTGCAAGGTTGCAGTTCGCGGCCCGAGAAGCACTCTCCGGCCAACATGCCCAACTGCAGCAACAGCTCCCAAACCGAAGGAGCCAGGACCCAAAGACCTAGCTGGCCTGAAGGGCCCCCAGGGGGTCCCCAAGCAGCCCCTCTCCATTTGGGTCTGGGGGCTTTCGTTGGGCCGGGAACCTGGGAGAATCCTGCAAGGTTGCAGTTCGCGGCCCGAGAAGCACTCTCCGGCCAACATGCCCAACTGCAGCAACAGCTCCCAAAGCGAAGGAGCCAGGACCCAAAGACCTAGCTGGCCTGAAGGGCCCCCAGGGAGCCCCCAAGCAGCCCCTCTCCATTTGGGTCTGGGGGCTTTCGTTGGGCCGGGAACCTGGGAGAATCCTGCAAGGTTGCAGTTCGCGGCCCGAGAAGCACTCTCCGGCAAACATGCCCAATATCCAGCAACAGCTCCCAAAGCGAAGGAGCCAGGACCCAAAGACCTAGCTGGCCTGAAGGGCCCCCAGGGGGCCACCAAGCAGCCCCTCTCCATTTGGGTCTGGGGGCTTTCGTTGGGCATGTATACCTGAGAGGTACCTGCAAGGTTACAGTTCGCGGCCCGAGAAGCACTCTCCGGCCAACATGCCCAACTGCAGCAACAGCTCCCAAAGCGAAGGAGCCAGGACCCAAAGACCTAGCTGGCCTGAAGGGCCCCCAGGGGGGCCCCAAGCAGCCCCTCTCAATTTGGGTCTGGGGGCTTTCGTTGGGCCGGGAACCTGGGAGAATCCTGCAAGGTTGCAGTTCGCGGCCCGAGAAGCACTCTCCGGCCAACATGCCCAACTGCAGCAACAGCTCCCAAACCGAAGGAGCCAGGACACAAAGACCTAGCTGGCCTGAAGGGCCCCCAGGGGGCCCCCAAGCAGCCCCTCTCCATTTGGGTCTGGGGGCTTTCGTTGGGCCGGGAACCTGGGAGAATCCTGCAAGGTTGCAGTTCGCGGCCCGAGAAGCACTCTCCGGCCAACATGCCCAACTGCAGCAACAGCTCCCAAACCGAAGGAGCCAGGACCCAAAGACCTAGCTGGCCTGAAGGGCCCCCAGGGGGCCCCCAAGCAGCCCCTCTCAATTTGGGTCTGGGGGCTTTCGTTGGGCATGGATACCTGAGATGTACCTGCAAGATTACAGTTCGCGGCCCGAGAAGCACTCTCCGGCCAACATGCCCAACTGCAGCAACAGCTCCCAAACCGAAGGAGCCAGGACCCAAAGACCTAGCTGGCCTGAAGGGCCCCCAGGGGGCCCCCAAGCAGCCCCTCTCCATTTGGGTCTGGGGGCTTTCGTTGGGCATGGATACCTGAGATGTACCTGCAAGGTTACAGTTCGCGGCCCGAGAAGCACTCTCCGGCCAACATGCCCAACTGCAGCAACAGCTCCCAAACCGAAGGAGCCAGGACACAAAGACCTAGCTGGCCTGAAGGGCCCCCAGGGGGTCCCCAAGCAGCCCCTCTCCATTTGGGTCTGGGGGCTTTCGTTGGGCCAGGAACCTGGGAGGTACCTGCAAGGTTGCAGTTCGCGGCCCGAGAAGCACTCTCCGGCCAACATGCCCAACTGCAGCAACAGCTCCCAAAGCGAAGGAGCCAGGACCCAAAGACCTAGCTGGCCTGAAGTGCCCCCAGGGGTCCACCAAGCAGCCCCTCTCAATTTGGGTCTGGGGGCTTTCGTTGGGCATGTATACCTGAGAGGTACCTGCAAGGTTGCAGTTCGCGGCCCGAGAAGCACTCTCCGGCCAACATGCCCAACTGCAGCAACAGCTCCCAAACCGAAGGAGCCAGGACCCAAAGAGCTAGCTGGCCTGAAGGGCCCCCAGGGGGCCCCCAAGCAGCCCCTCTCCATTTGGGTCTGGGGGCTTTCGTTGGGCCGGGAGCCTGGGAGAATCCTGCAAGGTTGCAGTTCGCGGCCCGAGAAGCACTCTCCGGCCAACATGCCCAACTGCAGCAACAGCTCCCAAAGCGAAGGAGCCAGGACCCAAAGACCTAGCTGGCCTGAAGGGCCCCCAGGGGGGCCCCAAGCAGCCCCTCTCCATTTGGGTCTGGGGGCTTTCGTTGGGCCGGGAACCTGGGAGAATCCTGCAAGGTTGCAGTTCGCGGCCCGAGAAGCACTCTCCGGCCAACATGCCCAACTGCAGCAACAGCTCCCAAACCGAAGGAGCCAGGACACAAAGACCTAGCTGGCCTGAAGGGCCCCCAGGGGGCCCCCAAGCAGCCCCTCTCCATTTGGGTCTGGGGGCTTTCGTTGGGCATGGATACCTGAGATGTACCTGCAAGATTACAGTTCGCGGCCCGAGAAGCACTCTCCGGCCAACATGCTCAACTGCAGCAACAGCTCCCAAACCGAATGAGCCAGGACACAAAGACCTATCTGGCCTGAAGGGCCCCCAGGGAGCCCCCAAGTAGCCCCTCTCAATTTGGGTCTGGGGGCTTTCGTTGGGCATGTATACCTGAGAGGTACCTGCAAGGTTACAGTTCGCGGCCCGAGAAGCACTCTCCGGCCAACATGCCCAACTGCAGCAACAGCTCCCAAACCGAAGGAGCCAGGACCCAAAGACCTAGCTGGCCTGAAGGGCCCCCAGGGAGCCCCCAAGCAGCCCCTCTCCATTTGGGTCTGGGGGCTTTCGTTGGGCCGGGAACCTGGGAGAATCCTGCAAGGTTGCAGTTCGCGGCCCGAGAAGCACTCTCCGGCCAACATGCCCAACTGCAGCAACAGCTCCCAAAGCGAAGGAGCCAGGACACAAAGACCTAGCTGGCCTGAAGGGCCCCCAGGGAGCCCCCAAGCAGCCCCTCTCCATTTGGGTCTGGGGGCTTTAGTTGGGCCGGGAACCTGGGAGAATCCTGCAAGGTTGCAGTTCGCGGCCCGAGAAGCACTCTCCGGCCAACATGCCCAATATCCAGCAACAGCTCCCAAAGCGAAGGAGCCAGGACCCAAAGACCTAGCTGGCCTGAAGGGCCCCCAGAAGGCCACCAAGCAGCCCCTCTCCATTTGGGTCTGGGGGCTTTCGTTGGGCATGTATACCTGAGAGGTACCTGCAAGGTTACAGTTCGCGGCCCGAGAAGCACTCTCCGGCCAACATGCCCAACTGCAGCAACAGCTCCCAAACCGAAGGAGCCAGGACCCAAAGACCTAGCTGGCCTGAAGTGCCCCCAGGGGGCCCCCAAGCAGCCCCTCTCCATTTGGGTCTGGGGGCTTTCGTTGGGCCAGGAACCTGGGAGGTACCTGCAAGGTTGCAGTTCGCGGCCCGAGAAGCACTCTCCGGCCAACATGCCCAACTGCAGCAACAGCTCCCAAAGCGAAGGAGCCAGGACCCAAAGACCTAGCTGGCCTGAAGTGCCCCCAGGGGTCCACCAAGCAGCCCCTCTCAATTTGGGTCTGGGGGCTTTCGTTGGGCATGGATACCTGAGATGTACCTGCAAGATTACAGTTCGCGGCCCGAGAAGCACTCTCCGGCCAACATGCCCAACTGCAGCAACAGCTCCCAAACCGAAGGAGCCAGGACACAAAGACCTAGCTGGCCTGAAGGGCCCCCAGGGAGCCCCCAAGCAGCCCCTCTCCATTTGGGTCTGGGGGCTTTCGTTGGGCCGGGAACCTGGGAGATTTTTGCAAGGTTGCAGTTCGCGGCCCGAGAAGCACTCTCCGGCCAACATGCCCAACTGCAGCAACAGCTCCCAAACCGAAGGAGCCAGGACCCAAAGACCTAGCTGGCCTGAAGGGCCCCCAGGGGGTCCCCAAGCAGCCCCTCTCAATTTGGGTCTGGGGGCTTTCGTTGGGCCGGGAACCTGGGAGAATCCTGCAAGGTTGCAGTTCGCGGCCCGAGAAGCACTCTCCGGCCAACATGCCCAACTGCAGCAACAGCTCCCAAAGCGAAGGAGCCAGGACACAAAGACCTAGCTGGCCTGAAGGGCCCCCTGGGGGCCCCCAAGGAGCCCCTCTCAATTTGGGTCTGGGGGCTTTCGTTGGGCATGTATACCTGAGAGGTACCTGCAAGGTTACAGTTCGCGGCCCGAGAAGCACTCTCCGGCCAACATGCCCAACTGCAGCAACAGCTCCCAAACCGAAGGAGCCAGGACCCAAAGACCTAGCTGGCCTGAAGGGCCCCCAGGGAGCCCCCAAGCAGCCCCTCTCCATTTGGGTCTGGGGGCTTTCGTTGGGCCGGGAACCTGGGAGAATCCTGCAAGGTTGCAGTTCGCGGCCCGAGAAGCACTCTCCGGCCAACATGCCCAACTGCAGCAACAGCTCCCAAAGCGAAGGAGCCAGGACACAAAGACCTAGCTGGCCTGAAGGGCCCCCAGGGAGCCCCCAAGCAGCCCCTCTCCATTTGGGTCTGGGGGCTTTCGTTGGGCCGGGAACCTGGGAGAATCCTGCAAGGTTGCAGTTCGCGGCCCGAGAAGCACTCTCCGGCCAACATGCCCAATATCCAGCAACAGCTCCCAAAGCGAAGGAGCCAGGACCCAAAGACCTAGCTGGCCTGAAGGGCCCCCAGAAGGCCACCAAGCAGCCCCTCTCCATTTGGGTCTGGGGTCTTTCGTTGGGCATGTATACCTGAGAGGTACCTGCAAGGTTACAGTTCGCGGCCCGAGAAGCACTCTCCGGCCAACATGCCCAACTGCAGCAACAGCTCCCAAACCGAAGGAGCCAGGACCCAAAGACCTAGCTGGCCTGAAGTGCCCCCAGGGGGTCCCCAAGCAGCCCCTCTCCATTTGGGTCTGGGGGCTTTCGTTGGGCCAGGAACCTGGGAGGTACCTGCAAGGTTGCAGTTCGCGGCCCGAGAAGCACTCTCCGGCCAACATGCCCAACTGCAGCAACAGCTCCCAAAGCGAAGGAGCCAGGACCCAAAGACCTAGCTGGCCTGAAGTGCCCCCAGGGGTCCACCAAGCAGCCCCTCTCAATTTGGGTCTGGGGGCTTTCGTTGGGCATGGATACCTGAGATGTACCTGCAAGATTACAGTTCGCGGCCCGAGAAGCACTCTCCGGCCAACATGCCCAACTGCAGCAACAGCTCCCAAAGCGAAGGAGCCAGGACCCAAAGACCTAGCTGGCCTGAAGGGCCCCCAGGGAGCCCCCAAGCAGCCCCTCTCCATTTGGGTCTGGGGGCTTTCGTTGGGCCGGGAACCTGGGAGATTTTTGCAAGGTTGCAGTTCGCGGCCCGAGAAGCACTCTCCGCCCAACATGCCCAAGTGCAGCAACAGCTCCCAAAGCGAAGGAGCCAGGACCCAAAGACCTAGCTGGCCTGAAGGGCCCCCAGGGGGTCCCCAAGCAGCCCCTCTCAATTTGGGTCTGGGGGCTTTCGTTGGGCCGGGAACCTGGGAGAATCCTGCAAGGTTGCAGTTCGCGGCCCGAGAAGCACTCTCCGGCCAACATGCCCAACTGCAGCAACAGCTCCCAAAGCGAAGGAGCCAGGACCCAAAGACCTAGCTGGCCTGAAGGGCCCCCAGGGGGCCCCCAAGCAGCCCCTCTCCATTTGGGTCTGGGGGCTTTCGTTGGGCCGGGAACCTGGGAGAATCCTGCAAGGTTGCAGTTCGCGGCCCGAGAAGCACTCTCCGGCTAACATGCCAAACTGCAGCAACAGCTCCCAAACCGAAGGAGCCAGGACCCAAAGACCTAGCTGGCCTGAAGGGCCCCCAGGGGGCCCCCAAGCAGCCCCTCTCCATTTGGGTCTGGGGGCTTTCGTTGGGCCGGGAACCTGGGAGATTCATGCAAGGTTGCAGTTCGCGGCCCGAGAAGCACTCTCCGGCCAACATGCCCAACTGCAGCAACAGCTCCCAAACCGAAGGAGCCAGGACCCAAAGACCTAGCTGGCCTGAAGGGCCCCCAGGGGGCCCCCAAGCAGCCCCTCTCCATTTGGGTCTGGGGGCTTTCGTTGGGCCGGGAACCTGGGAGAATCCTGCAAGGTTGCAGTTCGCGGCCCGAGAAGCACTCTCCGGCCAACATGCCCAATATCCAGCAACAGCTCCCAAAGCGAAGGAGCCAGGACCCAAAGACCTAGCTGGCCTGAAGGGCCCCCAGAAGGCCACCAAGCAGCCCCTCTCCATTTGGGTCTGGGGGCTTTCGTTGGGCATGTATACCTGAGAGGTACCTGCAAGGTTACAGTTCGCGGCCCGAGAAGCACTCTCCGGCCAACATGCCCAACTGCAGCAACAGCTCCCAAACCGAAGGAGCCAGGACACAAAGACCTAGCTGGCCTGAAGTGCCCCCAGGGGGTCCCCAAGCAGCCCCTCTCCATTTGGGTCTGGGGGCTTTCGTTGGGCATGTATACCTGAGAGGTACCTGCAAGGTTGCAGTTCGCGGCCCGAGAAGCACTCTCCGGCCAACATGCCAAACTGCAGCAACAGCTCCCAAACCGAAGGAGCCAGGACCCAAAGACCTAGCTGGCCTGAAGGGCCCCCAGGGGGCCCCCAAGCAGCCCCTCTCCATTTGGGTCTGGGGGCTTTCGTTGGGCCGGGAACCTGGGAGATTTTTGCAAGGTTGCAGTTCGCGGCCCGAGAAGCACTCTCCGGCCAACATGCCCAACTGCAGCAACAGCTCCCAAAGCGAAGGAGCCAGGACCCAAAGACCTAGCTGGCCTGAAGGGCCCCCAGGGGGGCCCCAAGCAGCCCCTCTCAATTTGGGTCTGGGGGCTTTCGTTCGGCCGGGAACCTGGGAGAATCCTGCAAGGTTGCAGTTCGCGGCCCGAGAAGCACTCTCCGGCCAACATGCCCAACTGCAGCAACAGCTCCCAAAGCGAAGGAGCCAGGACCCAAAGACCTAGCTGGCCTGAAGGGCCCCGAGGGGGCCCCCAAGCAGCCCCTCTCCATTTGGGTCTGGGGGCTTTCGTTGGGCATGGATACCTGAGATGTACCTGCAAGATTACAGTTCGCGGCCCGAGAAGCACTCTCCGGCCAACATGCTCAACTGCAGCAACAGCTCCCAAACCGAATGAGCCAGGACACAAAGACCTAGCTGGCCTGAAGGGCCCCCAGGGGGCCCCCAAGTAGCCCCTCTCAATTTGGGTCTGGGGGCTTTCGTTGGGCATGTATACCTGAGAGGTACCTGCAAGGTTACAGTTCGCGGCCCGAGAAGCACTCTCCGGCCAACATGCCAAACTGCAGCAACAGCTCCCAAAGCGAAGGAGCCAGGACCCAAAGACCTAGCTGGCCTGAAGGGCCCCCAGGGGGCCCCCAAGCAGCCCCTCTCCATTTGGGTCTGGGGGCTTTCGTTGGGCCGGGAACCTGGGAGATTTTTGCAAGGTTGCAGTTCGCGGCCCGAGAAGCACTCTCCGGCCAACATGCCCAACTGCAGCAACAGCTCCCAAAGCGAAGGAGCCAGGACCCAAAGACCTAGCTGGCCTGAAGGGCCCCCAGGGGGGCCCCAAGCAGCCCCTCTCAATTTGGGTCTGGGGGCTTTCGTTGGGCCGGGAACCTGGGAGAATCCTGCAAGGTTGCAGTTCGCGGCCCGAGAAGCACTCTCCGGCCAACATGCCCAACTGCAGCAACAGCTCCCAAACCGAAGGAGCCAGGACCCAAAGACCTAGCTGGCCTGAAGGGCCCCCAGGGGGCCCCCAAGCAGCCCCTCTCCATTTGGGTCTGGGGGCTTTCGTTGGGCATGGATACCTGAGATGTACCTGCAAGATTACAGTTCGCGGCCCGAGAAGCACTCTCCGGCCAACATGCCCAACTGCAGCAACAGCTCCCAAAGCGAAGGAGCCAGGACACAAAGACCTAGCTGGCCTGAAGGGCCCCCAGGGGGCCCCCAAGTAGCCCCTATCAATTTGGGTCTGGGGGCTTTCGTTGGGCATGTATACCTGAGAGGTACCTGCAAGGTTACAGTTCGCGGCCCGAGAAGCACTCTCCGGCCAACATGCCCAACTGCAGCAACAGCTCCCAAACCGAAGGAGCCAGGACCCAAAGACCTAGCTGGCCTGAAGGGCCCCCAGGGAGCCCCCAAGCAGCCCCTCTCCATTTGGGTCTGGGGGCTTTCGTTGGGCCGGGAACCTGGGAGAATCCTGCAAGGTTGCAGTTCGCGGCCCGAGAAGCACTCTCCGGCCAACATGCCCAACTGCAGCAACAGCTCCCAAAGCGAAGGAGCCAGGACACAAAGACCTAGCTGGCCTGAAGGGCCCCCAGGGAGCCCCCAAGCAGCCCCTCTCCATTTGGGTCTGGGGGCTTTCGTTGGGCCGGGAACCTGGGAGAATCCTGCAAGGTTGCAGTTCGCGGCCCGAGAAGCACTCTCCGGCCAACATGCCCAATATCCAGCAACAGCTCCCAAACCGAATGAGCCAGGACACAAAGACCTATCTGGCCTGAAGGGCCCCCAGGGGGCCCCCAAGTAGCCCCTCTCAATTTGGGTCTGGGGGCTTTCGTTGGGCATGTATACCTGAGAGGTACCTGCAAGGTTACAGTTCGCGGCCCGAGAAGCACTCTCCGGCCAACATGCCCAACTGCAGCAACAGCTCCCAAACCGAAGGAGCCAGGACCCAAAGACCTAGCTGGCCTGAAGGGCCCCCAGGGAGCCCCCAAGCAGCCCCTCTCCATTTGGGTCTGGGGGCTTTCGTTGGGCCGGGAACCTGGGAGAATCCTGCAAGGTTGCAGTTCGCGGCCCGAGAAGCACTCTCCGGCCAACATGCCCAACTGCAGCAACAGCTCCCAAAGCGAAGGAGCCAGGACACAAAGACCTAGCTGGCCTGAAGGGCCCCCAGGGAGCCCCCAAGCAGCCCCTCTCCATTTGGGTCTGGGGGCTTTCGTTGGGCCGGGAACCTGGGAGAATCCTGCAAGGTTGCAGTTCGCGGCCCGAGAAGCACTCTCCGGCCAACATGCCCAATATCCAGCAACAGCTCCCAAAGCGAAGGAGCCAGGACCCAAAGACCTAGCTGGCCTGAAGGGCCCCCAGAAGGCCACCAAGCAGCCCCTCTCCATTTGGGTCTGGGGGCTTTCGTTGGGCATGTATACCTGAGAGGTACCTGCAAGGTTACAGTTCGCGGCCCGAGAAGCACTCTCCGGCCAACATGCTCAACTGCAGCAACAGCTCCCAAAGCGAAGGAGCCAGGACCCAAAGACCTAGCTGGCCTGAAGTGCCCCCAGGGGGTCCCCAAGCAGCCCCTCTCCATTTGGGTCTAGGGGCTTTCGTTGGGCCAGGAACCTGGGAGGTACCTGCAAGGTTGCAGTTCGCGGCCCGAGAAGCACTCTCCGGCCAACATGCCCAACTGCAGCAACAGCTCCCAAAGCGAAGGAGCCAGGACCCAAAGACCTAGCTGGCCTGAAGTGCCCCCAGGGGTCCACCAAGCAGCCCCTCTCAATTTGGGTCTGGGGGCTTTCGTTGGGCATGTATACCTGAGAGGTACCTGCAAGGTTGCAGTTCGCGGCCCGAGAAGCACTCTCCGGCCAACATGCCCAACTGCAGCAACAGCTCCCAAAGCGAAGGAGCCAGGACCCAAAGAGCTAGCTGGCCTGAAGGGCCCCCAGGGAGCCCCCAAGCAGCCCCTCTCCATTTGGGTCTGGGGGCTTTCGTTGGGCCGGGAACCTGGGAGATTTTTGCAAGGTTGCAGTTCGCGGCCCGAGAAGCACTCTCCGGCCAACATGCCCAACTGCAGCAACAGCTCCCAAAGCGAAGGAGCCAGGACCCAAAGACCTAGCTGGCCTGAAGGGCCCCCAGGGGGGCCCCAAGCAGCCCCTCTCAATTTGGGTCTGGGGGCTTTCGTTGGGCCGGGAACCTGGGAGAATCCTGCAAGGTTGCAGTTCGCGGCCCGAGAAGCACTCTCCGGCCAACATGCCCAACTGCAGCAACAGCTCCCAAAGCGAAGGAGCCAGGACCCAAAGACCTAGCTGGCCTGAAGGGCCCCCAGGGGGCCCCCAAGCAGCCCCTCTCCATTTGGGTCTGGGGGCTTTCGTTGGGCCGGGAACCTGGGAGAATCCTGCAAGGTTGCAGTTCGCGGCCCGAGAAGCACTCTCCGGCCAACATGCTCAACTGCAGCAACAGCTCCCAAACCGAAGGAGCCAGGACCCAAAGACCTAGCTGGCCTGAAGGGCCCCCAGGGGGCCCCCAAGCAGCCCCTCTCCATTTGGGTCTGGGGGCTTTCGTTGGGCCGGGAACCTGGGAGATTCCTGCAAGGTTGCAGTTCGCGGCCCGAGAAGCACTCTCCGGCCAACATGCCCAACTGCAGCAACAGCTCCCAAAGCGAAGGAGCCAGGACCCAAAGACCTAGCTGGCCTGAAGGGCCCCCAGGGGGCCCCCAAGCAGCCCCTCTCCATTTGGGTCTGGGGGCTTTCGTTGGGCCGGGAACCTGGGAGAATCCTGCAAGGTTGCAGTTCGCGGCCCGAGAAGCACTCTCCGGCCAACATGCCCAATATCCAGCAACAGCTCCCAAAGCGAAGGAGCCAGGACCCAAAGACCTAGCTGGCCTGAAGGGCCCCCAGAAGGCCACCAAGCAGCCCCTCTCCATTTGGGTCTGGGGGCTTTCGTTGGGCATGTATACCTGAGAGGTACCTGCAAGGTTACAGTTCGCGGCCCGAGAAGCACTCTCCGGCCAACATGCCCAACTGCAGCAACAGCTCCCAAAGCGAAGGAGCCAGGACACAAAGACCTAGCTGGCCTGAAGTGCCCCCAGGGGGTCCCCAAGCAGCCCCTCTCCATTTGGGTCTAGGGGCTTTCGTTGGGCCAGGAACCTGGGAGGTACCTGCAAGGTTGCAGTTCGCGGCCCGAGAAGCACTCTCCGGCCAACATGCCCAACTGCAGCAACAGCTCCCAAAGCGAAGGAGCCAGGACCCAAAGACCTAGCTGGCCTGAAGTGCCCCCAGGGGTCCACCAAGCAGCCCCTCTCAATTTGGGTCTGGGGGCTTTCGTTGGGCATGTATACCTGAGAGGTACCTGCAAGGTTGCAGTTCGCGGCCCGAGAAGCACTCTCCGGCCAACATGCCCAACTGCAGCAACAGCTCCCAAAGCGAAGGAGCCAGGACCCAAAGAGCTAGCTGGCCTGAAGGGCCCCCAGGGAGCCCCCAAGCAGCCCCTCTCCATTTGGGTCTGGGGGCTTTCGTTGGGCCGGGAACCTGGGAGATTTTTGCAAGGTTGCAGTTCGCGGCCCGAGAAGCACTCTCCGGCCAACATGCCCAACTGCAGCAACAGCTCCCAAAGCGAAGGAGCCAGGACCCAAAGACCTAGCTGGCCTGAAGGGCCCCCAGGGGGGCCCCAAGCAGCCCCTCTCAATTTGGGTCTGGGGGCTTTCGTTGGGCCGGGAACCTGGGAGAATCCTGCAAGGTTGCAGTTCGCGGCCCGAGAAGCACTCTCCGGCCAACATGCCCAACTGCAGCAACAGCTCCCAAAGCGAAGGAGCCAGGACCCAAAGACCTAGCTGGCCTGAAGGGCCCCCAGGGGGCCCCCAAGCAGCCCCTCTCCATTTGGGTCTGGGGGCTTTCGTTGGGCCGGGAACCTGGGAGAATCCTGCAAGGTTGCAGTTCGCGGCCCGAGAAGCACTCTCCGGCCAACATGCCCAACTGCAGCAACAGCTCCCAAACCGATAGAGCCAGGACACAAAGACCTAGCTGGCCTGAAGGGCCCCCAGGGGGCCCCCAAGCAGCCCCTCTCCATTTGGGTCTGGGGGCTTTCGTTGGGCCGGGAACCTGGGAGATTCCTGCAAGGTTGCAGTTCGCGGCCCGAGAAGCACTCTCCGGCCAACATGCCCAACTGCAGCAACAGCTCCCAAAGCGAAGGAGCCAGGACCCAAAGACCTAGCTGGCCTGAAGGGCCCCCAGGGGGCCCCCAAGCAGCCCCTCTCCATTTGGGTCTGGGGGCTTTCGTTGGGCCGGGAACCTGGGAGAATCCTGCAAGGTTGCAGTTCGCGGCCCGAGAAGCACTCTCCGGCCAACATGCCCAATATCCAGCAACAGCTCCCAAAGCGAAGGAGCCAGGACCCAAAGACCTAGCTGGCCTGAAGGGCCCCCAGAAGGCCACCAAGCAGCCCCTCTCCATTTGGGTCTGGGGGCTTTCGTTGGGCATGTATACCTGAGAGGTACCTGCAAGGTTACAGTTCGCGGCCCGAGAAGCACTCTCCGGCCAACATGCCCAACTGCAGCAACAGCTCCCAAACCGAAGGAGCCAGGACCCAAAGACCTAGCTGGCCTGAAGTGCCCCCAGGGGGTCCCCAAGCAGCCCCTCTCCATTTGGGTCTAGGGGCTTTCGTTGGGCCAGGAACCTGGGAGGTACCTGCAAGGTTGCAGTTCGCGGCCCGAGAAGCACTCTCCGGCCAACATGCCCAACTGCAGCAACAGCTCCCAAAGCGAAGGAGCCAGGACCCAAAGACCTAGCTGGCCTGAAGTGCCCCCAGGGGTCCACCAAGCAGCCCCTCTCAATTTGGGTCTGGGGGCTTTCGTTGGGCATGTATACCTGAGAGGTACCTGCAAGGTTGCAGTTCGCGGCCCGAGAAGCACTCTCCGGCCAACATGCCCAACTGCAGCAACAGCTCCCAAAGCGAAGGAGCCAGGACCCAAAGAGCTAGCTGGCCTGAAGGGCCCCCAGGGAGCCCCCGAGCAGCCCCTCTCCATTTGGGTCTGGGGGCTTTCGTTGGGCCGGGAACCTGGGAGATTTTTGCAAGGTTGCAGTTCGCGGCCCGAGAAGCACTCTCCGGCCAACATGCCCAACTGCAGCAACAGCTCCCAAAGCGAAGGAGCCAGGACCCAAAGACCTAGCTGGCCTGAAGGGCCCCCAGGGGGGCCCCAAGCAGCCCCTCTCAATTTGGGTCTGGGGGCTTTCGTTGGGCCGGGAACCTGGGAGAATCCTGCAAGGTTGCAGTTCGCGGCCCGAGAAGCACTCTCCGGCCAACATGCCCAACTGCAGCAACAGCTCCCAAAGCGAAGGAGCCAGGACCCAAAGACCTAGCTGGCCTGAAGGGCCCCCAGGGGGCCCCCAAGCAGCCCCTCTCCATTTGGGTCTGGGGGCTTTCGTTGGGCCGGGAACCTGGGAGAATCCTGCAAGGTTGCAGTTCGCGGCCCGAGAAGCACTCTCCGGCCAACATGCTCAACTGCAGCAACAGCTCCCAAACCGAAGGAGCCAGGACCCAAAGACCTAGCTGGCCTGAAGGGCCCCCAGGGGGCCCCCAAGCAGCCCCTCTCCATTTGGGTCTGGGGGCTTTCGTTGGGCCGGGAACCTGGGAGATTCCTGCAAGGTTGCAGTTCGCGGCCCGAGAAGCACTCTCCGGCCAACATGCCCAACTGCAGCAACAGCTCCCAAACCGAAGGAGCCAGGACCCAAAGACCTAGCTGGCCTGAAGGGCCCCCAGGGGGCCCCCAAGCAGCCCCTCTCCATTTGGGTCTGGGGGCTTTCGTTGGGCCGGGAACCTGGGAGAATCCTGCAAGGTTGCAGTTCGCGGCCCGAGAAGCACTCTCCGGCCAACATGCCCAATATCCAGCAACAGCTCCCAAAGCGAAGGAGCCAGGACCCAAAGACCTAGCTGGCCTGAAGGGCCCCCAGAAGGCCACCAAGCAGCCCCTCTCCATTTGGGTCTGGGGGCTTTCGTTGGGCATGTATACCTGAGAGGTACCTGCAAGGTTACAGTTCGCGGCCCGAGAAGCACTCTCCGGCCAACATGCCCAACTGCAGCAACAGCTCCCAAAGCGAAGGAGCCAGGACCCAAAGACCTAGCTGGCCTGAAGGGCCCCCAGGGGGGCCCCAAGCAGCCCCTCTCAATTTGGGTCTGGGGGCTTTCGTTGGGCCGGGAACCTGGGAGAATCCTGCAAGGTTGCAGTTCGCGGCCCGAGAAGCACTCTCCGGCCAACATGCCCAACTGCAGCAACAGCTCCCAAAGCGAAGGAGCCAGGACCCAAAGACCTAGCTGGCCTGAAGGGCCCCCAGGGGGCCCCCAAGCAGCCCCTCTCCATTTGGGTCTGGGGGCTTTCGTTGGGCCGGGAACCTGGGAGAATCCTGCAAGGTTGCAGTTCGCGGCCCGAGAAGCACTCTCCGGCCAACATGCTCAACTGCAGCAACAGCTCCCAAACCGAAGGAGCCAGGACCCAAAGACCTAGCTGGCCTGAAGGGCCCCCAGGGGGCCCCCAAGCAGCCCCTCTCCATTTGGGTCTGGGGGCTTTCGTTGGGCCGGGAACCTGGGAGATTCCTGCAAGGTTGCAGTTCGCGGCCCGAGAAGCACTCTCCGGCCAACATGCCCAACTGCAGCAACAGCTCCCAAAGCGAAGGAGCCAGGACCCAAAGACCTAGCTGGCCTGAAGGGCCCCCAGGGGGCCCCCAAGCAGCCCCTCTCCATTTGGGTCTGGGGGCTTTCGTTGGGCCGGGAACCTGGGAGAATCCTGCAAGGTTGCAGTTCGCGGCCCGAGAAGCACTCTCCGGCCAACATGCCCAATATCCAGCAACAGCTCCCAAAGCGAAGGAGCCAGGACCCAAAGACCTAGCTGGCCTGAAGGGCCCCCAGAAGGCCACCAAGCAGCCCCTCTCCATTTGGGTCTGGGGGCTTTCGTTGGGCATGTATACCTGAGAGGTACCTGCAAGGTTACAGTTCGCGGCCCGAGAAGCACTCTCCGGCCAACATGCCCAACTGCAGCAACAGCTCCCAAACCGAAGGAGCCAGGACCCAAAGACCTAGCTGGCCTGAAGTGCCCCCAGGGGGTCCCCAAGCAGCCCCTCTCCATTTGGGTCTAGGGGCTTTCGTTGGGCCAGGAACCTGGGAGGTACCTGCAAGGTTGCAGTTCGCGGCCCGAGAAGCACTCTCCGGCCAACATGCCCAACTGCAGCAACAGCTCCCAAAGCGAAGGAGCCAGGACCCAAAGACCTAGCTGGCCTGAAGTGCCCCCAGGGGTCCACCAAGCAGCCCCTCTCAATTTGGGTCTGGGGGCTTTCGTTGGGCATGTATACCTGAGAGGTACCTGCAAGGTTGCAGTTCGCGGCCCGAGAAGCACTCTCCGGCCAACATGCCCAACTGCAGCAACAGCTCCCAAAGCGAAGGAGCCAGGACCCAAAGAGCTAGCTGGCCTGAAGGGCCCCCAGGGAGCCCCCAAGCAGCCCCTCTCCATTTGGGTCTGGGGGCTTTCGTTGGGCCGGGAACCTGGGAGATTTTTGCAAGGTTGTAGTTCGCGGCCCGAGAAGCACTCTCCGGCCAACATGCCCAACTGCAGCAACAGCTCCCAAAGCGAAGGAGCCAGGACCCAAAGACCTAGCTGGCCTGAAGGGCCCCCAGGGGGGCCCCAAGCAGCCCCTCTCAATTTGGGTCTGGGGGCTTTCGTTGGGCCGGGAACCTGGGAGAATCCTGCAAGGTTGCAGTTCGCGGCCCGAGAAGCACTCTCCGGCCAACATGCCCAACTGCAGCAACAGCTCCCAAAGCGAAGGAGCCAGGACCCAAAGACCTAGCTGGCCTGAAGGGCCCCCAGGGGGCCCCCAAGCAGCCCCTCTCCATTTGGGTCTGGGGGCTTTCGTTGGGCCGGGAACCTGGGAGAATCCTGCAAGGTTGCAGTTCGCGGCCCGAGAAGCACTCTCCGGCCAACATGCTCAACTGCAGCAACAGCTCCCAAACCGAAGGAGCCAGGACCCAAAGACCTAGCTGGCCTGAAGGGCCCCCAGGGGGCCCCCAAGCAGCCCCTCTCCATTTGGGTCTGGGGGCTTTCGTTGGGCCTGGAACCTGGGATATACCTGCAAGGTTGCAGTTCGCGGCCCGAGAAGCACTCTCCGGCCAACATGCCCAACTGCAGCAACAGCTCCCAAACCGAAGGAGCCAGGACCCAAAGACCTAGCTGGCCTGAAGGGCCCCCAGGGGGCCCCCAAGCAGCCCCTCTCCATTTGGGTCTGGGGGCTTTCGTTGGGCCGGGAACCTGGGAGAATCCTGCAAGGTTGCAGTTCGCGGCCCGAGAAGCACTCTCCGGCCAACATGCCCAATATCCAGCAACAGCTCCCAAAGCGAAGGAGCCAGGACCCAAAGACCTAGCTGGCCTGAAGGGCCCCCAGAAGGCCACCAAGCAGCCCCTCTCCATTTGGGTCTGGGGGCTTTCGTTGGGCATGTATACCTGAGAGGTACCTGCAAGGTTACAGTTCGCGGCCCGAGAAGCACTCTCCGGCCAACATGCCCAACTGCAGCAACAGCTCCCAAACCGAAGGAGCCAGGACCCAAAGACCTAGCTGGCCTGAAGTGCCCCCAGGGGGTCCCCAAGCAGCCCCTCTCCATTTGGGTCTAGGGGCTTTCGTTGGGCCAGGAACCTGGGAGGTACCTGCAAGGTTGCAGTTCGCGGCCCGAGAAGCACTCTCCGGCCAACATGCCCAACTGCAGCAACAGCTCCCAAAGCGAAGGAGCCAGGACCCAAAGACCTAGCTGGCCTGAAGTGCCCCCAGGGGTCCACCAAGCAGCCCCTCTCAATTTGGGTCTGGGGGCTTTCGTTGGGCATGTATACCTGAGAGGTACCTGCAAGGTTGCAGTTCGCGGCCCGAGAAGCACTCTCCGGCCAACATGCCCAACTGCAGCAACAGCTCCCAAAGCGAAGGAGCCAGGACCCAAAGAGCTAGCTGGCCTGAAGGGCCCCCAGGGAGCCCCCAAGCAGCCCCTCTCCATTTGGGTCTGGGGGCTTTCGTTGGGCCGGGAACCTGGGAGATTTTTGCAAGGTTGCAGTTCGCGGCCCGAGAAGCACTCTCCGGCCAACATGCCCAACTGCAGCAACAGCTCCCAAAGCGAAGGAGCCAGGACCCAAAGACCTAGCTGGCCTGAAGGGCCCCCAGGGGGGCCCCAAGCAGCCCCTCTCAATTTGGGTCTGGGGGCTTTCGTTGGGCCGGGAACCTGGGAGAATCCTGCAAGGTTGCAGTTCGCGGCCCGAGAAGCACTCTCCGGCCAACATGCCCAACTGCAGCAACAGCTCCCAAAGCGAAGGAGCCAGGACCCAAAGACCTAGCTGGCCTGAAGGGCCCCCAGGGGGCCCCCAAGCAGCCCCTCTCCATTTGGGTCTGGGGGCTTTCGTTGGGCCGGGAACCTGGGAGAATCCTGCAAGGTTGCAGTTCGCGGCCCGAGAAGCACTCTCCGGCCAACATGCTCAACTGCAGCAACAGCTCCCAAACCGAAGGAGCCAGGACCCAAAGACCTAGCTGGCCTGAAGGGCCCCCAGGGGGCCCCCAAGCAGCCCCTCTCCATTTGGGTCTGGGGGCTTTCGTTGGGCCGGGAACCTGGGAGATTCCTGCAAGGTTGCAGTTCGCGGCCCGAGAAGCACTCTCCGGCCAACATGCCCAACTGCAGCAACAGCTCCCAAACCGAAGGAGCCAGGACCCAAAGACCTAGCTGGCCTGAAGGGCCCCCAGGGGGCCCCCAAGCAGCCCCTCTCCATTTGGGTCTGGGGGCTTTCGTTGGGCCGGGAACCTGGGAGAATCCTGCAAGGTTGCAGTTCGCGGCCCGAGAAGCACTCTCCGGCCAACATGCCCAATATCCAGCAACAGCTCCCAAAGCGAAGGAGCCAGGACCCAAAGACCTAGCTGGCCTGAAGTGCCCCCAGAAGGCCACCAAGCAGCCCCTCTCCATTTGGGTCTGGGGGCTTTCGTTGGGCATGTATACCTGAGAGGTACCTGCAAGGTTACAGTTCGCGGCCCGAGAAGCACTCTCCGGCCAACATGCCCAACTGCAGCAACAGCTCCCAAACCGAAGGAGCCAGGACCCAAAGACCTAGCTGGCCTGAAGTGCCCCCAGGGGTCCACCAAGCAGCCCCTCTCAATTTGGGTCTGGGGGCTTTCGTTGGGCATGTATACCTGAGAGGTACCTGCAAGGTTGCAGTTCGCGGCCCGAGAAGCACTCTCCGGCCAACATGCCCAACTGCAGCAACAGCTCCCAAACCGAAGGAGCCAGGACACAAAGACCTAGCTGGCCTGAAGGGCCCCCAGGGGGCCCCCAAGCAGCCCCTCTCCATTTGGGTCTGGGGGCTTTCGTTGGGCCGGGAACCTGGGAGATTTTTGCAAGGTTGCAGTTCGCGGCCCGAGAAGCACTCTCCGGCCAACATGCCCAACTGCAGCAACAGCTCCCAAAGCGAAGGAGCCAGGACCCAAAGACCTAGCTGGCCTGAAGGGCCCCCAGGGGGGCCCCAAGCAGCCCCTCTCAATTTGGGTCTGGGGGCTTTCGTTGGGCCGGGAACCTGGGAGAATCCTGCAAGGTTGCAGTTCGCGGCCCGAGAAGCACTCTCCGGCCAACATGCCCAACTGCAGCAACAGCTCCCAAAGCGAAGGAGCCAGGACACAAAGACCTAGCTGGCCTGAAGGGCCCCCAGGGGGCCCCCAAGCAGCCCCTCTCCATTTGGGTCTGGGGGCTTTCGTTGGGCATGGATACCTGAGATGTACCTGCAAGATTACAGTTCGCGGCCCGAGAAGCACTCTCCGGCCAACATGCTCAACTGCAGCAACAGCTCCCAAACCTAATGAGCCAGGACACAAAGACCTATCTGGCCTGAAGGGCCCCCAGGGGGCCCCCAAGTAGCCCCTCTCAATTTGGGTCTGGGGGCTTTCGTTGGGCATGTATACCTGAGAGGTACCTGCAAGGTTACAGTTCGCGGCCCGAGAAGCACTCTCCGGCCAACATGCCCAACTGCAGCAACAGCTCCCAAACCGAAGGAGCCAGGACCCAAAGACCTAGCTGGCCTGAAGGGCCCCCAGGGAGCCCCCAAGCAGCCCCTCTCCATTTGGGTCTGGGGGCTTTCGTTGGGCCGGGAACCTGGGAGAATCCTGCAAGGTTGCAGTTCGCGGCCCGAGAAGCACTCTCCGGCCAACATGCTCAACTGCAGCAACAGCTCCCAAAGCGAAGGAGCCAGGACCCAAAGACCTAGCTGGCCTGAAGGGCCCCCAGGGAGCCCCCAAGCAGCCCCTCTCCATTTGGGTCTGGGGGCTTTCGTTGGGCCGGGAACCTGGGAGATTCCTGCAAGGTTGCAGTTCGCGGCCCGAGAAGCACTCTCCGGCCAACATGCCCAACTGCAGCAACAGCTCCCAAAGCGAAGGAGCCAGGACCCAAAGACCTAGCTGGCCTGAAGGGCCCCCAGGGGGCCCCCAAGCAGCCCCTCTCCATTTGGGTCTGGGGGCTTTCGTTGGGCCGGGAACCTGGGAGAATCCTGCAAGGTTGCAGTTCGCGGCCCGAGAAGCACTCTCCGGCCAACATGCCCAAGATCCAGCAACAGCTCCCAAAGCGAAGGAGCCAGGACCCAAAGACCTAGCTGGCCTGAAGGGCCCCCAGGGGTCCACCAAGCAGCCCCTCTCAATTTGGGTCTGGGGGCTTTCGTTGGGCATGTATACCTGAGAGGTACCTGCAAGGTTGCAGTTCGCGGCCCGAGAAGCACTCTCCGGCCAACATGCCCAACTGCAGCAACAGCTCCCAAACCGAAGGAGCCAGGACCCAAAGACCTAGCTGGCCTGAAGGGCCCCCAGGGGGCCCCCAAGCAGCCCCTATCAATTTGGGTCTGGGGGCTTTCGTTGGGCCGGGAACCTGGGAGATTTTTGCAAGGTTGCAGTTCGCGGCCCGAGAAGCACTCTCCGGCCAACATGCCCAACTGCAGCAACAGCTCCCAAAGCGAAGGAGCCAGGACCCAAAGACCTAGCTGGCCTGAAGGGCCCCCAGGGGGGCCCAAAGCAGCCCCTCTCAATTTGGGTCTGGGGGCTTTCGTTGGGCCGGGAACCTGGGAGAATCCTGCAAGGTTGCAGTTCGCGGCCCGAGAAGCACTCTCCGGCCAACATGCCCAACTGCAGCAACAGCTCCCAAAGCGAAGGAGCCAGGACCCAAAGACCTAGCTGGCCTGAAGGGCCCCCAGAAGGCCACCAAGCAGCCCCTCTCCATTTGGGTCTGGGGGCTTTCGTTGGGCATGTATACCTGAGAGGTACCTGCAAGGTTACAGTTCGCGGCCCGAGAAGCACTCTCCGGCCAACATGCCCAACTGCAGCAACAGCTCCCAAACCGAAGGAGCCAGGACACAAAGACCTAGCTGGCCTGAAGTGCCCCCAGGGGGTCCCCAAGCAGCCCCTCTCCATTTGGGTCTGGGGGCTTTCGTTGGGCCAGGAACCTGGGAGGTACCTGCAAGGTTGCAGTTCGCGGCCCGAGAAGCACTCTCCGGCCAACATGCCCAACTGCAGCAACAGCTCCCAAACCGAAGGAGCCAGGACCCAAAGACCTAGCTGGCCTGAAGTGCCCCCAGGGGTCCACCAAGCAGCCCATCTCAATTTGGGTCTGGGGGCTTTCGTTGGGCATGTATACCTGAGAGGTACCTGCAAGGTTGCAGTTCGCGGCCCGAGAAGCACTCTCCGGCCAACATGCCAAACTGCAGCAACAGCTCCCAAACCGAAGGAGCCAGGACCCAAAGAGCTAGCTGGCCTGAAGGGCCCCCAGGGGGCCCCCAAGCAGCCCCTCTCCATTTGGGTCTGGGGGCTTTCGTTGGGCCGGGAACCTGGGAGATTTTTGCAAGGTTGCAGTTCGCGGCCCGAGAAGCACTCTCCGGCCAACATGCCCAACTGCAGCAACAGCTCCCAAAGCGAAGGAGCCAGGACCCAAAGACCTAGCTGGCCTGAAGGGCCCCCAGGGGGGCCCCAAGCAGCCCCTCTCAATTTGGGTCTGGGGGCTTTCGTTGGGCCGGGAACCTGGGAGAATCCTGCAAGGTTGCAGTTCGCGGCCCGAGAAGCACTCTCCGGCCAACATGCCCAACTGCAGCAACAGCTCCCAAACCGAAGGAGCCAGGACACAAAGACCTAGCTGGCCTGAAGGGCCCCCAGGGGGCCCCCAAGCAGCCCCTCTCCATTTGGGTCTGGGGGCTTTCGTTGGGCCGGGAACCTGGGAGAATCCTGCAAGGTTGCAGTTCGCGGCCCGAGAAGCACTCTCCGGCCAACATGCTCAACTGCAGCAACAGCTCCCAAACCGAAGGAGCCAGGACACAAAGACCTAGCTGGCCTGAAGGGCCCCCAGGGGGCCCCCAAGCAGCCCCTCTCCATTTGGGTCTGGGGGCTTTCGTTGGGCCGGGAACCTGGGAGATTCCTGCAAGGTTGCAGTTCGCGGCCCGAGAAGCACTCTCCGGCCAACATGCCCAACTGCAGCAACAGCTCCCAAACCGAAGGAGCCAGGACCCAAAGACCTAGCTGGCCTGAAGGGCCCCCAGGGGGTCCCCAAGCAGCCCCTCTCCATTTGGGTCTGGGGGTTTTCGTTGGGCCGGGAACCTGGGAGAATCCTGCAAGTTTGCAGATCGCGGCCCGAGAAGCACTCTCCGGCCAACATGCCCAACTGCAGCAACAGCTCCCAAAGCGAAGGAGCCAGGACCCAAAGACCTAGCTGGCCTGAAGGGCCCCCAGGGGGCCCCCAAGCAGCCCCTCTCCATTTGGGTCTGGGGGCTTTCGTTGGGCCGGGAACCTGGGAGAATCCTGCAAGGTTGCAGTTCGCGGCCCGAGAAGCACTCTCCGGCCAACATGCCCAACTGCAGCAACAGCTCCCAAACCGAAGGAGCCAGGACCCAAAGACCTAGCTGGCCTGAAGGGCCCCCAGGGGGCCCCCAAGCAGCCCCTCTCCATTTGGGTCTGGGGGCTTTCGTTGGGCCGGGAACCTGGGAGAATCCTGCAAGGTTGCAGTTCGCGGCCCGAGAAGCACTCTCCGGCCAACATGCCCAACTGCAGCAACAGCTCCCAAACCGAAGGAGCCAGGACCCAAAGACCTAGCTGGCCTGAAGGGCCCCCAGGGGGCCCCCAAGCAGCCCCTCTCCATTTGGGTCTGGGGGCTTTCGTTGGGCATGTATACCTGAGAGGTACCTGCAAGGTTACAGTTCGCGGCTCGAGAAGCACTCTCCGGCCAACATGCCCAACTGCAGCAACAGCTCCCAAAGCGAAGGAGCCAGGACCCAAAGACCTAGCTGGCCTGAAGTGCCCCCAGGGGGTCCCCAAGCAGCCCCTCTCCATTTGGGTCTGGGGGCTTTCGTTGGGCCAGGAACCTGGGAGGTACCTGCAAGGTTGCAGTTCGCGGCCCGAGAAGCACTCTCCGGCCAACATGCCCAACTGCAGCAACAGCTCCCAAACCGAAGGAGCCAGGACCCAAAGACCTAGCTGGCCTGAAGGGCCCCCAGGGGGTCCCCAAGCAGCCCCTCTCCATTTGGGTCTGGGGGCTTTTGTTGGGCCGGGAACCTGGGAGATTCCTGCAAGGTTGCAGTTCGAGGCCCGAGAAGCACTCTCCGGCCAACATGCCCAACGTCAACAACAGCTCCCAAACCGAAGGAGCCAGGACCCAAAGACCTAGCTGTCCTGAAGGGCCCCCAGGGGGCCCCCAAGCAGCCCCTCTCCATTTGGGTCTGGGGGCTTTCGTTGGGCATGGATACCTGAGATGTACCTGCAAGATTACAGTTCGCGGCCCGAGAAGCACTCTCCGGCCAACATGCTCAACTGCAGCAACAGCTCCCAAAGCGAAGGAGCCAGGACCCAAAGACCTAGGTGGCCTGAAGGGCCCCCAGGGGGCCCCCAAGCAGCCCCTCTCCATTTGGGTCTGGGGGCTTTCGTTGGGCCGGGAACCTGGGAGATTCCTGCAAGGTTGCAGTTCGCGGCCCGAGAAGCACTCTCCGGCCAACATGCCCAACTGCAGCAACAGCTCCCAAACCGAAGGAGCCAGGACCCAAAGACCTAGCTGGCCTGAAGGGCCCCCAGGGGGCCCCCAAGCAGTCCCTCTCCATTTGGGTCTGGGGGCTTTCGTTGGGCCGGGAACCTGGGAGAATCCTGCAAGGTTGCAGTTCGCGGCCCGAGAAGCACTCTCCGGCACACATGCCCAACTGCAGCAACAGCTCCCAAACCGAAGGAGCCAGGACCCAAAGACCTAGCTGGCCTGAAGGGCCCCCAGGGGGCCCCCAAGCAGCCCCTCTCCATTTGGGTCTGGGGGCTTTCGTTGGGCCGGGAACCTGGGAGATTCCTGCAAGGTTGCAGTTCGCGGCCCGAGAAGCACTCTCCGGCCAACATGCCCAACGTCAACAACAGCTCCCAAAGCGAAGGAGCCAGGACCCAAAGACCTAGCTGGCCTGAAGGGCCCCCAGGGGGTGCCCAAGCAGCCCCTCTCCATTTGGGTCTGGGGGCTTTCGTTGGGCCGGGAACCTGGGAGAATCCTGCAAGGTTGCAGTTCGCGGCCCGAGAAGCACTCTCCGGCCAACATGCCCAACTGCAGCAACAGCTCCCAAAGCGAAGGAGCCAGGACACAAAGACCTAGCTGGCCTGAAGGGCCCCCAGGGAGCCCCCAAGCAGCCCCTCTCCATTTGGGTCTGGGGGCTTTCGTTGGGCCGGGAACCTGGGAGAATCCTGCAAGGTTGCAGTTCGCGGCCCGAGAAGCACTCTCCGGCCAACATGCCCAATATCCAGCAACAGCTCCCAAAGCGAAGGAGCCAGGACCCAAAGACCTAGCTGGCCTGAAGGGCCCCCAGAAGGCCACCAAGCAGCCCCTCTCCATTTGGGTCTGGGGGCTTTCGTTGGGCATGTATACCTGAGAGGTACCTGCAAGGTTACAGTTCGCGGCCCGAGAAGCACTCTCCGGCCAACATGCCCAATATCCAGCAACAGCTCCCAAAGCGAAGGAGCCAGGACCCAAAGACCTAGCTGGCCTGAAGGGCCCCCAGGGGGCCACCAAGCAGCCCCTCTCCATTTGGGTCTGGGGGCTTTCGTTGGGCATGTATACCTGAGAGGTACCTGCAAGGTTGCAGTTCGCGGCCCGAGAAGCACTCTCCGGCCAACATGCCCAACGTCAACAACAGCTCCCAAACCGAAGGAGCCAGGACCCAAAGACCTAGCTGGCCTGAAGGGCCCCCAGGGGTCCCCCAAGCAGCCCCTCTCCATTTGGGTCTGGGGGCTTTCGTTGGGCCGGGAACCTGGGAGATTCCTGCAAGGTTGCAGTTCGCGGCCCGAGAAGCACTCTCCGGCCAACATGCCCAACTGCAGCAACAGCTCCCAAACCGAAGGAGCCAGGACCCAAAGACCTAGCTGGCCTGAAGGGCCCCCAGGGGGGCCCCAAGCAGCCCCTCTCAATTTGGGTCTGGGGGCTTTCGTTGGGCCGGGAACCTGGGAGAATCCTGCAAGGTTGCAGTTCGCGGCCCGAGAAGCACTCTCCGGCCAACATGCCCAACTGCAGCAACAGCTCCCAAACCGAAGGAGCCAGGACACAAAGACCTAGCTGGCCTGAAGGGCCCCCAGGGTGCCCCCAAGCAGCCCCTCTCCATTTGGGTCTGGGGGCTTTCGTTGGGCCGGGAACCTGGGAGAATCCTGCAAGGTTGCAGTTCGCGGCCCGAGAAGCACTCTCCGGCCAACATGCCCAACTGCAGCAACAGCTCCCAAACCGAAGGAGCCAGGACCCAAAGACCTAGCTGGCCTGAAGGGCCCCCAGGGGGCCCCCAAGCAGCCCCTCTCAATTTGGGTCTGGGGGCTTTCGTTGGGCATGGATACCTGAGATGTACCTGCAAGATTACAGTTCGCGGCCCGAGAAGCACTCTCCGGCCAACATGCTCAACTGCAGCAACAGCTCCCAAACCGAATGAGCCAGGACACAAAGACCTAGCTGGCCTGAAGGGCCCCCAGGGGGCCCCCAAGTAGCCCCTCTCAATTTGGGTCTGGGGGCTTTCGTTGGGCATGTATACCTGAGAGGTACCTGCAAGGTTACAGTTCGCGGCCCGAGAAGCACTCTCCGGCCAACATGCCCAACTGCAGCAACAGCTCCCAAAGCGAAGGAGCCAGGACCCAAAGACCTAGCTGGCCTGAAGGGCCCCCAGGGAGCCCCCAAGCAGCCCCTCTCCATTTGGGTCTGGGGGCTTTCGTTGGGCCGGGAACCTGGGAGAATCCTGCAAGGTTGCAGTTCGCGGCCCGAGAAGCACTCTCCGGCCAACATGCCCAACTGCAGCAACAGCTCCCAAACCGAAGGAGCCAGGACACAAAGAACTAGCTGGCCTGAAGGGCCCCCAGGGGGCCCCCAAGCAGCCCCTCTCAATTTGGGTCTGGGGGCTTTCATTGGGCATGGATACCTGAGAGGTACCTGCAAGGTTACAGTTCGCGGCCCGAGAAGCACTCTCCGGCCAACATGCTCTACTGCAGCAACAGCTCCCAAACCGAAGGAGCCAGGACCCAAAGACCTAGCTGGCCTGAAGGGCCCCCAGGGAGCCCCCAAGCAGCCCCTCTCCATTTGGGTCTGGGGGCTTTCGTTGGGCCGGGAACCTGGGAGAATCCTGCAAGGTTGCAGTTCGAGGCCCGAGAAGCACTCTCCGGCCAACATGCCCAATATCCAGCAACAGCTCCCAAAGCGAAGGAGCCAGGACCCAAAGACCTAGCTGGCCTGAAGGGCCCCCAGAAGGCCACCAAGCAGCCCCTCTCCATTTGGGTCTGGGGGCTTTCGTTGGGCATGTATACCTGAGAGGTACCTGCAAGGTTACAGTTCGCGGCCCGAGAAGCACTCTCCGGCCAACATGCCCAACTGCAGCAACAGCTCCCAAACCGAAGGAGCCAGGACACAAAGACCTAGCTGGCCTGAAGTGCCCCCAGGGGGTCCCCAAGCAGCCCCTCTCCATTTGGGTCTGGGGGCTTTCGTTGGGCCAGGAACCTGGGAGGTACCTGCAAGGTTGCAGTTCGCGGCCCGAGAAGCACTCTCCGGCCAACATGCCAAACTGCAGCAACAGCTCCCAAAGCGAAGAAGCCAGGACCCAAAGACCTAGCTGGCCTGAAGGGCCCCCGGGGGGCCCCCAAGCAGCCCCTCTCCATTTGGGTCTGGGGGCTTTCGTTGGGCATGGATACCTGAGATGTACCTGCAAGATTACAGTTCGCGGCCCGAGAAGCAATCTCCGGCCAACATGCTCAACTGCAGCAACAGCTCCCAAACCGAAGGAGCCAGGACCCAAAGACCTAGGTGGCCTGAAGGGCCCCCAGGGGGCCCCCAAGCAGCCCCTCTCCATTTGGGTCTGGGGGCTTTCGTTGGGCCGGGAACCTGGGAGATTCCTGCAAGGTTGCAGTTCGCGGCCCGAGAAGCACTCTCCGGCCAACATGCCCAACTGCAGCAACAGCTCCCAAACCGAAGGAGCCAGGACCCAAAGACCTAGCTGGCCTGAAGGGCCCCCAGGGGGCCCCCAAGGAGCTAATCTCCATTTGGGTCTGGGGGCTTTAGTTGGGCCGGGAACCTGGGAGAATCCTGCAAGGTTGCAGTTCGCGGCCGGAGAAGCACTCTCCGGCCAACATGCCCAACTGCAGCAACAGCTCCCAAACCGAATAGGCCAGGACCCAAAGACCTAGCTGGCCTGAAGGGCCCCCAGGGGGCCCCCAAGCAGCCCCTCTCCATTTGGGTCTGGGGGCTTTTGTTGGGCCGGGAACCTGGGAGATTCCTGCAAGGTTGCAGTTCGAGGCCCGAGAAGCACTCTCCGGCCAACATGCCCAATGTCAACAACAGCTCCCAAACCGAATGAGCCAGGACACAAAGACCTATCTGGCCTGAAGGGCCCCCAGGGGGCCCCCAAGTAGCCCCTCTCAATTTGGGTCTGGGGGCTTTCGTTGGGCATGTATACCTGAGAGGTACCTGCAAGGTTACAGTTCGCGGCCCGAGAAGCACTCTCCGGCCAACATGCTCAACTGCAGCAACAGCTCCCAAACCGAAGAAGCCAGGACCCAAAGACCTAGCTGGCCTGAAGGGCCCCCGGGGGGCCCCCAAGCAGCCCCTCTCCATTTGGGTCTGGGGGCTTTTGTTGGGCCGGGAACCTGGGAGATTCCTGCAAGGTTGCAGTTCGAGGCCCGAGAAGCACTCTCCGGCCAACATGCCCAACGTCAACAACAGCTCCCAAACCGAAGGAGCCAGGACCCAAAGACCTAGCTGGCCTGAAGGGCCCCCAGGGGGCCCCCAAGCAGCCCCTCTCAATTTGGGTCTGGGGGCTTTCGTTGGGCCGGGAACCTGGGAGATTCCTGCAAGGTTGCAGTTCGCGGCCCGAGAAGCACTCTCCGGCCAACATGCCCAACTGCAGCAACAGCTCCCAAAGCGAAGGAGCCAGGACCCAAAGACCTAGCTGGCCTGAAGTGCCCCCAGGGGGCCCCCAAGCAGCCCCTCTCCATTTGGGTCTGGGGGCTTTCGTTAGGCTGAGAACCTGGAGATACCAGCAAGGTTGCAGTTCGCGGCCCGAGAAGCACTCTCCGGCCAACATGCCCAACTGCAGCAACAGCTCCCAAAGCGAAGGAGCCAGGACACAAAGACCTAGCTGGCCTGAAGGGCCCCCAGGGGGGCCCCAAGCAGCCCCTCTCAATTTGGGTCTGGGGGCTTTCGTTGGGCCGGGAACCTGGGAGAATCCTGCAAGGTTGCAGTTCGCGGCCCGAGAAGCACTCTCCGGCCAACATGCCCAACTGCAGCAACAGCTCCCAAAGCGAAGGAGCCAGGACACAAAGACCTAGCTGGCCTGAAGGGCCCCCAGGGGGCCCCCAAGCAGCCCCTCTCCATTTGGGTCTGGGGGCTTTCGTTGGGCCGGGAACCTGGGAGAATCCTGCAAGGTTGCAGTTCGCGGCCCGAGAAGCACTCTCCGGCCAACATGCCCAACTGCAGCAACAGCTCCCAAACCGAAGGAGCCAGGACCCAAAGACCTAGCTGGCCTGAAGGGCCCCCAGAAGGCCACCAAGCAGCCCCTCTCCATTTGGGTCTGGGGGCTTTCGTTGGGCATGTATACCTGAGAGGTACCTGCAAGGTTAGAGTTCGCGGCCCGAGAAGCACTCTCCGGCCAACATGCCCAACTGCAGCAACAGCTCCCAAACCGAAGGAGCCAGGACCCAAAGACCTAGCTGGCCTGAAGGGCCCCCAGGGGGCCCCCAAGCAGCCCCTCTCCATTTGGGTCTGGGGGCTTTCGTTGGGCATGGATACCTGAGATGTACCTGCAAGATTACTGTTCGCGGCCCGAGAAGCACTCTCCGCCCAACATGCTCTACTGCAGCAACAGCTCCCAAAGCGAAGGAGCCAGGACCCAAAGACCTAGCTGGCCTGAAGGGCCCCCATGGGGCCCCCAAGCAGCCCCTCTCCATTTGGGTCTGGGGGCTTTCGTTGGGCCGGGAACCTGGGAGATTCCTGCAAGGTTGCAGTTCGCGGCCCGAGAAGCACTCTCCGGCCAACATGCCCAACTGCAGCAACAGCTCCCAAACCGAAGGAGCCAGGACCCAAAGACCTAGCTGGCCTGAAGGGCCCCCAGGGGGCCCCCAAGGAGCTCATCTCCATTTGGGTCTGGGGGCTTTAGTTGGGCCGGGAACCTGGGAGGTACCTGCAAGGTTGCAGTTCGCGGCCGGAGAAGCACTCTCCGGCCAACATGCCCAACTGCAGCAACAGCTCCCAAACCGAAGGAGCCACGACCCAAAGACCTAGCTGGCCTGAAGGGCCCCCAGGGGGCCCCCAAGCAGCCCCTCTCCATTTGGGTCTGGGGGCTTTTGTTGGGCCGGGAACCTGGGAGATTCCTGCAAGGTTGCAGTTCGAGGCCCGAGAAGCACTCTCCGGCCAACATGCCCTACGTCAACAACAGCTCCCAAACCGAATGAGCCAGGACACAAAGACCTAGCTGGCCTGAAGGGCCCCCAGGGGGCCCCCAAGCAGCCCCTCTCCATTTGGGTCTGGGGGCTTTCGTTGGGCATGTATACCTGAGAGGTACCTGCAAGGTTACAGTTCGCGGCCGGAGAAGCACTCTCCGGCCAACATGCCCAACTGCAGCAACAGCTCCCAAAGCGAAGGAGCCAGGACCCAAAGACCTAGCTGGCCTGAAGGGCCCCCAGGGGGCCCCCAAGCAGCCCCTCTCCATTTGGGTCTGGGGGTTTTCGTTGGGCCGGGAACCTGGGAGGTACCTGCAAGGTTGCAGTTCGCGGCCCGAGAAGCACTCTCCGGCCAACATGCCCAACTGCAGCAACAGCTCCCAAACCGAAGGAGCCAGGACCCAAAGACCTAGCTGGCCTGAAGGGCCCCCAGGGGGTCCCCAAGCAGCCCCTCTCCATTTGGGTCTGGGGGCTTTCGTTGGGCCGGGAACCTGGGAGAATCCTGCAAGGTTGCAGTTCGCGGCCCGAGAAGCACTCTCCGGCCAACATGCCCAACTGCAGCAACAGCTCCCAAACCGAAGGAGCCAGGACCCAAAGACCTAGCTGGCCTGAAGGGCCCCCAGGGGGCCCCCAAGCAGCCCCTCTCCATTTGGGTCTGGGGGCTTTCGTTGGGCCGGGAACCTGGGAGAATCCTGCAAGGTTGCAGTTCGCGGCCCGAGAAGCACTCTCCGGCCAACATGCCCAACTGCAGCAACAGCTCCCAAAGCGAAGGAGCCAGGACCCAAAGACCTAGCTGGCCTGAAGGGCCCCTAGGGGGCCCCCAAGCAGCCCCTCTCCATTTGGGTCTGGGGGCTTTTGTTGGGCCGGGAACCTGGGAGATTCCTGCAAGGTTGCAGTTCGCGGCCCGAGAAGCACTCTCCGGCCAACATGCCCAACGTCAACAACAGCTCCCAAACCGAATGAGCCAGGACACAAAGACCTATCTGGCCTGAAGGGCCCCCAGGGGGCCCCCAAGTAGCCCCTCTCCATTTGGGTGTGGGGGCTTTCGTTGGGCATGTATACCTGAGAGGTACTTGCAAGGTTACAGTTCGCGGCCCGAGAAGCACTCTCCGGCCAACATGCCCAACTGCAGCAACAGCTCCCAAACCGAAGGAGCCAGGACCCAAAGACCTAGCTGGCCTGAAGGGCCCCCAGGGGGTCCCCAAGCAGCCCCTCTCCATTTGGGTCTGGGGGCTTTCGTTGGGCCAGGAACCTGGGAGGTACCTGCAAGGTTGCAGTTCGCGGCCGGAGAAGCACTCTCCGGCCAACATGCCCAACTGCAGCAACAGCTCCCAAACCGAAGGAGCCAGGACCCAAAGACCTAGCTGGCCTGAAGGGCCCCCAGGGGGCCCCCAAGCAGCCCCTCTCCATTTGGGTCTGGGGGCTTTTGTTGGGCCGGGAACCTGGGAGATTCCTGCAAGGTTGCAGTTCGAGGCCCGAGAAGCACTCTCCGGCCAACATGCCCAACGTCAACAACAGCTCCCAAACCGAAGGAGCCAGGACCCAAAGACCTAGCTGGCCTGAAGGGCCCCCAGGGAGCCCCCAAGCAGCCCCTCTCCATTTGGGTCTGGGGGCTTTCTTTGGGCATGGAACCTGGGAGATTCCTGCAAGGTTGCAGTTCGCGGCCCGAGACGCACTCTCCGGCCAACATGCCCAACTGCAGCAACAGCTCCCAAAGCGAAGGAGCCAGGACCCAAAGACCTAGCTGGCCTGAAGTGCCCCCAGGGGGCCCCCAAGCAGCCCCTCTCCATTTGGGTCTGGGGGCTTTAGTTGGGCCGGGAACCTGGGAGGTACCTGCAAGGTTGCAGTTCGCGGCCCGAGAAGCACTCTCCGGCCAACATGCCCAACTGCAGCAACAGCTCCCAAACCGAAGGAGCCAGGACCCAAAGACCTAGCTGGCCTGAAGGGCCCCCAGGGGGCCCCCAAGCAGCCCCTCTCCATTTGGGTCTGGGGGCTTTTGTTGGGCCGGGAACCTGGGAGATTCCTGCAAGGTTGCAGTTCGAGGCCCGAGAAGCACTCTCCGGCCAACATGCCCTACGTCAACAACAGCTCCCAAACCGAATGAGCCAGGACACAAAGACCTAGCTGGCCTGAAGGGCCCCCAGGGGGCCCCCAAGCAGCCCCTCTCCATTTGGGTCTGGGGGCTTTCGTTGGGCATGTATACCTGAGAGGTACCTGCAAGGTTACAGTTCGCGGCCGGAGAAGCACTCTCCGGCCAACATGCCCAACTGCAGCAACAGCTCCCAAAGCGAAGGAGCCAGGACCCAAAGACCTAGCTGGCCTGAAGGGCCCCCAGGGGGCCCCCAAGCAGCCCCTCTCCATTTGGGTCTGGGGGTTTTCGTTGGGCCGGGAACCTGGGAGGTACCTGCAAGGTTGCAGTTCGCGGCCCGAGAAGCACTCTCCGGCCAACATGCCCAACTGCAGCAACAGCTCCCAAACCGAAGGAGCCAGGACCCAAAGACCTAGCTGGCCTGAAGGGCCCCCAGGGGGCCCCCAAGCAGCCCCTCTCCATTTGGGTCTGGGGGCTTTCGTTGGGCCGGGAACCTGGGAGAATCCTGCAAGGTTGCAGTTCGCGGCCCGAGAAGCACTCTCCGGCCAACATGCCCAACTGCGGCAACAGCTCCCAAACCGAAGGAGCCAGGACCCAAAGACCTAGCTGGCCTGAAGGGCCCCCAGGGGGCCCCCAAGCAGCCCCTCTCCATTTGGGTCTGGGGGCTTTCGTTGGGCCGGGAACCTGGGAGATTTTTGCAAGGTTGCAGTTCGCGGCCCGAGAAGCACTCTCCGGCCAACATGCCCAACTGCAGCAACAGCTCCCAAAGCGAAGGAGCCAGGACCCAAAGACCTAGCTGGCCTGAAGGGCCCCTAGGGGGCCCCCAAGCAGCCCCTCTCCATTTGGGTCTGGGGGCTTTTGTTGGGCCGGGAACCTGGGAGATTCCTGCAAGGTTGCAGTTCGCGGCCCGAGAAGCACTCTCCGGCCAACATGCCCAACGTCAACAACAGCTCCCAAACCGAATGAGCCAGGACACAAAGACCTATCTGGCCTGAAGGGCCCCCAGGGGGCCCCCAAGTAGCCCCTCTCCATTTGGGTGTGGGGGCTTTCGTTGGGCATGTATACCTGAGAGGTACCTGCAAGGTTACAGTTCGCGGCCCGAGAAGCACTCTCCGGCCAACATGCCCAACTGCAGCAACAGCTCCCAAACCGAAGGAGCCAGGACCCAAAGACCTAGCTGGCCTGAAGGGCCCCCAGGGGGTCCCTAAGCAGCCCCTCTCCATTTGGGTCTGGGGGCTTTCGTTGGGCCAGGAACCTGGGAGGTACCTGCAAGGTTGCAGTTCGCGGCCCGAGAAGCACTCTCCGGCCAACATGCCCAACTGCAGCAACAGCTCCCAAAGCGAAGGAGCCAGGACCCAAAGACCTAGCTGGCCTGAAGGGCCCCCAGGGGGCCCCCAAGCAGCCCCTCTCCATTTGGGTCTGGGGGCTTTTGTTGGGCCGGGAACCTGGGAGATTCCTGCAAGGTTGCAGTTCGAGGCCCGAGAAGCACTCTCCGGCCAACATGCCCAACGTCAACAACAGCTCCCAAACCGAAGGAGCCAGGACCCAAAGACCTAGCTGGCCTGAAGGGCCCCCAGGGGGCCCCCAAGCAGCCCCTCTCCATTTGGGTCTGGGGGCTTTCTTTGGGCATGGAACCTGGGAGATTCCTGCAAGGTTGCAGTTCGCGGCCCGAGACGCACTCTCCGGCCAACATGCCCAACTGCAGCAACAGCTCCCAAAGCGAAGGAGCCAGGACCCAAAGACCTAGCTGGCCTGAAGTGCCCCCAGGGGGCCCCCAAGCAGCCCCTCTCCATTTGGGTCTGGGGGCTTTATTTAGGCTGAGAACCTGGGAGATTCCTGCAAGGTTGCAGTTCGCGGCCCGAGAAGCACTCTCCGGCCAACATGCCCAACTGCAGCAACAGCTCCCAAAGCGAAGGAGCCAGGACCCAAAGACCTAGCTGGCCTGAAGGGCCCCCAGGGGGGCCCCAAGCAGCCCCTCTCAATTTGGGTCTGGGGGCTTTCGTTGGGCCGGGAACCTGGGAGAATCCTGCAAGGTTGCAGTTCGAGGCCCGAGAAGCACTCTCCGGCCAACATGCCCAACTGCAGCAACAGCTCCCAAACCGAAGGAGCCAGGACACAAAGACCTATCTGGCCTGAAGGGCCCCCAGGGGGCCCCCAAGCAGCCCCTCTCCATTTGGGTCTGGGGGCTTTCGTTGGGCATGTATACCTGAGAGGTACCTGCAAGGTTACAGTTCGCGGCCCGAGAAGCACTCTCCGGCCAACATGCCCAACTGCAGCAACAGCTCCCAAAGCGAAGGAGCCAGGACCCAAAGACCTAGCTGGCCTGAAGTGCCCCCAGGGGGTCCCCAAGCAGCCCCTCTCCATTTGGGTCTGGGGGCTTTCGTTGGGCCAGGAACCTGGGAGGTACCTGCAAGGTTGCAGTTCGCGGCCCGAGAAGCACTCTCCGGCCAACATGCCCAACTGCAGCAACAGCTCCCAAACCGAAGGAGCCAGGACCCAAAGACCTAGCTGGCCTGAAGGGCCCCCAGGGGGCCCCCAAGCAGCCCCTCTCCATTTGGGTCTGGGGGCTTTTGTTGGGCCGGGAACCTGGGAGATTCCTGCAAGGTTGCAGTTCGAGGCCCGAGAAGCACTCTCCGGCCAACATGCCCAACGTCAACAACAGCTCCCAAACCGAAGGAGCCAGGACCCAAAGACCTAGCTGGCCTGAAGGGCCCCCAGGGGGCCCCCAAGCAGCCCCTCTCCATTTGGGTCTGGGGGCTTTCGTTGGGCCGGGAACCTGGGAGATTCCTGCAAGGTTGCAGTTCGCGGCCCGAGAAGCACTCTCCGGCCAACATGCCCAACTGCAGCAACAGCTCCCAAACCGAAGGAGCCAGGACACAAAGACCTAGCTGGCCAGAAGTGCCCCCAGGGGGCCCCCAAGCAGCCCCTCTCCATTTGGGTCTGGGGGCTTTCTTTAGGCTGAGAACCTGGAGATGCCAGCAAGGTTGCAGTTCGCGGCCCGAGAAGCACTCTCCGCCCAACATGCCCAACTGCAGCAACAGCTCCCAAAGCGAAGGAGCCAGGACCCAAAGACCTAGCTGGCCTGAAGGGCCCCCAGTGGGGCCCCAAGCAGCCCCTCTCAATTTGGGTCTGGGGGCTTTCGTTGGGCCGGGAACCTGGGAGAATCCTGCAAGGTTGCAGTTCGCGGCCCGAGAAGCACTCTCCGGCCAACATGCCCAACGTCCAGCAACAGCTCCCAAACCGAAAGAGCCAGGACACAAAGACCTAGCTGGCCTGAAGGGCCCCCAGGGGGCCCCCAAGCAGCCCCTCTCCATTTGGGTCTGGGGGCTTTCGTTGGGCCAGGAACCTGGGAGGTACCTGCAAGGTTGCAGTTCGCGGCCCGAGAAGCACTCTCCGGCCAACATGCCCAACTGCAGCAACAGCTCCCAAACCGAAGGAGCCAGGACCCAAAGACCTAGCTGGCCTGAAGTGCCCCCAGGGGTTCACCAAGCAGCCCCTCTCCATTTTGGTCTGGGGGCTTTAGTTGGGCATGTATACCTGAGAGGTACCTGCAAGGTTGCAGTTCGCGGCCCGAGAAGCACTCTCCGGCCAACATGCCCAACTGCAGCAACAGCTCCCAAACCGAAGGAGCCAGGACCCAAAGACCTAGCTGGCCTGAAGGGCCCCCGGGGGGCCCCCAAGCAGCCCCTCTCCATTTGGGTCTGGGGGCTTTTGTTGGGCCGGGAACCTGGGAGATTCCTGCAAGGTTGCAGTTCGAGGCCCGAGAAGAACTCTCCGGCCAACATGCCCAACGTCAACAACAGCTCCCAAACCGAAGGAGCCAGGACCCAAAGACCTAGCTGGCCTGAAGGGCCCCCAGGGGGCCCCCAAGCAGCCCCTCTCAATTTGGGTCTGGGGGCTTTCGTTGGGCCGGGAACCTGGGAGATTCCTGCAAGGTTGCAGTTCGCGGCCCGAGAAGCACTCTCCGGCCAACATGCCCAACTGCAGCAACAGCTCCCAAACCGAAGGAGCCAGGACCCAAAGACCTAGCTGGCCTGAAGTGCCCCCAGGGGGCCCCCAAGCAGCCCCTCTCCATTTGGGTCTGGGGGCTTTCTTTAGGCTGAGAACCTGGAGATACCAGCAAGGTTGCAGTTCGCGGCCCGAGAAGCACTCTCCGCCCAACATGCCCAACTGCAGCAACAGCTCCCAAAGCGAAGGAGCCAGGACCCAAAGACCTAGCTGGCCTGAAGGGCCCCCAGGGGGGCCCCAAGCAGCCCCTCTCAATTTGGGTCTGGGGGCTTTCGTTGGGCCAGGAACCTGGGAGGTACCTGCAAGGTTGCAGTTCGCGGCCCGAGAAGCACTCTCCGGCCAACATGCCCAACTGCAGCAACAGCTCCCAAACCGAAGGAGCCAGGACCCAAAGACCTAGCTGGCCTGAAGGGCCCCCAGGGGGCCCCCAAGCAGCCCCTCTCCATTTGGGTCTGGGGGCTTTTGTTGGGCCGGGAACCTGGGAGATTCCTGCAAGGTTGCAGTTCGAGGCCCGAGAAGCACTCTCCGGCCAACATGCCCAACGTCAACAACAGCTCCCAAACCGAAGGAGCCAGGACCCAAAGACCTAGCTGGCCTGAAGGGCCCCCAGGGGGCCCCCAAGCAGCCCCTCTCCATTTGGGTCTGGGGGCTTTCTTTGGGCATGGAACCTGGGAGATTCCTGCAAGGTTGCAGTTCGCGGCCCGAGACGCACTCTCCGGCCAACATGCCCAACTGCAGCAACAGCTCCCAAACCGAAGGAGCCAGGACCCAAAGACCTAGCTGGCCTGAAGTGCCCCCAGGGGGCCCCCAAGCAGCCCCTCTCCATTTGGGTCTGGGGGCTTTATTTAGGCTGAGAACCTGGGAGATTCCTGCAAGGTTGCAGTTCGCGGCCCGAGAAGCACTCTCCGGCCAACATGCCCAACTGCAGCAACAGCTCCCAAAGCGAAGGAGCCAGGACCCAAAGACCTAGCTGGCCTGAAGGGCCCCCAGGGGGGCCCCAAGCAGCCCCTCTCAATTTGGGTCTGGGGGCTTTCGTTGGGCCGGGAACCTGGGAGAATCCTGCAAGGTTGCAGTTCGAGGCCCGAGAAGCACTCTCCGGCCAACATGCCCAACTGCAGCAACAGCTCCCAAACCGAAGGAGCCAGGACACAAAGACCTATCTGGCCTGAAGGGCCCCCAGGGGGCCCCCAAGCAGCCCCTCTCCATTTGGGTCTGGGGGCTTTCGTTGGGCATGTATACCTGAGAGGTACCTGCAAGGTTACAGTTCGCGGCCCGAGAAGCACTCTCCGGCCAACATGCCCAACTGCAGCAACAGCTCCCAAAGCGAAGGAGCCAGGACCCAAAGACCTAGCTGGCCTGAAGTGCCCCCAGGGGGTCCCCAAGCAGCCCCTCTCCATTTGGGTCTGGGGGCTTTCGTTGGGCCAGGAACCTGGGAGGTACCTGCAAGGTTGCAGTTCGCGGCCCGAGAAGCACTCTCCGGCCAACATGCCCAACTGCAGCAACAGCTCCCAAACCGAAGGAGCCAGGACCCAAAGACCTAGCTGGCCTGAAGGGCCCCCAGGGGGCCCCCAAGCAGCCCCTCTCCATTTGGGTCTGGGGGCTTTTGTTGGGCCGGGAACCTGGGAGATTCCTGCAAGGTTGCAATTCGAGGCCCGAGAAGCACTCTCCGGCCAACATGCCCAACGTCAACAACAGCTCCCAAACCGAAGGAGCCAGGACCCAAAGACCTAGCTGGCCTGAAGGGCCCCCAGGGGGCCCCCAAGCAGCCCCTCTCCATTTGGGTCTGGGGGCTTTCGTTGGGCCGGGAACCTGGGAGATTCCTGCAAGGTTGCAGTTCGCGGCCCGAGAAGCACTCTCCGGCCAACATGCCCAACTGCAGCAACAGCTCCCAAACCGAAGGAGCCAGGACACAAAGACCTAGCTGGCCAGAAGTGCCCCCAGGGGGCCCCCAAGCAGCCCCTCTCCATTTGGGTCTGGGGGCTTTCTTTAGGCTGAGAACCTGGAGATGCCAGCAAGGTTGCAGTTCGCGGCCCGAGAAGCACTCTCCGCCCAACATGCCCAACTGCAGCAACAGCTCCCAAAGCGAAGGAGCCAGGACCCAAAGACCTAGCTGGCCTGAAGGGCCCCCAGTGGGGCCCCAAGCAGCCCCTCTCAATTTGGGTCTGGGGGCTTTCGTTGGGCCGGGAACCTGGGAGAATCCTGCGAGGTTGCAGTTCGCGGCCCGAGAAGCACTCTCCGGCCAACATGCCCAACGTCCAGCAACAGCTCCCAAAGCGAAGGAGCCAGGACACAAAGACCTAGCTGGCCTGAAGGGCCCCCAGGGGGCCCCCAAGCAGCCCCTCTCCATTTGGGTCTGGGGGCTTTCGTTGGGCCAGGAACCTGGGAGGTACCTGCAAGGTTGCAGTTCGCGGACCGAGAAGCACTCTCCGGCCAACATGCCCAACTGCAGCAACAGCTCCCAAACCGAAGGAGCCAGGACCCAAAGACCTAGCTGGCCTGAAGTGCCCCCAGGGGTTCACCAAGCAGCCCCTCTCCATTTTGGTCTGGGGGCTTTAGTTGGGCATGTATACCTGAGAGGTACCTGCAAGGTTGCAGTTCGCGGCCCGAGAAGCACTCTCCGGCCAACATGCCCAACTGCAGCAACAGCTCCCAAACCGAAGGAGCCAGGACCCAAAGACCTAGCTGGCCTGAAGGGCCCCCGGGGGGCCCCCAAGCAGCCCCTCTCCATTTGGGTCTGGGGGCTTTTGTTGGGCCGGGAACCTGGGAGATTCCTGCAAGGTTACAGTTCGAGGCCCGAGAAGAACTCTCCGGCCAACATGCCCAACGTCAACAACAGCTCCCAAACCGAAGGAGCCAGGACCCAAAGACCTAGCTGGCCTGAAGGGCCCCCAGGGGGCCCCCAAGCAGCCCCTCTCAATTTGGGTCTGGGGGCTTTCGTTGGGCCGGGAACCTGGGAGATTCCTGCAAGGTTGCAGTTCGCGGCCCGAGAAGCACTCTCCGGCCAACATGCCCAACTGCAGCAACAGCTCCCAAAGCGAAGGAGCCAGGACCCAAAGACCTAGCTGGCCTGAAGTGCCCCCAGGGGGCCCCCAAGCAGCCCCTCTCCATTTGGGTCTGGGGGCTTTCTTTAGGCTGAGAACCTGGAGATACCAGCAAGGTTGCAGTTCGCGGCCCGAGAAGCACTCTCCGCCCAACATGCCCAACTGCAGCAACAGCTCCCAAAGCGAAGGAGCCAGGACCCAAAGACCTAGCTGGCCTGAAGGTCCCCCAGGGGGGCCCCAAGCAGCCCCTCTCAATTTGGGTCTGGGGGCTTTCGTTGGGCCGGGAACCTGGGAGAATCCTGCAAGGTTGCAGTTCGCGGCCCGAGAAGCACTCTCCGGCCAACATGCCCAACTGCAGCAACAGCTCCCAAAGCGAAGGAGCCAGGACACAAAGACCTAGCTGGCCTGAAGGGCCCCCAGGGGGCCCCCAAGCAGCCCCTCTCAATTTGGGTCTGGGGGCTTTCGTTGGGCCGGGATCCTGGGAGAATCCTGCAAGGTTGCAGTTCGCGGCCCGAGAAGCACTCTCCGGCCAACATGCCAAACTGCAGCAACAGCTCCCAAACCGAAGGAGCCAGGACCCAAAGACCTAGCTGGCCTGTAGGGCCCCCAGAAGGCCACCAAGCAGCCCCTCTCCATTTGGGTCTGGGGGCTTTCGTTGGGCATGTATACCTGAGAGGTACCTGCAAGGTTACAGTTCGCGGCCCGAGAAGCACTCTCCGGCCAACATGCCCAACTGCAGCAACAGCTCCCAAAGCGAAGGAGCCAGGACCCAAAGACCTAGCTGGCCTGAAGGGCCCCCAGGGGGCCCCCAAGCAGCCCCTCTCCATTTGGGTCTGGGGGCTTTCGTTGGGCCGGGAACCTGGGAGATTCCTGCAAGGTTGCAGTTCGCGGCCCGAGAAGCACTCTCCGGCCAACATGCCCAACTGCAGCAACAGCTCCCAAACCGAAGGAGCCAGGACCCAAAGACCTAGCTGGCCTGAAGGGCCCCCAGGGGGCCCCCAAGGAGCTCATCTCCATTTGGGTCTGGGGGCTTTAGTTGGGCCGGGAACCTGGGAGGTACCTGCAAGGTTGCAGTTCGCGGCCGGAGAAGCACTCTCCGGCCAACATGCCCAACTGCAGCAACAGCTCCCAAACCGAAGGAGCCAGGACACAAAGACCTAGCTGGCCTGAAGGGCCCCCAGGGGGCCCCCAAGCAGCCCCTCTCCATTTGGGTCTGGGGGCTTTTGTTGGGCCGGGAACCTGGGAGATTCCTGCAAGGTTGCAGTTCGAGGCCCGAGAAGCACTCTCCGGCCAACATGCCCTACGTCAACAACAGCTCCCAAACCGAATGAGCCAGGACACAAAGACCTAGCTGGCCTGAAGGGCCCCCAGGGGGCCCCCAAGCAGCCCCTCTCAATTTGGGTCTGGGGGCTTTCGTTGGGCATGTATACCTGAGAGGTACCTGCAAGGTTACAGTTCGCGGCCGGAGAAGCACTCTCCGGCCAACATGCCCAACTGCAGCAACAGCTCCCAAAGCGAAGGAGCCAGGACCCAAAGACCTAGCTGGCCTGAAGGGCCCCCAGGGGTTCCCCAAGCAGCCCCTCTCCATTTGGGTCTGGGGGTTTTCGTTGGGCCGGGAACCTGGGAGGTACCTGCAAGGTTGCAGTTCGCGGCCCGAGAAGCACTCTCCGGCCAACATGCCCAACTGCAGCAACAGCTCCCAAACCGAAGGAGCCAGGACCCAAAGACCTAGCTGGCCTGAAGGGCCCCCAGGGGGCCCCCAAGCAGCCCCTCTCCATTTGGGTCTGGGGGCTTTCGTTGGGCCGGGAACCTGGGAGAATCCTGCAAGGTTGCAGTTCGCGGCCCGAGAAGCACTCTCCGGCCAACATGCCCAACTGCAGCAACAGCTCCCAAACCGAAGGAGCCAGGACCCAAAGACCTAGCTGGCCTGAAGGGCCCCCAGGGGGCCCCCAAGCAGCCCCTCTCCATTTGGGTCTGGGGGCTTTCGTTGGGCCGGGAACCTGGGAGAATCCTGCAAGGTTGCAGTTCGCGGCCCGAGAAGCACTCTCCGGCCAACATGCCCAACTGCAGCAACAGCTCCCAAAGCGAAGGAGCCAGGACCCAAAGACCTAGCTGGCCTGAAGGGCCCCTAGGGGGCCCCCAAGCAGCCCCTCTCCATTTGGGTCTGGGGGCTTTCTTTAGGCTGAGAACCTGGAGATACCAGCAAGGTTGCAGTTCGCGGCCCGAGAAGCACTCTCCGCCCAACATGCCCAACTGCAGCAACAGCTCCCAAAGCGAAGGAGCCAGGACCCAAAGACCTAGCTGGCCTGAAGGGCCCCCAGGGGGGCCCCAAGCAGCCCCTCTCAATTTGGGTCTGGGGGCTTTCGTTGGGCCGGGAACCTGGGAGAATCCTGCAAGGTTGCAGTTCGCGGCCCGAGAAGCACTCTCCGGCCAACATGCCCAACTGCAGCAACAGCTCCCAAACCGAAGGAGCCAGGACCCAAAGACCTAGCTGGCCTGTAGGGCCCCCAGAAGGCCACCAAGCAGCCCCTCTCCATTTGGGTCTGGGGGCTTTCGTTGGGCATGTATACCTGAGAGGTACCTGCAAGGTTGCAGTTCGCGGCCCGAGAAGCACTCTCCGGCCAACATGCCCAACTGCAGCAACAGCTCCCAAAGCGAAGGAGCCAGGACCCAAAGACCTAGCTGGCCTGAAGGGCCCCCAGGGGGCCCCCAAGCAGCCCCTCTCCATTTGGGTCTGGGGGCTTTTGTTGGGCCGGGAACCTGGGAGATTCCTGCAAGGTTGCAGTTCGCGGCCCGAGAAGCACTCTCCGGCCAACATGCCCAACGTCAACAACAGCTCCCAAACCGAATGAGCCAGGACACAAAGACCTAGCTGGCCTGAAGGGCCCCCAGGGGGCCCCCAAGCAGCCCCTCTCCATTTGGGTCTGGGGGCTTTCGTTGGGCATGGAACCTGGGAGATTCCTGCAAGGTTGCAGTTCGCGGCCCGAGAAGCACTCTCCGGCCAACATGCCCAACTGCAGCAACAGCTCCCAAAGCGAAGGAGCCAGGACCCAAAGACCTAGCTGGCCTGAAGTGCCCCCAGGGGGCCCCCAAGCAGCCCCTCTCCATTTGGGTCTGGGGGCTTTCGTTGGGCCGGGAACCTGGGAGATTCCTGCAAATTTGCAGTTCGAGGCCCGAGAAGCACTCTCCGGCCAACATGCCCAACTGCAGCAACAGCTCCCAAACAGAATGAGCCAGGACACAAAGACCTAGCTGGCCTGAAGGGCCCCCAGGGGGCCCCCAAGTAGGCCCTCTCCATTTGGGTCTGGGGGCTTTCTTTAGGCTGAGAACCTGGGAGATACCAGCAAGGTTGCAGTTCGCGGCCCGAGAAGCACTCTCCGGCCAACATGCCCAATATCCAGCAACAGCTCCCAAAGCGAAGGAGCCAGGACCCAAAGACCTAGCTGGCCTGAAGGGCCCCCAGAAGGCCACCAAGCAGCCCCTCTCCATTTGGGTCTGGGGGCTTTCGTTGGGCATGTATACCTGAGAGGTACCTGCAAGTTACAGTTCGCGGCCCGAGAAGCACTCTCCGCCCAACATGCCCAACTGCAGCAACAGCTCCCAAAGCGAAGGAGCCAGGACACAAAGACCTAGCTGGCCTGAAGGGCCCCCAGGGGGCCCCCAAGCAGCCCCTCTCAATTTGGGTCTGGGGGCTTTCGTTGGGCCGGGAACCTGGGAGAATCCTGCAAGGTTGCAGTTCGCGGCCCGAGAAGCACTCTCCGGCCAACATGCCCAACTGCAGCAACAGCTCCCAAAGCGAAGGAGCCAGGACACAAAGACCTAGCTGGCCTGAAGGGCCCCCAGGGGGGCACAAAGAAGTCCCTCTCAATTTGGGTCTGGGGGCTTTTGTTGGTCCGGGAACCTGGGAGAATCCTGCAAGGTTGCAGTTCGCGGCCCGAGAAGCACTCTCCGGCCAACATGCCCAACTGCAGCAACAGCTCCCAAAGCGAAGGAGCCAGGACCCAAAGACCTAGCTGGCCTGAAGGGCCCCCAGGTGGGCCCAAAGCAGCCCCTCTCCATTTGGGTCTGGGGGCTTTCGTTGGGCCGGGAACCTGGGAGAATCCTGCAAGGTTGCAGTTCGCGGCCCGAGAAGCACTCTCCGGCCAACATGCCAAACTGCAGCAACAGCTCCCAAACGAAGGAGCCAGGACACAAAGACCTAGCTGGCCTGAAGGGGCCCCAGGGGGCCCCCAAGCAGCCCTCTCCATTTGGGTCTGGGGGCTTTCGTTGGGCCGGGAACCTGGGAGAATCCTGCAAGGTTGCAGTTCGCGGCCCGAGAAGCACTCTCCGGCCAACATGCCCAACTGCAGCAACAGCTCCCAAAGCGAAGGAGCCAGGACCCAAAGACCTAGCTGGCCTGAAGGGCCCCCAGGGGGCCCCCAAGCAGCCCCTCTCCATTTGGGTCTGGGGGCTTTCGTTGGGCCGGGAACCTGGGAGAATCCTGCAAGGTTGCAGTTCGCGGCCCGAGAAGCACTCTCCGGCCAACATGCCCAACTGCAGCAACAGCTCCCAAAGCGAAGGAGCCAGGACACAAAGACCTAGCTGGCCTGAAGGGCCCCCAGGGGGCCCCCAAGCAGCCCCTCTCCATTTGGGTCTGGGGGCTTTCGTTGGGCCGGGAACCTGGGAGAATCCTGCAAGGTTGCAGTTCGCGGCCCGAGAAGCACTCTCCGGCCAACATGCCCAACTGCAGCAACAGCTCCCAAAGCGAAGGAGCCAGGACCCAAAGAGCTAGCTGGCCTGAAGGGCCCCCAGGGGGCCCCCAAGCAGCCCCTCTCCATTTGGGTCTGGGGGCTTTCGTTGGGCCGGGAACCTGGGAGATTCCTTCAAGGTTGCAGTTCGAGGCCCGAGAAGCACTCTCCGCCCAACATGCCCAACTGCAGCAACAGCTCCCAAACCGAAGGAGCCAGGACCCAAAGACCTAGCTGGCCTGAAGGGCCCCCAGGGGGCCCCCAAGCAGCCCCTCTCCATTTGGGTCGGGGGGCTTTCGTTGGGCCGGGAACCTGGGAGGTACCTGCAAGGTTGCAGTTCGCGGCCCGAGAAGCACTCTCCGGCCAACATGCCCAACTGCAGCAACAGCTCCCAAAGCGAAGGAGCCAGGACCCAAAGACCTAGCTGGCCTGAAGGGCCCCCAGGGGGCCCCCAAGCAGCCCCTCTCCATTTGGGTCTGGGGGCTTTCGTTGGGCATGGAACCTGGGAGATTCCTGCAAGGTTGCATTTCGAGGCCCGAGAAGCACTCTCCGGCCAACATGCCCAACGTCAACAACAGCTCCCAAACCGAAGGAGCCAGGACCCAAAGACCTAGCTGGCCTGAAGGGCCCCCAGGGGGCCCCCAAGCAGCCCCTCTCCATTTGGGTCTGGGGGCTTTCTTTAGTCTGAGAACCTGGGAGATACCAGCAAGGTTGCAGTTCGCGGCCCGAGAAGCACTCTCCGGCCAACATGCCCAATATCCAGCAACAGCTCCCAAAGCGAAGGAGCCAGGACCCAAAGACCTAGCTGGCCTGAAGGGCCCCCAGGGGTCCCCCAAGCAGCCCCTCTCCATTTGGGTCTGGGGGCTTTCGTTGGGCATGTATACCTGAGAGGTACCTGCAAGTTACAGTTCGCGGCCCGAAAAGCACTCTCCGGCCAACATGCCAAACTGCAGCAACAGCTCCCAAAGCGAAGGAGCCAGGACCCAAAGACCTAGCTGGCCTGAAGGGCCCCCAGAAGGCCCCCAAGCAGCCCCTCTCCATTTGGGTCTGGGGGCTTTCGTTGGGCCGGGAACCTGGGAGATTCCTGCAAGGTTGCAGTTCGCGGCCCGAGAAGCACTCTCCGGCCAACATGCCCAACTGCAGCAACAGCTCCCAAAGCGAAGGAGCCAGGACCCAAAGACCTAGCTGGCCTGAAGGGCCCCCAGGGGGCCACCAAGCAGCCCCTCCCCATTTGGGTCTGGGGGTTTTCGTTGGGCCGGGAACCTGGGAGAATCCTGCAAGGTTGCAGTTCGCGGCCCGAGAAGCACTCTCCGGCCAACATGCCCAACTGCAGCAACAGCTCCCAAACCGAAGGAGCCAGGACCCAAAGACCTAGCTGGCCTGAAGTGCCCCCATGGGGCCCCCAAGCAGCCCCTCTCCATTTGGGTCTGGGGGCTTTCGTTGGGCCGGGAACCTGGGAGAATCCTGCAAGGTTGCAGTTCGCGGCCCGAGAAGCACTCTCCGGCCAACATGCCCAACTGCAGCAACAGCTCCCAAAGCGAAGGAGCCAGGACCCAAAGACCTAGCTGGCCTGAAGGGCCCCCAGGGGGCCCCCAAGCAGCCCCTCTCCATTTGGGTCTGGGGGCTTTCGTTGGGCCGGGAACCTGGGAGGTACCTGCAAGGTTGCAGTTCGCAACCCGAGAAGCACTCTCCGGCCAACATGCCCAACTGCAACAGCTCCCAAAGCGAAGGAGCCAGGACCCAAAGACCTAGCTGGCCTGAAGGGCCCCCAGGGGGCCCCCAAGCAGCCCCTCTCCATTTGGGTCTGGGGCCTTTCGTTGGGCCGGGAACCTGGGATGTACCTGCAAGGTTGCAGTTCGCAACCCGAGAAGCACTCTCCGGCCAACATGCCCAACTGCAGCAACAGCTCCCAAAGCGAAGGAGCCAGGACCCAAAGACCTAGCTGGCCTGAAGGGCCCCCAGGGGGCGCCCAAGCAGCCCCTCTCCATTTGGGTCTGGGGGCTTTCGTTGGGCATGTATACCTGAGAGGTACCTGCAAGGTTACAGTTCGCGGCCCGAGAAGCACTCTCCGGCCAACATGCCCAACTGCAGCAACAGCTCCCAAACCGAAGGAGCCAGGACCCAAAGACCTAGCTGGCCTGAAGTGCCCCCAGGGGGTCCCCAAGCAGCCCCTCTCCATTTGGGTCTGGGGGCTTTCGTTGGGCCAGGAACCTGGGAGGTACCTGCAAGGTTGCAGTTCGCGGCCCGAGAAGCACTCTCCGGCCAACATGCCCAACTGCAGCAACAGCTCCCAAAGCGAAGGAGCCAGGACCCAAAGACCTAGCTGTCCTGAAGTGCCCCCAGGGGGCCACCAAGCAGCCCCTCTCCATTTGGGTCTGGGGGCTTTCGTTGGGCATGTATACCTGAGAGGTACCTGCAAGGTTACAGTTCGCGGCCCGAAAAGCACTCTCCGGCCAACATGCCAAACTGCAGCAACAGCTCCCAAAGCGAAGGAGCCAGGACCCAAAGACCTAGCTGGCCTGAAGTGCCCCCAGGGGGCCACCAAGCAGCCCCTCTCCATTTGGGTCTGGGGGCTTTCGTTGGGCATGTATACCTGAGAGGTACCTGCAAGGTTACAGTTCGCGGCCCGAAAAGCACTCTCCGGCCAACATGCCAAACTGCAGCTACAGCTCCCAAACCGAAGGAGCCAGGACCCAAAGACCTAGCTGGCCTGAAGGGCCCCCAGGGGGCCCCCAAGCAGCCCCTCTCCATTTGGGTCTGGGGGCTTTCGTTGGGCCGGGAACCTGGGAGAATCCTGCAAGGTTGCAGTTCGCGGCCCGAGAAGCACTCTCCGGCCAACATGCCAAACTGCAGCAACAGCTCCCAAACCGAAGGAGCCAGGACCCAAAGACCTAGCTGGCCTGAAGGGCCCCCAGGGGGCCACCAAGGAGCTCATCTCCATTTGGGTCTGGGGGCTTTAGTTAGGCCGGGAACCTGGGAGAATCCTGCAAGGTTGCAGTTCGCGGCCCGAGAAGCACTCTCCGGCCAACATGCCCAACTGCAGCAACAGCTCCCAAACCGAAGGAGCCAGGACCCAAAGACCTAGCTGGCCTGAAGGGCCCCCAGGGGGCCCCCAAGCAGCCCCTCTCCATTTGGGTCTGGGGGCTTTTGTTGGGCCGGGAACCTGGGAGATTCCTGCAAGGTTGCAGTTCGAGGCCCGAGAAGCACTCTCCGGCCAACATGCCCAACGTCCAGCAACAGCTCCCAAACCGAATGAGCCAGGACACAAAGACCTAGCTGGCCTGAAGGGCCCCCAGGGGGCCCCCAAGCAGCCCCTCTCCATTTGGGTCTGGGGGCTTTCTTTAGTCTGAGAACCTGGGAGATACCAGCAAGGTTGCAGTTCGCGGCCCGAGAAGCACTCTCCGGCCAACATGCCCAATATCCAGCAACAGCTCCCAAACCGAAGGAGCCAGGACCCAAAGACCTAGCTGGCCTGAAGGGCCCCCAGGGGTCCCCCAAGCAGCCCCTCTCCATTTGGGTCTGGGGGCTTTCGTTGGGCATGTATACCTGAGAGGTACCTGCAAGTTACAGTTCGCGGCCCGAGAAGCACTCTCCGGCCAACATGCCAAACTGCAGCAACAGCTCCCAAAGCGAAGGAGCCAGGACCCAAAGACCTAGCTGGTCTGAAGGGCCCCCAGGGGGCCCCCAAGCAGCCCCTCTCCATTTGGGTCTGGGGGCTTTCGTTGGGCCGGGAACCTGGGAGATTCCTGCAAGGTTGCAGTTCGCGGCCCGAGAAGCACTCTCCGGCCAACATGCCCAACTGCAGCAACAGCTCCCAAAGCGAAGGAGCCAGGACCCAAAGACCTAGCTGGCCTGAAGGGCCCCCAGGGGGCCCCCAAGCAGCCCCTCTCCATTTGGGTCTGGGGGCTTTCGTTGGGCCGGGAACCTGGGAGAATCCTGCAAGGTTGCAGTTCGAGGCCCGAGAAGCACTCTCCGGCCAACATGCCCAACTGCAGCAACAGCTCCCAAACCGAAGGAGCCAGGACCCAAAGACCTAGCTGGCCTGAAGTGCCCCCATGGGGCCCCCAAGCAGCCCCTCTCCATTTGGGTCTGGGGGCTTTCGTTGGGCCGGGAACCTGGGAGAATCCTGCAAGGTTGCAGTTCGCGGCCCGAGAAGCACTCTCCGGCCAACATGCCCAACTGCAGCAACAGCTCCCAAAGCGAAGGAGCCAGGACCCAAAGACCTAGCTGGCCTGAAGGGCCCCCAGGGGGCCCCCAAGCAGCCCCTCTCCATTTGGGTCTGGGGGCTTTCGTTGGGCCGGGAACCTGGGAGGTACCTGCAAGGTTGCAGTTCGCAACCCGAGAAGCACTCTCCGGCCAACATGCCCAACTGCAGCAACAGCTCCCAAAGCGAAGGAGCCAGGACCCAAAGACCTAGCTGGCCTGAAGGGCCCCCAGGGGGCCCCCAAGCAGCCCCTCTCCATTTGGGTCTGGGGGCTTTCGTTGGGCATGTATACCTGAGAGGTACCTGCAAGGTTACAGTTCGCGGCCCGAGAAGCACTCTCCGGCCAACATGCCCAACTGCAGCAACAGCTCCCAAAGCGAAGGAGCCAGGACCCAAAGACCTAGCTGGCCTGAAGTGCCCCCAGGGGGTCCCCAAGCAGCCCCTCTCCATTTGGGTCTGGGGGCTTTCGTTGGGCCAGGAACCTGGGAGGTACCTGCAAGGTTGCAGTTCGAGGCCCGAGAAGCACTCTCCGGCCAACATGCACAACTGCAGCAACAGCTCCCAAAGCGAAGGAGCCAGGACCCAAAGACCTAGCTGGCCTGAAGTGCCCCCAGGGGGCCACCAAGCAGCCCCTCTCCATTTGGGTCTGGGGGCTTTCGTTGGGCATGTATACCTGAGAGGTACCTGCAAGGTTACAGTTCGCGGCCCGAAAAGCACTCTCCGGCCAACATGCCAAACTGCAGCAACAGCTCCCAAAGCGAAGGAGCCAGGACCCAAAGACCTAGCTGGCCTGAAGTGCCCCCAGGGGGCCACCAAGCAGCCCCTCTCCATTTGGGTCTGGGGGCTTTCGTTGGGCATGTATACCTGAGAGGTACCTGCAAGGTTACAGTTCGCGGCCCGAAAAGCACTCTCCTGCCAACATGCCAAACTGCAGCAACAGCTCCCAAAGCGAAGGAGCCAGGACCCAAAGACCTAGCTGGCCTGAAGGGCCCCCAGGGGGCCCCCAAGCAGCCCCTCTCCATTTGGGTCTGGGGGCTTTCGTTGGGCCGGGAACCTGGGAGAATCCTGCAAGGTTGCAGTTCGCGGCCCGAGAAGCACTCTCCGGCCAACATGCCAAACTGCAGCAACAGCTCCCAAACCGAAGGAGCCAGGACCCAAAGACCTAGCTGGCCTGAAGGGCCCCCAGGGGGCCACCAAGGAGCTCATCTCCATTTGGGTCTGGGGGCTTTAGTTAGGCCGGGAACCTGGGAGAATCCTGCAAGGTTGCAGTTCGCGGCCCGAGAAGCACTCTCCGGCCAACATGCCCAACTGCAGCAACAGCTCCCAAACCGAAGGAGCCAGGACCCAAAGACCTAGCTGGCCTGAAGGGCCCCCAGGGGGCCCCCAAGCAGCCCCTCTCCATTTGGGTCTGGGGGCTTTTGTTGGGCCGGGAACCTGGGAGATTCCTGCAAGGTTGCAGTTCGAGGCCCGAGAAGCACTCTCCGGCCAACATGCCCAACGTCAACAACAGCTCCCAAACCGAATGAGCCAGGACACAAAGACCTAGCTGGCCTGAAGGGCCCCCAGGGGGCCCCCAAGCAGCCCCTCTCCATTTGGGTCTGGGGGCTTTCGTTGGGCATGTATACCTGAGAGGTACCTGCAAGGTTACAGTTCGCGGCCGGAGAAGCACTCTCCGGCCAACATGCCCAACTGCAGCAACAGCTCCCAAACCGAAGGAGCCAGGACCCAAAGACCTAGCTGGCCTGAAGCGCCCCCAGGGGTCCCCCAAGCAGCCCCTCTCCATTTGGGTCTGGGGGCTTTCGTTGGGCCGGGAACCTGGGAGAATCCTGCAAGGTTGCAGTTCGCGGCCCGAGAAGCACTCTCCGCCCAACATGCCCAACTGCAGCAACAGCTCCCAAAGCGAAGGAGCCAGGACCCAAAGACCTAGCTGGCCTGAAGGGCCCCCAGGGGGGCCCAAAGCAGCCCCTCTCAATTTGGGTCTGGGGGCTTTCGTTGGGCCGGGAACCTGGGAGAATCCTGCAAGGTTGCAGTTCGCGGCCCGAGAAGCACTCTCCGGCCAACATGCCAAACTGCAGCAACAGCTCCCAAACGAAGGAGCCAGGACACAAAGACCTAGCTGGCCTGAAGGGGCCCCAGGGGGCCCCCAAGCAGCCCCTCTCCATTTGGGTCTGGGGGCTTTCGTTGGGCCGGGAACCTGGGAGAATCCTGCAAGGTTGCAGTTCGCGGCCCGAGAAGCACTCTCCGGCCAACATGCCCAACTGCAGCAACAGCTCCCAAAGCGAAGGAGCCAGGACCCAAAGACCTAGCTGGCCTGAAGGGCCCCCAGGGGGCCCCCAAGCAGCCCCTCTCCATTTGGGTCTGGGGGCTTTCGTTGGGCCGGGAACCTGGGAGAATCCTGCAAGGTTGCAGTTCGCGGCCCGAGAAGCACTCTCCGGCCAACATGCCCAACTGCAGCAACAGCTCCCAAAGCGAAGGAGCCAGGACCCAAAGACCTAGCTGGCCTGAAGGGCCCCCAGGGGGCCCCCAAGCAGCCCCTCTCCATTTGGGTCTGGGGGCTTTTGTTGGGCCGGGAACCTGGGAGATTCCTGCAAGGTTGCAGTTCGAGGCCCGAGAAGCACTCTCCGGCCAACATGCCCAACGTCAACAACAGCTCCCAAACCGAATGAGCCAGGACACAAAGACCTATCTGGCCTGAAGGGCCCCCAGGGGGCCCCCAAGCAGCCCCTCTCAATTTGGGTCTGGGGGCTTTCGTTGGGCCAGGAACCTGGGAGGTACCTGCAAGGTTGCAGTTCGCGGCCCGAGAAGCACTCTCCGGCCAACATGCCCAACTGCAGCAACAGCTCCCAAAGCGAAGGAGCCAGGACCCAAAGACCTAGCTGGCCTGAAGTGCCCCCAGGGGGCCACCAAGCAGCCCCTCTCCATTTGGGTCTGGGGGCTTTCGTTGGGCATGTATACCTGAGAGGTACCTGCAAGGTTACAGTTCGCGGCCCGAAAAGCACTCTCCGGCCAACATGCCAAACTGCAGCAACAGCTCCCAAAGCGAAGGAGCCAGGACCCAAAGACCTAGCTGGCCTGAAGTGCCCCCAGGGGGCCACCAAGCAGCCCCTCTCCATTTGGGTCTGGGGGCTTTCGTTGGGCATGTATACCTGAGAGGTACCTGCAAGGTTACAGTTCGCGGCCCGAGAAGCACTCTCCGGCCAACATGCCAAACTGCAGCAACAGCTCCCAAACCGAAGGAGCCAGGACCCAAAGACCTAGCTGGCCTGAAGGGCCCCCAGGGGTCCCCCAAGCAGCCCCTCTCCATTTGGGTCTGGGGGCTTTCGTTGGGCCGGGAACCTGGGAGAATCCTGCAAGGTTGCAGTTCGCGGCCCGAGAAGCACTCTCCGGCCAACATGCCAAACTGCAGCAACAGCTCCCAAACCGAAGGAGCCAGGACCCAAAGACCTAGCTGGCCTGAAGGGCCCCCAGGGGGCCACCAAGGAGCTCATCTCCATTTGGGTCTGGGGGCTTTAGTTGGGCCGGGAACCTGGGAGAATCCTGCAAGGTTGCAGTTCGCGGCCCGAGAAGCACTCTCCGGCCAACATGCCCAACTGCAGCAACAGCTCCCAAACCGAAGGAGCCAGGACCCAAAGACCTAGCTGGCCTGAAGGGCCCCCAGGGGGCCCCCAAGCAGCCCCTCTCCATTTGGGTCTGGGGGCTTTTGTTGGGCCGGGAACCTGGGAGATTCCTGCAAGGTTGCAGTTCGAGGCCCGAGAAGCACTCTCCGGCCAACATGCCCAACGTCAACAACAGCTCCCAAACCGAATGAGCCAGGACACAAAGACCTAGCTGGCCTGAAGGGCCCCCAGGGGGCCCCCAAGCAGCCCCTCTCCATTTGGGTCTGGGGGCTTTCGTTGGGCATGTATACCTGAGAGGTACCTGCAAGGTTACAGTTCGCGGCCCGAAAAGCACTCTCCGGCCAACATGCCAAACTGCAGCAACAGCTCCCAAAGCGAAGGAGCCAGGACCCAAAGACCTAGCTGGCCTGAAGGGCCCCCAGGGGTCCCCCAAGCAGCCCCTCTCCATTTGGGTCTGGGGGCTTTCGTTGGGCCGGGAACCTGGGAGAATCCTGCAAGGTTGCAGTTCGCGGCCCGAGAAGCACTCTCCGGCCAACATGCCAAACTGCAGCAACAGCTCCCAAACCGAAGGAGCCAGGACCCAAAGACCTAGCTGGCCTGAAGGGCCCCCAGGGGGCCACCAAGGAGCTCATCTCCATTTGGGTCTGGGGGCTTTCGTTAGGCCGGGAACCTGGGAGAATCCTGCAAGGTTGCAGTTCGCGGCCCGAGAAGCACTCTCCGGCCAACATGCCCAACTGCAGCAACAGCTCCCAAACCGAAGGAGCCAGGACCCAAAGACCTAGCTGGCCTGAAGGGCCCCCAGGGGGCCCCCAAGCAGCCCCTCTCCATTTGGGTCTGGGGGCTTTTGTTGGGCCGGGAACCTGGGAGATTCCTGCAAGGTTGCAGTTCGAGGCCCGAGAAGCACTCTCCGGCCAACATGCCCAACGTCAACAACAGCTCCCAAACCGAATGAGCCAGGACACAAAGACCTAGCTGGCCTGAAGGGCCCCCAGGGGGCCCCCAAGCAGCCCCTCTCCATTTGGGTCTGGGGGCTTTCGTTGGGCATGTATACCTGAGAGGTACCTGCAAGGTTACAGTTCGCGGCCGGAGAAGCACTCTCCGGCCAACATGCCCAACTGCAGCAACAGCTCCCAAACCGAAGGAGCCAGGACCCAAAGACCTAGCTGGCCTGAAGGGCCCCCAGGGGTCCCCCAAGCAGCCCCTCTCCATTTGGGTCTGGGGGCTTTCGTTGGGCCGGGAACCTGGGAGAATCCTGCAAGGTTGCAGTTCGCGGCCCGAGAAGCACTCTCCGGCCAACATGCCCAACTGCAGCAACAGCTCCCAAAGCGAAGGAGCCAGGACCCAAAGACCTAGCTGGCCTGAAGGGCCCCCAGGGGGGCCCAAAGCAGCCCCTCTCAATTTGGGTCTGGGGGCTTTCGTTGGGCCGGGAACCTGGGAGAATCCTGCAAGGTTGCAGTTCGCGGCCCGAGAAGCACTCTCCGGCCAACATGCCAAACTGCAGCAACAGCTCCCAAACGAAGGAGCCAGGACACAAAGACCTAGCTGGCCTGAAGGGGCCCCAGGGGGCCCCCAAGCAGCCCCTCTCCATTTGGGTCTGGGGGCTTTCGTTGGGCCGGGAACCTGGGAGAATCCTGCAAGGTTGCAGTTCGCGGCCCGAGAAGCACTCTCCGGCCAACATGCCCAACTGCAGCAACAGCTCCCAAAGCGAAGGAGCCAGGACCCAAAGACCTAGCTGGCCTGAAGGGCCCCCAGGGGGCCCCCAAGCAGCCCCTCTCCATTTGGGTCTGGGGGCTTTTGTTGGGCCGGGAACCTGGGAGATTCCTGCAAGGTTGCAGTTCGAGGCCCGAGAAGCACTCTCCGGCCAACATGCCCAACGTCAACAACAGCTCCCAAACCGAAAGAGCCAGGACACAAAGACCTATCTGGCCTGAAGGGCCCCCAGGGGGCCCCCAAGTAGCCCCTCTCAATTTGGGTCTGGGGGCTTTCGTTGGGCATGTATACCTGAGAGGTACCTGCAAGGTTACAGTTCGCGGCCCGAGAAGCACTCTCCGGCCAACATGCCCAACTGCAGCAACAGCTCCCAAAGCGAAGGAGCCAGGACCCAAAGACCTAGCTGGCCTGAAGTGCCCCCAGGGGGTCCCCAAGCAGCCCCTCTCCATTTGGGTCTGGGGGCTTTCGTTGGGCCAGGAACCTGGGAGGTACCTGTAAGGTTGCAGTTCGCGGCCCGAGAAGCACTCTCCGGCCAACATGCCCAACTGCAGCAACAGCTCCCAAACCGAAGGAGCCAGGACCCAAAGACCTAGCTGGCCTGAAGTGCCCCCAGGGGGCCCCCAAGCAGCCCCTCTCCATTTGGGTCTGGGGGCTTTCTTTAGGCTGAGAACCTGGGTGATACCAGCAAGGTTGCAGTTCGCGGCCCGAGAAGCACTCTCCGGCCAACATGCCCAACTGCAGCAACAGCTCCCAAACCGAAGGAGCCAGGACCCAAAGACCTAGCTGGCCTGAAGGGCCCCCAGGGGGGGCCCAAGCAGCCCCTCTCAATTTGGGTCTGGGGGCTTTCGTTGGGCCGGGAACCTGGGAAAATCCTGCAAGGTTGCAGTTCGAGGCCCGAGAAGCACTCTCCGGCCAACATGCCCAACTGCAGCAACAGCTCCCAAAGCGAAGGAGCCAGGACCCAAAGACCTAGCTGGCCTGAAGGGCCCCCAGGGGGCCCCCAAGCAGCCCCTCTCAATTTGGGTCTGGGGGCTTTCGTTGGGCCGGGAACCTGGGAGGTACCTGCAAGGTTGCAGTTCGCGGCCCGAGAAGCACTCTCCGGCCAACATGCCCAACTGCAGCAACAGCTCCCAAAGCGAAGGAGCCAGGACCCAAAGAGCTAGCTGGCCTGAAGGGCCCCCAGGGGGCCCCCAAGCAGCCCCTCTCCATTTGGGTCTGGGGGCTTTCGTTGGGCATGGAACCTGGGAGATTCCTTCAAGGTTGCAGTTCGCGGCCCGAGAAGCACTCTCCGCCCAACATGCTCAACTGCAGCAACAGCTCCCAAAGCGAAGGAGCCAGGACCCAAAGACCTAGCTGGCCTGAAGGGCCCCCAGGGGGCCCCCAAGCAGCCCCTCTCCATTTGGGTCTGGGGGCTTTCGTTGGGCCGGGAACCTGGGAGGTACCTGCAAGGTTGCAGTTCGCGGCCCGAGAAGCACTCTCCGGCCAACATGCCCAACTGCAGCAACAGCTCCCAAAGCGAAGGAGCCAGGACCCAAAGACCTAGCTGGCCTGAAGGGCCCCCAGGGGGCCCCCAAGCAGCCCCTCTCCATTTGGGTCTGGGGGCTTTCGTTGGGCCGGGAACCTGGGAGATTCCTGCAAGGTTGCAGTTCGCGGCCCGAGAAGCACTCTCCGGCCAACATGCCCAACTGCAGCAACAGCTCCCAAAGCGAAGGAGCCAGGACCCAAAGAACTAGCTGGCCTGAAGGGCCCCCATGGGGCCCCCAAGGAGCTCCTCTCCATTTGGGTCTGGGGGTTTTTGTTGGGCCGGGAACCTGGGAGATTCCTGCAAGGTTGCAGTTCACGGCCCGAGAAGCACTCTCCGGCCAACATGCCCAACTGCAGCAACAGCTCCCAAAGCGAAGGAGCCAGGACCCAAAGACCTAGCTGGCCTGAAGGGCCCCCAGGGGGCCCCCAAGCAGCCCCTCTCAATTTGGGTCTGGGGGCTTTCGTTGGGCATGGATACCTGAGAGGTACCTGCAACTTACAGTTCGCGGCCCGAGAAGCACTCTCCGGCCAACATGCCCAACTGCAGCAACAGCTCCCAAACCGAAGGAGCCAGGAACCAAAGACCTAGGTGGCCTGAAGGGCCCCCAGGGGGCCCCCAAGCAGCCCCTCTCAATTTGGGTCTGGGGGCTTTCGTTGGGCCGGGAACCTGGGAGATTCATGCAAGGTTGCAGTTCGCGGCCCGAGAAGCACTCTCCGGCCAACATGCCCAACTGCAGCAACAGCTCCCAAACCGAAGGAGCCAGGACCCAAAGACCTAGCTGGCCTGAAGGGCCCCCATGGGGCCCCCAAGCAGCCCCTCTCAATTTGGGTCTGGGGGCTTTCGTTGGGCATGGATACCTGGGAGATTCATGCAAGGTTGCAGTTCGCGGTCCGAGAAGCACTCTCCGGCCAACATGCCAAACTGCAGCAACAGCTCCCAAACCGAAGGAGCCAGGACCCAAAGACCTAGCTAGCCTGAAGGGCCCCCAGGGGGCCCCCAAGCAGCCCCTCTCAATTTGGGTCTGGGGGCTTTCGTTGGGCATGGAACCTGGGAGATTCCTGCAAGGTTGCAGTTCGAGGCCCGAGAAGCACTCTCCGGCCAACATGCCCAACTGCAGCAACAGCTCCCAAACCGAAGGAGCCAGGACCCAAAGACCTAGCTGGCCTGAAGGGCCCCCAGGGGGGCCCCAAGCAGCCCCTCTCCATTTGGGTCTGGGGGCTTTCGTTGGGCCGGGAACCTGGGAGAATCCTGCAAGGTTGCAGTTCGCGGCCCGAGAAGCACTCTCCGGCCAACATGCCCAACTGCAGCAACAGCTCCCAAACCGAAGGAGCCAGGACCCAAAGACCTAGCTGGCCTGAAGGGCCCCCAGGGGGCCCCCAAGCAGCCCCTCTCAATTTGGGTCTGGGGGCTTTCGTTGGGCCGGGAACCTGGGAGGTACCAGCAAGGTTGCAGTTCGCGGCCCGAGAAGCACTCTCCGGCCAACATGCCCAACTGCAGCAACAGCTCCCAAACCGAAGGAGCCAGGACCCAAAGACCTAGCTGGCCTGAAGGGCCCCCAGGGGGCCCCCAAGCAGCCCCTCTCCATTTGGGTCTGGGGGCTTTTGTTGGGTCGGGAACCTGGGAGAATCCTGCAAGGTTGCAGTTCGCGGCCCGAGAAGCACTCTCCGGCCAACATGCCCAACTGCAGCAACAGCTCCCAAAGCGAAGGAGCCAGGACCCAAAGACCTAGCTGGCCTGAAGGGCCCCCAGGGGGCCACCAAGCAGCCCCTCTCCATTTGGGTCTGGGGGCTTTCGTTGGGCATGGATACCTGAGAGGTACCTGCAAGGTTGCAGTTCGCGGCCCGAGAAGCACTCTCCGGCCAACATGCTCAACTGCAGCAACAGCTCCCAAACCGAAGGAGCCAGGACCCAAAGACCTAGCTGGCCTGAAGGGCCCCCATGGGGCCCCCAAGGAGCTCCTCTCCATTTGGGTCTGGGGGCTTTAGTTGGGCCGGGAACCTGGGAGGTACCAGAAAGGTTCCGGTTCGCGGCCGGAGAAGCACTCTCCGGCCAACATGCCCAACTGCAGCAACAGCTCCCAAAGCGAAGGAGCCAGGACCCAAAGACCTAGCTGGCCTGAAGGGCCCCCAGGGGGCCCCCAAGCAGCCCCTCTCCATTTGGGTCTGGGGGCTTTTGTTGGGCCGGGAACCTGGGAGATTCCTGCAAGGTTGCAGTTCGAGGCCCGAGAAGCACTCTCCGGCCAACATGCCCAACTGCAGCAACAGCTCCCAAACCGAAGGAGCCAGGACACAAAGACCTAGCTGGCCTGAAGGGCCCCCAGGGGGCCCCCAAGCAGCCCCTCTCCATTTGGGTCTGGGGGCTTTTGTTGGGTCGGGAACCTGGGAGGTACCTGCAAGGTTGCAGTTCGCGGCCCGAGAAGCACTCTCCGGCCAACATGCCAAACTGCAGCAACAGCTCCCAAACCGAAGGAGCCAGGACCCAAAGACCTAGCTGGCCTGAAGGGCCCCCAGGGGGCCCCCAAGCAGCCCCTCTCAATTTATGTCTGGGGGCTTTCGTTGGGCCGGGAACCTGGGAGATTCATGCAAGGTTGAAGTTCGCGGCCCGAGAAGCACTCTCCGGCCAACATGCCCAACTGCAGCAACAGCTCCCAAACCGAAGGAGCCAGGACCCAAAGACCTAGCTGGCCTGAAGGGCCCCCAGGGGGCCCCCAAGCAGCCCCTCTCCATTTGGGTCTGGGGGCTTTCGTTGGGCATGTATACCTGAGAGGTACCTGCAAGGTTGCAGTTCGCGGCCCGAGAAGCACTCTCCGGCCAACATGCCCAACTGCAGCAACAGCTCCCAAACCGAAGGAGCCAGGACCCAAAGACCTAGCTGGCCTGAAGGGCCCCCAGGGGGCCCCCAAGCAGCCCCTCTCCATTTGGGTCTGGGGGCTTTCGTTGGGCATGGAACCTTGGAGATTCCTGCAAGGTTGCAGTTCGCGGCCCGAGAAGCACTCTCCGGCCAACATGCCCAACTGCAGCAACAGCTCCCAAACCGAAGGAGCCAGGACCCAAAGACCTAGCTGGCCTGAAGGGCCCCCAGGGGGCCCCCAAGCAGCCCCTCTCAATTTGGGTCTGGGGGCTTTCGTTGGGCATGGAACCTTGGAGATTCCTGCAAGGTTGCAGTTCGCGGCCCGAGAAGCACTCTCCGGCCAACATGCCCAACTGCAGCAACAGCTCCCAAACCGAAGGAGCCAGGACCCAAAGACCTAGCTGGCCTGAAGGGCCCCCAGGGGGCCCCCAAGCAGCCCCTCTCAATTTGGGTCTGGGGGCTTTCGTTGGGCCGGGAACCTGGGAGAATCCTGCAAGGTTGCAGTTCGCGGCCCGAGAAGCACTCTCCGGCCAACATGCCCAACTGCAGCAACAGCTCCCAAACCGAAGGAGCCAGGACCCAAAGACCTAGCTGGCCTGAAGGGCCCCCAGGGGGCCCCCAAGCAGCCCCTCTCAATTTGGGTCTGGGGGCTTTCGTTGGGCCGGGAACCTGGGAGGTACCAGCAAGGTTGCAGTTCGCGGCCCGAGAAGCACTCTCCGGCCAACATGCCCAACTGCAGCAACAGCTCCCAAAGTGAAGGAGCCAGGACCCAAAGACCTAGCTGGCCTGAAGGGCCCCCATGGGGCCCCCAAGCAGCCCCTCTCAATTTGGGTCTGGGGGCTTTCGTTGGGCATGGATACCTGAGAGGTACCTGCAAGTTTACAGTTCGCGGCCCGAGAAGCACTCTCCGGCCAACATGCCCAACTGCAGCAACAGCTCCCAAACCGAAGGAGCCAGGACCCAAAGACCTAGCTGGCCTGAAGTGCCCCCAGGGGGTCCCCAAGCAGCCCCTCTCCATTTGGGTCTGGGGGCTTTCGTTGGGCCAGGAACCTGGGAGGTACCTGCAAGGTTGCAGTTCGCGGCCCGAGAAGCACTCTCCGGCCAACATGCCCAACTGCAGCAACAGCTCCCAAAGCGAAGGAGCCAGGACCCAAAGACCTAGCTGGCCTGAAGTGCCCCCAGGGGGCCACCAAGCAGCCCCTCTCCATTTGGGTCTGGGGGCTTTCGTTGGGCATGTATACCTGAGAGGTACCTGCAAGGTTACAGTTCGCGGCCCGAAAAGCACTCTCCGGCCAACATGCCAAACTGCAGCAACAGCTCCCAAAGCGAAGGAGCCAGGACCCAAAGACCTAGCTGGCCTGAAGTGCCCCCAGGGGGCCACCAAGCAGCCCCTCTCCATTTGGGTCTGGGGGCTTTCGTTGGGCATGTATACCTGAGAGGTACCTGCAAGGTTACAGTTCGCGGCCCGAAAAGCACTCTCCGGCCAACATGCCAAACTGCAGCAACAGCTCCCAAACCGAAGGAGCCAGGACCCAAAGACCTAGCTGGCCTGAAGGGCCCCCAGGGGGCCCCCAAGCAGCCCCTCTCCATTTGGGTCTGGGGGCTTTCGTTGGGCCGGGAACCTGGGAGAATCCTGCAAGGTTGCAGTTCGCGGCCCGAGAAGCACTCTCCGGCCAACATGCCAAACTGCAGCAACAGCTCCCAAACCGAAGGAGCCAGGACCCAAAGACCTAGCTGGCCTGAAGGGCCCCCAGGGGGCCACCAAGGAGCTCATCTCCATTTGGGTCTGGGGGCTTTAGTTAGGCCGGGAACCTGGGAGAATCCTGCAAGGTTGCAGTTCGCGGCCCGAGAAGCACTCTCCGGCCAACATGCCCAACTGCAGCAACAGCTCCCAAACCGAAGGAGCCAGGACCCAAAGACCTAGCTGGCCTGAAGGGCCCCCAGGGGGCCCCCAAGCAGCCCCTCTCCATTTGGGTCTGGGGGCTTTTGTTGGGCCGGGAACCTGGGAGATTCCTGCAAGGTTGCAGTTCGAGGCCCGAGAAGCACTCTCCGGCCAACATGCCCAACGTCAACAACAGCTCCCAAACCGAATGAGCCAGGACACAAAGACCTAGCTGGCCTGAAGGGCCCCCAGGGGGCCCCCAAGCAGCCCCTCTCCATTTGGGTCTGGGGGCTTTCTTTAGTCTGAGAACCTGGGAGATACCAGCAAGGTTGCAGTTCGCGGCCCGAGAAGCACTCTCCGGCCAACATGCCCAATATCCAGCAACAGCTCCCAAAGCGAAGGAGCCAGGACCCAAAGACCTAGCTGGCCTGAAGGGCCCCCAGGGGTCCCCCAAGCAGCCCCTCTCCATTTGGGTCTGGGGGCTTTCGTTGGGCATGTATACCTGAGAGGTACCTGCAAGTTACAGTTCGCGGCCCGAAAAGCACTCTCCGGCCAACATGCCAAACTGCAGCAACAGCTCCCAAACCGAAGGAGCCACGACCCAAAGACCTAGCTGGCCTGAAGGGCCCCCAGGGGGCCCCCAAGCAGCCCCTCTCCATTTGGGTCTGGGGGCTTTCGTTGGGCCGGGAACCTGGGAGATTCCTGCAAGGTTGCAGTTCGCGGCCCGAGAAGCACTCTCCGGCCAACATGCCCAACTGCAGCAACAGCTCCCAAACCGAAGGAGCCAGGACCCAAAGACCTAGCTGGCCTGAAGGGCCCCCAGGGGGCCCCCAAGCAGCCCCTCTCCATTTGGGTCTGGGGGCTTTCGTTGGGCCGGGAACCTGGGAGAATCCTGCAAGGTTGCAGTTCGCGGCCCGAGAAGCACTCTCCGGCCAACATGCCCAACTGCAGCAACAGCTCCCAAACCGAAGGAGCCAGGACCCAAAGACCTAGCTGGCCTGAAGGGCCCCCATGGGGCCCCCAAGCAGCCCCTCTCCATTTGGGTCTGGGGGCTTTCGTTGGGCCGGGAACCTGGGAGAATCCTGCAAGGTTGCAGTTCGCGGCCCGAGAAGCACTCTCCGGCCAACATGCCCAACTGCAGCAACAGCTCCCAAAGCGAAGGAGCCAGGACCCAAAGACCTAGCTGGCCTGAAGGGCCCCCAGGGGGCCCCCAAGCAGCCCCTCTCCATTTGGGTCTGGGGGCTTTCGTTGGGCCGGGAACCTGGGAGGTACCTGCAAGGTTGCAGTTCGCAACCCGAGAAGCACTCTCCGGCCAACATGCCCAACTGCAGCAACAGCTCCCAAAGCGAAGGAGCCAGGACCCAAAGACCTAGCTGGCCTGAAGGGCCCCCAGGGGGCCCACAAGCAGCCCCTCTCCATTTGGGTCTGGGGGTTTTCGTTGGGCCGGGAACCTGGGATGTACCTGCAAGGTTGCAGTTCGCAACCCGAGAAGCACTCTCCGGCCAACATGCCCAACTGCAGCAACAGCTCCCAAAGCGAAGGAGCCAGGACCCAAAGACCTAGCTGGCCTGAAGGGCCCCCAGGGGGCGCCCAAGCAGCCCCTCTCCATTTGGGTCTGGGGGCTTTCGTTGGGCATGTATACCTGAGAGGTACCTGCAAGGTTACAGTTCGCGGCCCGAGAAGCACTCTCCGGCCAACATGCCCAACTGCAGCAACAGCTCCCAAACCGAAGGAGCCAGGACCCAAAGACCTAGCTGGCCTGAAGTGCCCCCAGGGGGTCCCCAAGCAGCCCCTCTCCATTTGGGTCTGGGGGCTTTCGTTGGGCCAGGAACCTGGGAGGTACCTGCAAGGTTGCAGTTCGCGGCCCGAGAAGCACTCTCCGGCCAACATGCCCAACTGCAGCAACAGCTCCCAAAGCGAAGGAGCCAGGACCCAAAGACCTAGCTGGCCTGAAGTGCCCCCAGGGGGCCACCAAGCAGCCCCTCTCCATTTGGGTCTGGGGGCTTTCGTTGGGCATGTATACCTGAGAGGTACCTGCAAGGTTACAGTTCGCGGCCCGAAAAGCACTCTCCGGCCAACATGCCAAACTGCAGCAACAGCTCCCAAAGCGAAGGAGCCAGGACCCAAAGACCTAGCTGGCCTGAAGGGCCCCCAGGGGGCCACCAAGCAGCCCCTCTCCATTTGGGTCTGGGGGCTTTCGTTGGGCATGTATACCTGAGAGGTACCTGCAAGGTTACAGTTCGCGGCCCGAAAAGCACTCTCCTGCCAACATGCCAAACTGCAGCAACAGCTCCCAAACCGAAGGAGCCAGGACCCAAAGACCTAGCTGGCCTGAAGGGCCCCCAGGGGGCCCCCAAGCAGCCCCTCTCCATTTGGGTCTGGGGGCTTTCGTTGGGCCGGGAACCTGGGAGAATCCTGCAAGGTTGCAGTTCGCGGCCCGAGAAGCACTCTCCGGCCAACATGCCAAACTGCAGCAACAGCTCCCAAACCGAAGGAGCCAGGACCCAAAGACCTAGCTGGCCTGAAGGGCCCCCAGGGGGCCACCAAGGAGCTCATCTCCATTTGGGTCTGGGGGCTTTAGTTAGGCCGGGAACCTGGGAGAATCCTGCAAGGTTGCAGTTCGCGGCCCGAGAAGCACTCTCCGGCCAACATGCCCAACTGCAGCAACAGCTCCCAAACCGAAGGAGCCAGGACCCAAAGACCTAGCTGGCCTGAAGGGCCCCCAGGGGGCCCCCAAGCAGCCCCTCTCCATTTGGGTCTGGGGGCTTTTGTTGGGCCGGGAACCTGGGAGATTCCTGCAAGGTTGCAGTTCGAGGCCCGAGAAGCACTCTCCGGCCAACATGCCCAACGTCAACAACAGCTCCCAAACCGAATGAGCCAGGACACAAAGACCTAGCTGGCCTGAAGGGCCCCCAGGGGGCCCCCAAGCAGCCCCTCTCCATTTGGGTCTGGGGGCTTTCGTTGGGTATGTATACCTGAGAGGTACCTGCAAGGTTACAGTTCGCGGCCGGAGAAGCACTCTCCGGCCAACATGCCCAACTGCAGCAACAGCTCCCAAACCGAAGGAGCCAGGACCCAAAGACCTAGCTGGCCTGAAGGGCCCCCAGGGGTCCCCCAAGCAGCCCCTCTCCATTTGGGTCTGGGGGCTTTCGTTGGGCCGGGAACCTGGGAGAATCCTGCAAGGTTGCAGTTCGCGGCCCGAGAAGCACTCTCCGGCCAACATGCCCAACTGCAGCAACAGCTCCCAAAGCGAAGGAGCCAGGACCCAAAGACCTAGCTGGCCTGAAGGGCCCCCAGGGGGGCCCAAAGCAGCCCCTCTCAATTTGGGTCTGGGGGCTTTCGTTGGGCCGGGAACCTGGGAGAATCCTGCAAGGTTGCAGTTCGCGGCCCGAGAAGCACTCTCCGGCCAACATGCCAAACTGCAGCAACAGCTCCCAAACGAAGGAGCCAGGACACAAAGACCTAGCTGGCCTGAAGGGGCCCCAGGGGGCCCCCAAGCAGCCCCTCTCCATTTGGGTCTGGGGGCTTTTGTTGGGCCGGGAACCTGGGAGATTCCTGCAAGGTTGCAGTTCGCGGCCCGAGAAGCACTCTCCGGCCAACATGCCCAACGTCAACAACAGCTCCCAAACCGAATGAGCCAGGACACAAAGACCTATCTGGCCTGAAGGGCCCCCAGGGGGCCCCCAAGTAGCCCCTCTCAATTTGGGTCTGGGGGCTTTCGTTGGGCCAGGAACCTGGGAGGTACCTGCAAGGTTGCAGTTCGCGGCCCGAGAAGCACTCTCCGGCCAACATGCCCAACTGCAGCAACAGCTCCCAAAGCGAAGGAGCCAGGACCCAAAGACCTAGCTGGCCTGAAGTGCCCCCAGGGGGCCACCAAGCAGCCCCTCTCCATTTGGGTCTGGGGGCTTTCGTTGGGCATGTATACCTGAGAGGTACCTGCAAGGTTACAGTTCGCGGCCCGAGAAGCACTCTCCGGCCAACATGCCAAACTGCAGCAACAGCTCCCAAAGCGAAGGAGCCAGGACCCAAAGACCTAGCTGGCCTGAAGGGCCCCCAGGGGGCCCCCAAGCAGCCCCTCTCCATTTGGGTCTGGGGGCTTTCGTTGGGCCGGGAACCTGGGAGAATCCTGCAAGGTTGCAGTTCGCGGCCCGAGAAGCACTCTCCGGCCAACATGCCAAACTGCAGCAACAGCTCCCAAACCGAAGGAGCCAGGACCCAAAGACCTAGCTGGCCTGAAGGGCCCCCAGGGGGCCACCAAGGAGCTCATCTCCATTTGGGTCTGGGGGCTTTAGTTGGGCCGGGAACCTGGGAGAATCCTGCAAGGTTGCAGTTCGCGGCCCGAGAAGCACTCTCCGGCCAACATGCCCAACTGCAGCAACAGCTCCCAAACCGAAGGAGCCAGGACCCAAAGACCTAGCTGGCCTGAAGGGCCCCCAGGGGGCCCCCAAGCAGCCCCTCTCCATTTGGGTCTGGGGGCTTTTGTTGGGCCGGGAACCTGGGAGATTCCTGCAAGGTTGCAGTTCGAGGCCCGAGAAGCACTCTCCGGCCAACATGCCCAACGTCAACAACAGCTCCCAAACCGAATGAGCCAGGACACAAAGACCTAGCTGGCCTGAAGGGCCCCCAGGGGGCCCCCAAGCAGCCCCTCTCCATTTGGGTCTGGGGGCTTTCGTTGGGCATGTATACCTGAGAGGTACCTGCAAGGTTACAGTTCGCGGCCCGAAAAGCACTCTCCGGCCAACATGCCAAACTGCAGCAACAGCTCCCAAACCGAAGGAGCCAGGACCCAAAGACCTAGCTGGCCTGAAGGGCCCCCAGGGGTCCCCCAAGCAGCCCCTCTCCATTTGGGTCTGGGGGCTTTCGTTGGGCCGGGAACCTGGGAGAATCCTGCAAGGTTGCAGTTCGCGGCCCGAGAAGCACTCTCCGGCCAACATGCCAAACTGCAGCAACAGCTCCCAAACCGAAGGAGCCAGGACCCAAAGACCTAGCTGGCCTGAAGGGCCCCCAGGGGGCCACCAAGGAGCTCATCTCCATTTGGGTCTGGGGGCTTTAGTTAGGCCGGGAACCTGGGAGAATCCTGCAAGGTTGCAGTTCGCGGCCCGAGAAGCACTCTCCGGCCAACATGCCCAACTGCAGCAACAGCTCCCAAACCGAAGGAGCCAGGACCCAAAGACCTAGCTGGCCTGAAGGGCCCCCAGGGGGCCCCCAAGCAGCCCCTCTCCATTTGGGTCTGGGGGCTTTTGTTGGGCCGGGAACCTGGGAGATTCCTGCAAGGTTGCAGTTCGAGGCCCGAGAAGCACTCTCCGGCCAACATGCCCAACGTCAACAACAGCTCCCAAACCGAATGAGCCAGGACACAAAGACCTAGCTGGCCTGAAGGGCCCCCAGGGGGCCACCAAGCAGCCCCTCTCCATTTGGGTCTGGGGGCTTTCGTTGGGCATGTATACCTGAGAGGTACCTGCAAGGTTACAGTTCGCGGCCGGAGAAGCACTCTCCGGCCAACATGCCCAACTGCAGCAACAGCTCCCAAAGCGAAGGAGCCAGGACCCAAAGACCTAGCTGGCCTGAAGGGCCACCAGGGGTCCCCCAAGCAGCCCCTCTCCATTTGGGTCTGGGGGCTTTCGTTGGGCCGGGAACCTGGGAGAATCCTGCAAGGTTGCAGTTCGCGGCCCGAGAAGCACTCTCCGGCCAACATGCCCAACTGCAGCAACAGCTCCCAAAGCGAAGGAGCCAGGACACAAAGACCTAGCTGGCCTGAAGGGCCCCCAGGGGGGCCCAAAGCAGCCCCTCTCAATTTGGGTCTGGGGGCTTTCGTTGGGCCGGGAACCTGGGAGAATCCTGCAAGGTTGCAGTTCGCGGCCCGAGAAGCACTCTCCGGCCAACATGCCAAACTGCAGCAACAGCTCCCAAACGAAGGAGCCAGGACACAAAGACCTAGCTGGCCTGAAGGGGCCCCAGGGGGCCCCCAAGCAGCCCCTCTCCATTTGGGTCTGGGGGCTTTCGTTGGGCCGGGAACCTGGGAGAATCCTGCAAGGTTGCAGTTCGCGGCCCGAGAAGCACTCTCCGGCCAACATGCCCAACTGCAGCAACAGCTCCCAAAGCGAAGGAGCCAGGACCCAAAGACCTAGCTGGCCTGAAGGGCCCCCAGGGGGCCCCCAAGCAGCCCCTCTCCATTTGGGTCTGGGGGCTTTTGTTGGGCCGGGAACCTGGGAGATTCCTGCAAGGTTGCAGTTCGAGGCCCGAGAAGCACTCTCCGGCCAACATGCCCAACGTCAACAACAGCTCCCAAACCGAAAGAGCCAGGACCCAAAGACCTATCTGGCCTGAAGGGCCCCCAGGGGGCCCCCAAGTAGCCCCTCTCAATTTGGGTCTGGGGGCTTTCGTTGGGCATGTATACCTGAGAGGTACCTGCAAGGTTACAGTTCGCGGCCCGAGAAGCACTCTCCGGCCAACATGCCCAACTGCAGCAACAGCTCCCAAAGCGAAGGAGCCAGGACCCAAAGACCTAGCTGGCCTGAAGTGCCCCCAGGGGGTCCCCAAGCAGCCCCTCTCCATTTGGGTCTGGGGGCTTTCGTTGGGCCAGGAACCTGGGAGGTACCTGTAAGGTTGCAGTTCGCGGCCCGAGAAGCACTCTCCGGCCAACATGCCCAACTGCAGCAACAGCTCCCAAACCGAAGGAGCCAGGACCCAAAGACCTAGCTGGCCTGAAGGGCCCCCAGGGGGGGCCCAAGCAGCCCCTCTCAATTTGGGTCTGGGGGCTTTCGTTGGGCCGGGAACCTGGGAAAATCCTGCAAGGTTGCAGTTCGAGGCCCGAGAAGCACTCTCCGGCCAACATGCCCAACTGCAGCAACAGCTCCCAAAGCGAAGGAGCCAGGACCCAAAGACCTAGCTGGCCTGAAGGGCCCCCAGGGGGCCCCCAAGCAGCCCCTCTCAATTTGGGTCTGGGGGCTTTCGTTGGGCCGGGAACCTGGGAGGTACCTGCAAGGTTGCAGTTCGCGGCCCGAGAAGCACTCTCCGGCCAACATGCCCAACTGCAGCAACAGCTCCCAAAGCGAAGGAGCCAGGACCCAAAGAGCTAGCTGGCCTGAAGGGCCCCCAGGGGGCCCCCAAGCAGCCCCTCTCCATTTGGGTCTGGGGGCTTTCGTTGGGCATGGAACCTGGGAGATTCCTTCAAGGTTGCAGTTCGCGGCCCGAGAAGCACTCTCCGCCCAACATGCTCAACTGCAGCAACAGCTCCCAAAGCGAAGGAGCCAGGACCCAAAGACCTAGCTGGCCTGAAGGGCCCCCAGGGGGCCCCCAAGCAGCCCCTCTCCATTTGGGTCTGGGGGCTTTCGTTGGGCCGGGAACCTGGGAGGTACCTGCAAGGTTGCAGTTCGCGGCCCGAGAAGCACTCTCCGGCCAACATGCCCAACTGCAGCAACAGCTCCCAAAGCGAAGGAGCCAGGACACAAAGACCTAGCTGGCCTGAAGGGCCCCCAGGGGGCCCCCAAGCAGCCCCTCTCCATTTGGGTCTGGGGGCTTTCGTTGGGCCGGGAACCTGGGAGATTCCTGCAAGGTTGCAGTTCGCGGCCCGAGAAGCACTCTCCGGCCAACATGCCCAACTGCAGCAACAGCTCCCAAAGCGAAGGAGCCAGGACCCAAAGAACTAGCTGGCCTGAAGGGCCCCCATGGGGCCCCCAAGGAGCTCCTCTCCATTTGGGTCTGGGGGCTTTAGTTGGGCCGGGAACCTGAAAGATTCCTGCAAGGTTGCAGTTCACGGCCCGAGAAGCACTCTCCGGCCAACATGCCCAACTGCAGCAACAGCTCCCAAAGCGAAGGAGCCAGGACCCAAAGACCTAGCTGGCCTGAAGGGCCCCCAGGGGGCCCCCAAGCAGCCCCTCTCAATTTGGGTCTGGGGGCTTTCGTTGGGCCGGGAACCTGGGAGATTCATGCAAGGTTGCAGTTCGCGGCCCGAGAAGCACTCTCCGGCCAACATGCCCAACTGCAGCAACAGCTCCCAAACCGAAGGAGCCAGGACCCAAAGACCTAGCTGGCCTGAAGGGCCCCCATGGGGCCCCCAAGCAGCCCCTCTCAATTTGGGTCTGGGGGCTTTCGTTGGGCATGGATACCTGGGAGATTCATGCAAGGTTGCAGTTCGCGGCCCGAGAAGCACTCTCCGGCCAACATGCCAAACTGCAGCAACAGCTCCCAAACCGAAGGAGCCAGGACCCAAAGACCTAGCTGGCCTGAAGGGCCCCCAGGGGGCCCCCAAGCAGCCCCTCTCAATTTGGGTCTGGGGGCTTTCGTTGGGCATGGAACCTGGGAGATTCCTGCAAGGTTGCAGTTCGAGGCCCGAGAAGCACTCTCCGGCCAACATGCCCAACTGCAGCAACAGCTCCCAAACCGAAGGAGCCAGGACCCAAAGACCTAGCTGGCCTGAAGGGCCCCCAGGGGGGCCCCAAGCAGCCCCTCTCCATTTGGGTCTGGGGGCTTTCGTTGGGCCGGGAACCTGGGAGAATCCTGCAAGGTTGCAGTTCGCGGCCCGAGAAGCACTCTCCGGCCAACATGCCCAACTGCAGCAACAGCTCCCAAAGTGAAGGAGCCAGGACCCAAAGACCTAGCTGGCCTGAAGGGCCCCCAGGGGGCCCCCAAGCAGCCCCTCTCCATTTGGGTCTGGGGGCTTTTGTTGGGTCGGGAACCTGGGAGAATCCTGCAAGGTTGCAGTTCGAGGCCCGAGAAGCACTCTCCGGCCAACATGCCCAACTGCAGCAACAGCTCCCAAAGCGAAGGAGCCAGGACCCAAAGACCTAGCTGGCCTGAAGGGCCCCCAGGGGGCCACCAAGCAGCCCCTCTCCATTTGGGTCTGGGGGCTTTCGTTGGGCATGGATACCTGAGAGGTACCTGCAAGGTTGCAGTTCGCGGCCCGAGAAGCACTCTCCGGCCAACATGCTCAACTGCAGCAACAGCTCCCAAACCGAAGGAGCCAGGACCCAAAGACCTAGCTGGCCTGAAGGGCCCCCATGGGGCCCCCAAGGAGCTCCTCTCCATTTGGGTCTGGGGGCTTTAGTTGGGCCGGGAACCTGTGAGGTACCAGAAAGGTTCCAGTTCGCGGCCGGAGAAGCACTCTCCGGCCAACATGCCCAACTGCAGCAACAGCTCCCAAAGCGAAGGAGCCAGGACCCAAAGACCTAGCTGGCCTGAAGGGCCCCCAGGGGGCCCCCAAGCAGCCCCTCTCCATTTGGGTCTGGGGGCTTTTGTTGGGCCGGGAACCTGGGAGATTCCTGCAAGGTTGCAGTTCGAGGCCCGAGAAGCACTCTCCGGCCAACATGCCCAACTGCAGCAACAGCTCCCAAACCGAAGGAGCCAGGACACAAAGACCTAGCTGGCCTGAAGGGCCCCAAGGGGGCCCCCAAGCAGCCCCTCTCAATTTGGGTCTGGGGGCTTTTGTTGGGTCGGGAACCTGGGAGGTACCTGCAAGGTTGCAGTTCGCGGCCCGAGAAGCACTCTCCGGCCAACATGCCCAACTGCAGCAACAGCTCCCAAACCGAAGGAGCCAGGACCCAAAGACCTAGCTGGCCTGAAGGGCCCCCAGGGGGCCCCCAAGCAGCCCCTCTCAATTTATGTCTGGGGGCTTTCGTTGGGCCGGGAACCTGGGAGATTCATGCAAGGTTGAAGTTCGCGGCCCGAGAAGCACTCTCCGGCCAACATGCCCAACTGCAGCAACAGCTCCCAAACCGAAGGAGCCAGGACCCAAAGACCTAGCTGGCCTGAAGGGCCCCCAGGGGGCCCCCAAGCAGCCCCTCTCCATTTGGGTCTGGGGGCTTTCGTTGGGCATGTATACCTGAGAGGTACCTGCAAGGTTGCAGTTCGCGGCCCGAGAAGCACTCTCCGGCCAACATGCCCAACTGCAGCAACAGCTCCCAAACCGAAGGAGCCAGGACCCAAAGACCTAGCTGGCCTGAAGGGCCCCCAGGGGGCCCCCAAGCAGCCCCTCTCCATTTGGGTCTGGGGGCTTTCGTTGGGCATGGAACCTTGGAGATTCCTGCAAGGTTGCAGTTCGCGGCCCGAGAAGCACTCTCCGGCCAACATGCCCAACTGCAGCAACAGCTCCCAAACCGAAGGAGCCAGGACCCAAAGACCTAGCTGGCCTGAAGGGCCCCCAGGGGGCCCCCAAGCAGCCCCTCTCAATTTGGGTCTGGGGGCTTTCGTTGGGCCGGGAACCTGGGAGATGCATGCAAAGTTGCAGTTCGCGGCCCGGCAAGCACTCTCCGCCCAACATGCCCAACTGCAGCAACAGCTCCCAAACCGAAGGAGCCAGGACCCAAAGACCTAGCTGGCCTGAAGGGCCCCCAGGGGGCCCCCAAGCAGCCCCTCTCCATTTGGGTCTGGGGGCTTTCGTTGGGCCGGGAACCTGGGAGATTCCTGCAAGGTTGCAGTTCGCGGCCCGAGAAGCACTCTCCGGCCAACATGCCCAACGTCAACAACAGCTCCCAAACCGAATGAGCCAGGACACAAAGACCTATCTGGCCTGAAGGGCCCCCAGGGGGCCCCCAAGCAGCCCCTCTCCATTTGGGTCTGGGGGCTTTCGTTGGGCATGTTTACCTGAGAGGTACCTGCAAGGTTACAGTTCGCGGCCCGAGAAGCACTCTCCTGCCAACATGCCAAACTGCAGCAACAGCTCCCAAAGCGAAGGAGCCAGGACCCAAAGACCTAGCTGGCCTGAAGCGCCCCCAGGGGTCCCCCAAGCAGCCCCTCTCCATTTGGGTCTGGGGGCTTTCGTTGGGCATGTATACCTGAGAGGTACCTGCAAGGTTACAGTTCGAGGCCCGAGAAGCACTCTCCGGCCAACATGCCCAACTGCAGCAACAGCTCCCAAAGCGAAGGAGCCAGGACCCAAAGACCTAGCTGGCCTGAAGGGCCCCCGGGGGCCCCCAAGCAGCCCCTCTCCATTTGGGTCTGGGGGCTTTCGTTGGGCCGGGAACCTGGGAGATTCCTGCGAGGTTGCAGTTCGCGGCCCGAGAAGCACTCTCCGGCCAACATGCCCAACTGCAGCAACAGCTCCCAAAGCGAAGGAGCCAGGACCCAAAGAACTAGCTGGCCTGAAGGGCCCCCATGGGGCCCCCAAGGAGCTCCTCTCCATTTGGGTCTGGGGGCTTTCGTTGGGCATGGAACCTGGGAGATTCCTGCAAGGTTGCAGTTCGAGGCCCGAGAAGCACTCTCCGGCCAACATGCCCAACTGCAGCAACAGCTCCCAAACCGAAGGAGCCAGGACCCAAAGACCTAGCTGGCCTGAAAGGCCCCCAGGGGGGCCCCAAGCAGCCCCTCTCCATTTGGGTCTGGGGGCTTTCGTTGGGCCGGGAACCTGGGAGAATCCTGCAAGGTTGCAGTTCGCGGCCCGAGAAGCACTCTCCGGCCAACATGCCCAACTGCAGCAACAGCTCCCAAACCGAAGGAGCCAGGACCCAAAGACCTAGCTGGCCTGAAGGGCCCCCAGGGGGCCCCCAAGCAGCCCCTCTCCATTTGGGTCTGGGGGCTTTCGTTGGGCCGGGAACATGGGAGGTACCAGCAAGGTTGCAGTTCGCGGCCCGAGAAGCACTCTCCGGCCAACATGCCCAACTGCAGCAACAGCTCCCAAAGTGAAGGAGCCAGGACCCAAAGACCTAGCTGGCCTGAAGGGCCCCCAGGGGGCCCCCAAGCAGCCCCTCTCAATTTGGGTCTGGGGGCTTTCGTTGGGCATGGATACCTGAGAGGTACCTGCAAGGTTACAGTTCGCGGCCCGAGAAGCACTCTCCGGCCAACATGCCCAACTGCAGCAACAGCTCCCAAACCGAAGGAGCCAGGACCCAAAGACCTAGCTGGCCTGAAGGGCCCCCAGGGGGGCCCCCAAGCAGCCCCTCTCAATTTGGGTCTGGGGGCTTTCGTTGGGCATGGATACCTGAGAGGTACCTGCAAGGTTACAGTTCGCGGCCCGAGAAGCACTCTCCGGCCAACATGCCCAACTGCAGCAACAGCTCCCAAACCGAAGGAGCCAGGACCCAAAGACCTAGCTGGCCTGAAGGGCCCCCAGGGGGGCCCCAAGCAGCCCCTCTCCATTTGGGTCTGGGGGCTTTCGTTGGGCCGGGAACCTGGGAGAATCCTGCAAGGTTGCAGTTCGCGGCCCGAGAAGCACTCTCCGGCCAACATGCCCAACTGCAGCAACAGCTCCCAAAGCGAAGGAGCCAGGACCCAAAGACCTAGCTGGCCTGAAGGGCCCCCAGGGGGCCCCCAAGCAGCCCCTCTCAATTTGGGTCTGGGGGCTTTCGTTGGGCCGGGAACCTGGGAGGTACCAGCAAGGTTGCAGTTCGCGGCCCGAGAAGCACTCTCCGGCCAACATGCCCAACTGCAGCAACAGCTCCCAAACCGAAGGAGCCAGGACCCAAAGACCTAGCTGGCCTGAAGGGCCCCCAGGGGGGCCCCCAAGCAGCCCCTCTCAATTTGGGTCTGGGGGCTTTCGTTGGGCATGGATACCTGAGAGGTACCTGCAAGGTTACAGTTCGCGGCCCGAGAAGCACTCTCCGGCCAACATGCCCAACTGCAGCAACAGCTCCCAAACCGAATGAGCCAGGACCCAAAGACCTAGGTGGCCTGAAGGGCCCCCAGGGGGCCCCCAAGCAGCCCCTCTCAATTTGGGTCTGGGGGCTTTCGTTGGGCATGGAACCTTGGAGGTTCCTGCAAGGTTGCAGTTCGCGGCCCGAGAAGCACTCTCCGGCCAACATGCCCAACTGCAGCAACAGCTCCCAAACCGAAGGAGCCAGGACCCAAAGACCTAGCTGGCCTGAAGGGCCCCCAGGGGAGCCCCAAGCAGCCCCTCTCCATTTGGGTCTGGGGGCTTTCGTTGGGCCGGGAACCTGGGAGAATCCTGCAAGGTTGCAGTTCGCGGCCCGAGAAGCACTCTCCGGCCAACATGCCCAACTGCAGCAACAGCTCCCAAAGCGAAGGAGCCAGGACCCAAAGACCTAGCTGGCCTGAAGGGCCCCCAGGGGGCCCCCAAGCAGCCCCTCTCCATTTGGGTCTGGGGGCTTTTGTTGGGTCGGGAACCTGGGAGAATCCTGCAAGGTTGCAGTTCGCGGCCCGAGAAGCACTCTCCGGCCAACATGCCCAACTGCAGCAACAGCTCCCAAACCGAAGGAGCCAGGACCCAAAGACCTAGCTGGCCTGAAGGGCCCCCAGGGGGCCCCCAAGCAGCCCCTCTCCATTTGGGTCTGGGGGCTTTCGTTGGGCATGGATACCTGAGAGGTACCTGCAAGGTTGCAGTTCGCGGCCCGAGAAGCACTCTCCGGCCAACATGCTCAACTGCAGCAACAGCTCCCAAACCGAAGGAGCCAGGACCCAAAGACCTAGCTGGCCTGAAGGGCCCCCAGGGGGGCCCCCAAGCAGCCCCTCTCAATTTGGGTCTGGGGGCTTTCGTTGGGCATGGATACCTGAGAGGTACCTGCAAGGTTACAGTTCGCGGCCCGAGAAGCACTCTCCGGCCAACATGCCCAACTGCAGCAACAGCTCCCAAACCGAAGGAGCCAGGACCCAAAGACCTAGCTGGCCTGAAGGGCCCCCAGGGGGGCCCCAAGCAGCCCCTCTCCATTTGGGTCTGGGGGCTTTCGTTGGGCCGGGAACCTGGGAGAATCCTGCAAGGTTGCAGTTCGCGGCCCGAGAAGCACTCTCCGGCCAACATGCCCAACTGCAGCAACAGCTCCCAAAGCGAAGGAGCCAGGACCCAAAGACCTAGCTGGCCTGAAGGGCCCCCAGGGGGCCCCCAAGCAGCCCCTCTCAATTTGGGTCTGGGGGCTTTCGTTGGGCCGGGAACCTGGGAGGTACCAGCAAGGTTGCAGTTCGCGGCCCGAGAAGCACTCTCCGGCCAACATGCCCAACTGCAGCAACAGCTCCCAAACCGAAGGAGCCAGGACCCAAAGACCTAGCTGGCCTGAAGGGCCCCCAGGGGGGCCCCCAAGCAGCCCCTCTCAATTTGGGTCTGGGGGCTTTCGTTGGGCATGGATACCTGAGAGGTACCTGCAAGGTTACAGTTCGCGGCCCGAGAAGCACTCTCCGGCCAACATGCCCAACTGCAGCAACAGCTCCCAAACCGAATGAGCCAGGACCCAAAGACCTAGGTGGCCTGAAGGGCCCCCAGGGGGCCCCCAAGCAGCCCCTCTCAATTTGGGTCTGGGGGCTTTCGTTGGGCATGGAACCTTGGAGGTTCCTGCAAGGTTGCAGTTCGCGGCCCGAGAAGCACTCTCCGGCCAACATGCCCAACTGCAGCAACAGCTCCCAAACCGAAGGAGCCAGGACCCAAAGACCTAGCTGGCCTGAAGGGCCCCCAGGGGAGCCCCAAGCAGCCCCTCTCCATTTGGGTCTGGGGGCTTTCGTTGGGCCGGGAACCTGGGAGAATCCTGCAAGGTTGCAGTTCGCGGCCCGAGAAGCACTCTCCGGCCAACATGCCCAACTGCAGCAACAGCTCCCAAAGCGAAGGAGCCAGGACCCAAAGACCTAGCTGGCCTGAAGGGCCCCCAGGGGGCCCCCAAGCAGCCCCTCTCCATTTGGGTCTGGGGGCTTTTGTTGGGTCGGGAACCTGGGAGAATCCTGCAAGGTTGCAGTTCGCGGCCCGAGAAGCACTCTCCGGCCAACATGCCCAACTGCAGCAACAGCTCCCAAACCGAAGGAGCCAGGACCCAAAGACCTAGCTGGCCTGAAGGGCCCCCAGGGGGCCCCCAAGCAGCCCCTCTCCATTTGGGTCTGGGGGCTTTCGTTGGGCATGGATACCTGAGAGGTACCTGCAAGGTTGCAGTTCGCGGCCCGAGAAGCACTCTCCGGCCAACATGCTCAACTGCAGCAACAGCTCCCAAACCGAAGGAGCCAGGACCCAAAGACCTAGCTGGCCTGAAGGGCCCCCATGGGGCCCCCAAGGAGCTCCTCTCCATTTGGGTCTGGGGGCTTTAGTTGGGCCGGGAACCTGGGAGGTACCAGAAAGGTTCCAGTTCGCGGCCGGAGAAGCACTCTCCGGCCAACATGCCCAACTGCAGCAACAGCTCCCAAAGCGAAGGAGCCAGGACCCAAAGACCTAGCTGGCCTGAAGGGCCCCCAGGGGGCCACCAAGCAGCCCCTCTCCATTTGGGTCTGGGGGCTTTTGTTGGGCATGGAACCTGGGAGATTCCTGCAAGGTTGCAGTTCGCGGCCCGAGAAGCACTCTCCGGCCAACATGCCCAACTGCAGCAACAGCTCCCAAACCGAAGGAGCCAGGACCCAAAGACCTAGCTGGCCTGAAGGGCCCCCAGGGGGCCCCCAAGCAGCCTCTCTCAATTTGGGTCTGGGGGCTTTCGTTGGGCCGGGAACCTGGGAGATTCATGCAAGGTTGCAGTTCGCGGCCCGAGAAGCACTCTCCGGCCAACATGCCCAACTGCAGCAACAGCTCCCAAACCGAAGGAGCCAGGACCCAAAGACCTAGCTGGCCTGAAGGGCCCCCAGGGGGCCCCCAAGCAGCCCCTCTCCATTTGGGTCTGGGGGCTTTCGTTGGGCCGGGAACCTGGGAGATTCATGCAAGGTTGCAGTTCGCGGCCCGAGAAGCACTCTCCGGCCAACATGCCCAACTGCAGCAACAGCTCCCAAACCGAAGGAGCCAGGACCCAAAGACCTAGCTGGCCTGAAGGGCCCCCAGGGGGCCCCCAAGCAGCCCCTCTCAATTTGGGTCTGGGGGCTTTCGTTGGGCATGTATACCTGAGAGGTACCTACAAGGTTACAGTTCGCGGCCCGAGAAGCACTCTCCGGCCAACATGCCCAACTGCAGCAACAGCTCCCAAACCGAAGGAGCCAGGACCCAAAGACCTAGCTGGCCTGAAGGGCCCCCAGGGGGCCCCCAAGCAGCCCCTCTCAATTTGGGTCTGGGGGCTTTCGTTGGGCATGGATACCTGAGAGGTACCTGCAAGTTACAGTTCGCGGCCCGAGAAGCACTCTCCGGCCAACATGCCCAACTGCAGCAACAGCTCCCAAACCGAAGGAGCCAGGACCCAAAGACCTAGGTGGCCTGAAGGGCCCCCAGGGGGCCCCCAAGCAGCCCCTATCAATTTGGGTCTGGGGGCTTTCGTTGGGCCGGGAACCTGGGAGATTCATGCAAGGTTGCAGTTCGCGGCCCGAGAAGCACTCTCCGGCCAACATGCCCAACTGCAGCAACAGCTCCCAAACCGAAGGAGCCAGGACACAAAGACCTAGCTGGCCTGAAGGGCCCCCAGGGGGCCACCAAGCAGCCCCTCTCCATTTGGGTCTGGGGGCTTTCGTTGGGCATTGATACCTGGGAGATTCATGCAAGGTTGCAGTTCGCGGCCCGAGAAGCACTCTCCGGCCAACATGCCAAACTGCAGCAACAGCTCCCAAACCGAAGGAGCCAGGACCCAAAGACCTAGCTGGCCTGAAGGGCCCCCAGGGGGCCCCCAAGCAGCCCCTCTCAATTTGGGTCTGGGGGCTTTCGTTGGGCATGGAACCTGGGAGATTCCTGCAAGGTTGCAGTTCGAGGCCCGAGAAGCACTCTCCGGCCAACATGCCCAACTGCAGCAACAGCTCCCAAACCGAAGGAGCCAGGACCCAAAGACCTAGCTGGCCTGAAGGGCCCCCAGGGGGGCCCCAAGCAGCCCCTCTCCATTTGGGTCTGGGGGCTTTCGTTGGGCCGGGAACCTGGGAGAATCCTGCAAGGTTGCAGTTCGCGGCCCGAGAAGCACTCTCCGGCCAACATGCCCAACTGCAGCAACAGCTCCCAAACCGAAGGAGCCAGGACCCAAAGACCTAGCTGGCCTGAAGGGCCCCCAGGGGGCCCCCAAGCAGCCCCTCTCAATTTGGGTCTGGGGGCTTTCGTTGGGCCGGGAACCTGGGAGGTACCAGCAAGGTTGCAGTTCGCGGCCCGAGAAGCACTCTCCGGCCAACATGCCCAACTGCAGCAACAGCTCCCAAAGTGAAGGAGCCAGGACCCAAAGACCTAGCTGGCCTGAAGGGCCCCCAGGGGGCCCCCAAGCAGCCCCTCTCAATTTGGGTCTGGGGGCTTTCGTTGGGCATGGATACCTGAGAGGTACCTGCAAGGTTACAGTTCGCGGCCCGAGAAGCACTCTCCGGCCAACATGCCCAACTGCAGCAACAGCTCCCAAACCGAAGGAGCCAGGACCCAAAGACCTAGCTGGCCTGAAGGGCCCCCAGGGGGGCCCCCAAGCAGCCCCTCTCAATTTGGGTCTGGGGGCTTTCGTTGGGCATGGATACCTGAGAGGTACCTGCAAGGTTACAGTTCGCGGCCCGAGAAGCACTCTCCGGCCAACATGCCCAACTGCAGCAACAGCTCCCAAACCGAAGGAGCCAGGACACAAAGACCTAGGTGGCCTGAAGGGCCCCCAGGGGGCCCCCAAGCAGCCCCTCTCCATTTGGGTCTGGGGGCTTTCGTTGGGCATGGAACCTTGGAGGTTCCTGCAAGGTTGCAGTTCGCGGCCCGAGAAGCACTCTCCGGCCAACATGCCCAACTGCAGCAACAGCTCCCAAAGCGAAGGAGCCAGGACCCAAAGACCTAGCTGGCCTGAAGGGCCCCCAGGGGGGCCCCAAGCAGCCCCTCTCCATTTGGGTCTGGGGGCTTTCGTTGGGCCGGGAACCTGGGAGAATCCTGCAAGGTTGCAGTTCGCGGCCCGAGAAGCACTCTCCGGCCAACATGCCCAACTGCAGCAACAGCTCCCAAAGCGAAGGAGCCAGGACCCAAAGACCTAGGTGGCCTGAAGGGCCCCCAGGGGGCCCCCAAGCAGCCCCTCTCCATTTGGGTCTGGGGGCTTTTGTTGGGTCGGGAACCTGGGAGAATCCTGCAAGGTTGCAGTTCGCGGCCCGAGAAGCACTCTCCGGCCAACATGCCCAACTGCAGCAACAGCTCCCAAAGCGAAGGAGCCAGGACCCAAAGACCTAGCTGGCCTGAAGGGCCCCCAGGGGGCCCCCAAGCAGCCCCTCTCCATTTGGGTCTGGGGGCTTTTGTTGGGCATGGAACCTGGGAGATTCCTGCAAGGTTGCAGTTCGCGGCCCGAGAAGCACTCTCCGGCCAACATGCCCAACTGCAGCAACAGCTCCCAAACCGAAGGAGCCAGGACACAAAGACCTAGCTGGCCTGAAGGGCCCCAAGGGGGCCCCCAAGCAGCCCCTCTCAATTTGGGTCTGGGGGCTTTTGTTGGGTCGGGAACCTGGGAGGTACCTGCAAGGTTGCAGTTCGCGGCCCGAGAAGCACTCTCCGGCCAACATGCCCAACTGCAGCAACAGCTCCCAAACCGAAGGAGCCAGGACCCAAAGACCTAGCTGGCCTGAAGGGCCCCCAGGGGGCCCCCAAGCAGCCCCTCTCAATTTATGTCTGGGGGCTTTCGTTGGGCCGGGAACCTGGGAGATTCATGCAAGGTTGCAGTTCGCGGCCCGAGAAGCACTCTCCGGCCAACATGCCCAACTGCAGCAACAGCTCCCAAACCGAAGGAGCCAGGACCCAAAGACCTAGCTGGCCTGAAGGGCCCCCAGGGGGCCACCAAGCAGCCCCTCTCCATTTGGGTCTGGGGGCTTTCGTTGGGCATGTATACCTGAGAGGTACCTGCAAGGTTACAGTTCGCGGCCCGAGAAGCACTCTCCGGCCAACATGCCCAACTGCAGCAACAGCTCCCAAACCGAAGGAGCCAGGACCCAAAGACCTAGCTGGCCTGAAGGGTCCCAGGGGGCCCCCAAGCAGCCCCTCTCCATTTGGGTCTGGGGGCTTTCGTTGGGCATGGAACCTTGGAGATTCCTGCAAGGTTGCAGTTCGCGGCCCGAGAAGCACTCTCCGGCCAACATGCCCAACTGCAGCAACAGCTCCCAAACCGAAGGAGCCAGGACCCAAAGACCTAGCTGGCCTGAAGGGCCCCCAGGGGGCCCCCAAGCAGCCCCTCTCAATTTGGGTCTGGGGGCTTTCGTTGGGCCGGGAACCTGGGAGATGCATGCAAAGTTGCAGTTCGCGGCCCGAGAAGCACTCTCCGCCCAACATGCCCAACTGCAGCAACAGCTCCCAAACCGAAGGAGCCAGGACCCAAAGACCTAGCTGGCCTGAAGGGCCCCCAGGGGGCCCCCAAGCAGCCCCTCTCCATTTGGGTCTGGGGGCTTTTGTTGGGTCGGGAACCTGGGAGAATCCTGCAAGGTTGCAGTTCGCGGCCCGAGAAGCACTCTCCGGCCAACATGCCCAACTGCAGCAACAGCTCCCAAAGCGAAGGAGCCAGGACCCAAAGACCTAGCTGGCCTGAAGTGCCCCCAGGGGGCCACCAAGCAGCCCCTCTCCATTTGGGTCTGGGGGCTTTTGTTGGGTCGGGAACCTGGGAGAATCCTGCAAGGTTGCAGTTCGCGGCCCGAGAAGCACTCTCCGGCCAACATGCCCAACTGCAGCAACAGCTCCCAAAGCGAAGGAGCCAGGACCCAAAGACCTAGCTGGCCTGAAGGGCCCCCAGGGGGCCACCAAGCAGCCCCTCTCCATTTGGGTCTGGGGGCTTTCGTTGGGCATGGATACCTGAGAGGTACCTGCAAGGTTGCAGTTCGCGGCCCGAGAAGCACTCTCCGGCCAACATGCTCAACTGCAGCAACAGCTCCCAAACCGAAGGAGCCAGGACCCAAAGACCTAGCTGGCCTGAAGGGCCCCCATGGGGCCCCCAAGCAGCTCCTCTCCATTTGGGTCTGGGGGCTTTCGTTGGGCCGGGAACCTGGGAGATTCCTGCAAGGTTGCAGTTCGAGGCCCGAGAAGCACTCTCCGGCCAACATGCCCAACTGCAGCAACAGCTCCCAAACCGAAGGAGCCAGGACACAAAGACCTAGCTGGCCTGAAGGGCCCCCAGGGGGCCCCCAAGCAGCCCCTCTCCATTTGGGTCTGGGGGCTTTCGTTGGGCCGGGAACTTGGGAGATTCATGCAAGGTTGCAGTTCGCGGCCCGAGAAGCACTCTCCGGCCAACATGCCCAACTGCAGCAACAGCTCCCAAACCGAAGGAGCCAGGACCCAAAGACCTAGCTGGCCTGAAGGGCCCCCAGGGGGCCCCCAAGCAGCCCCTCTCAATTTGGGTCTGGGGGCTTTCGTTGGGCCGGGAACCTGGGAGATTCATGCAAGGTTGCAGTTCGCGGCCCGAGAAGCACTCTCCGGCCAACATGCCAAACTGCAGCAACAGCTCCCAAACCGAAGGAGCCAGGACCCAAAGACCTAGCTGGCCTGAAGGGCCCCCAGGGGGCCCCCAAGCAGCCCCTCTCCATTTGGGTCTGGGGGCTTTCGTTGGGCATGGATACCTGAGAGGTACCTGCAAGGTTACAGTTCGCGGCCCGAGAAGCACTCTCCGGCCAACATGCCCAACTGCAGCAACAGCTCCCAAAGCGAAGGAGCCAGGACCCAAAGACCTAGCTGGCATGAAGGGCCCCCAGGGGGCCCCCAAGCAGCCCCTCTCAATTTGGGTCTGGGGGCTTTCGTTGGGCCGGGAACCTGGGAGATGCATGCAAAGTTGCAGTTCGCGGCCCGAGAAGCACTCTCCGGCCAACATGCCCAACTGCAGCAACAGCTCCCAAAGCGAAGGAGCCAGGACCCAAAGACCTAGCTGGCCTGAAGGGCCCCCAGGGGGCCACCAAGCAGCCCCTCTCCATTTGGGTCTGGGGGCTTTCGTTGGGCATGGATACCTGAGAGGTACCTGCAAGGTTGCAGTTCGCGGCCCGAGAAGCACTCTCCGGCCAACATGCTCAACTGCAGCAACAGCTCCCAAACCGAAGGAGCCAGGACCCAAAGACCTAGCTGGCCTGAAGGGCCCCCATGGGGCCCCCAAGCAGCTCCTCTCCATTTGGGTCTGGGGGCTTTCGTTGGGCCGGGAACCTGGGAGATTCCTGCAAGGTTGCAGTTCGAGGCCCGAGAAGCACTCTCCGGCCAACATGCCCAACTGCAGCAACAGCTCCCAAACCGAAGGAGCCAGGACACAAAGACCTAGCTGGCCTGAAGGGCCCCCAGGGGGCCCCCAAGCAGCCCCTCTCCATTTGGGTCTGGGGGCTTTCGTTGGGCCGGGAACTTGGGAGATTCATGCAAGGTTGCAGTTCGCGGCCCGAGAAGCACTCTCCGGCCAACATGCCCAACTGCAGCAACAGCTCCCAAACCGAAGGAGCCAGGACCCAAAGACCTAGCTGGCCTGAAGGGCCCCCAGGGGGCCCCCAAGCAGCCCCTCTCAATTTGGGTCTGGGGGCTTTCGTTGGGCCGGGAACCTGGGAGATTCATGCAAGGTTGCAGTTCGCGGCCCGAGAAGCACTCTCCGGCCAACATGCCAAACTGCAGCAACAGCTCCCAAACCGAAGGAGCCAGGACCCAAAGACCTAGCTGGCCTGAAGGGCCCCCAGGGGGCCCCCAAGCAGCCCCTCTCCATTTGGGTCTGGGGGCTTTCGTTGGGCATGGATACCTGAGAGGTACCTGCAAGGTTACAGTTCGCGGCCCGAGAAGCACTCTCCGGCCAACATGCCCAACTGCAGCAACAGCTCCCAAAGCGAAGGAGCCAGGACCCAAAGACCTAGCTGGCCTGAAGGGCCCCCAGGGGGCCACCAAGCAGCCCCTCTCCATTTGGGTCTGGGGGCTTTCGTTGGGCATGGAACCTTGGAGATTCCTGCAAGGTTGCAGTTCGCGGCCCGAGAAGCACTCTCCGGCCAACATGCCCAACTGCAGCAACAGCTCCCAAAGCGAAGGAGCCAGGACCCAAAGACCTAGCTGGCATGAAGGGCCCCCAGGGGGCCCCCAAGCAGCCCCTCTCAATTTGGGTCTGGGGGCTTTCGTTGGGCCGGGAACCTGGGAGATGCATGCAAAGTTGCAGTTCGCGGCCCGAGAAGCACTCTCCGGCCAACATGCCCAACTGCAGCAACAGCTCCCAAACCGAAGGAGCCAGGACCCAAAGACCTAGCTGGCTTGAAGGGCCCCCAGGGGGCCCCCAAGCAGCCCCTCTCAATTTGGGTCTGGGGGCTTTCGTTGGGCCGGGAACCTGGGAGGTACCAGCAAGGTTGCAGTTCGCGGCCGGAGAAGCACTCTCCGGCCAACATGCCCAACTGCAGCAACAGCTCCCAAACCGAAGGAGCCACGACCCAAAGACCTAGCTGGCCTGAAGGGCCCCCAGGGGGCCACCAAGCAGCCCCTCTCCATTTGGGTCTGGGGGCTTTTGTTGGGTCGGGAACCTGGGAGAATCCTGCAAGGTTGCAGTTCGCGGCCCGAGAAGCACTCTCCGGCCAACATGCCCAACTGCAGCAACAGCTCCCAAAGCGAAGGAGCCAGGACCCAAAGACCTAGCTGGCCTGAAGGGCCCCCAGGGGGCCCCCAAGCAGCCCCTCTCCATTTGGGTCTGGGGGCTTTCGTTGGGCATGGATACCTGAGAGGTACCTGCAAGCTTGCAGTTCGCGGCCCGAGAAGCACTCTCCGGCCAACATGCCCAACTGCAGCAACAGCTCCCAAAGCGAAGGAGCCAGGACCCAAAGACCTAGCTGGCCTGAAGGGCCCCCATGGGGCCCCCAAGGAGCTCCTCTCCATTTGGGTCTGGGGGCTTTAGTTGGGCCGGGAACCTGGGAGGTACCAGCAAGGTTGCAGTTCGCGGCCGGAGAAGCACTCTCCGGCCAACATGCCCAACTGCAGCAACAGCTCCCAAACCGAAGGAGCCAGGACCCAAAGACCTAGCTGGCCTGAAGGGCCCCCAGGGGGCCCCCAAGCAGCCCCTCTCCATTTGGGTCTGGGGGCTTTTGTTGGGCCGGGAACCTGGGAGATTCCTGCAAGGTTGCAGTTCGAGGCCCGAGAAGCACTCTCCGGCCAACATGCCCAACTGCAGCAACAGCTCCCAAACCGAAGGAGCCAGGACCCAAAGACCTAGCTGGCCTGAAGGGCCCCCAGGGGGCCCCCAAGCAGCCCCTCTCCATTTGGGTCTGGGGGCTTTCGTTGGGCCGGGAACCTGGGAGATTCATGCAAGGTTGCAGTTCGCGGCCCGAGAAGCACTCTCCGGCCAACATGCCCAACTGCAGCAACAGCTCCCAAACCGAAGGAGCCAGGACACAAAGACCTAGCTGGCCTGAAGGGCCCCCAGGGGGCCCCCAAGCAGCCCCTCTCAATTTGTGTCTGGGGGCTTTCGTTGGGCCGGGAACCTGGGAGATTCATGCAAGGTTGCAGTTCGCGGCCCGAGAAGCACTCTCCGGCCAACATGCCCAACTGCAGCAACAGCTCCCAAACCGAAGGAGCCAGGACCCAAAGACCTAGCTGGCCTGAAGGGCCCCCAGGGGGCCCCCAAGCAGCCCCTCTCAATTTGGGTCTGGGGGCTTTCGTTGGGCATGGATACCTGAGAGGTACCTGCAAGGTTGCAGTTCGCGGCCCGAGAAGCACTCTCCGGCCAACATGCCCAACTGCAGCAACAGCTCCCAAACCGAAGGAGCCAGGACCCAAAGACCTAGCTGGCCTGAAGGGCCCCCAGGGGGCCCCCAAGCAGCCCCTCTCCATTTGGGTCTGGGGGCTTTCGTTGGGCCGGGAACCTGGGAGGTACCAGCAAGGTTGCAGTTCGCGGCCGGAGAAGCACTCTCCGGCCAACATGCCCAACTGCAGCAACAGCTCCCAAACCGAAGGAGCCACGACCCAAAGACCTAGCTGGCCTGAAGGGCCCCCAGGGGGCCCCCAAGCAGCCCCTCTCAATTTGGGTCTGGGGGCTTTCGTTGGGCATGGATACCTGAGAGGTACCTGCAAGGTTACAGTTCGCGGCCCGAGAAGCACTCTCCGGCCAACATGCCCAACTGCAGCAACAGCTCCCAAACCGAAGGAGCCAGGACCCAAAGACCTAGCTGGCCTGAAGGGCCCCCAGGGGGCCCCCAAGCAGCCCCTCTCAATTTGGGTCTGGGGGCTTTCGTTGGGCCGGGAACCTGGGAGATTCATGCAAGGTTGCAGTTCGCGGCCCGAGAAGCACTCTCCGGCCAACATGCCCAACTGCAGCAACAGCTCCCAAAGCGAAGGAGCCAGGACCCAAAGACCTAGCTGGCCTGAAGGGCCCCCAGGGGGCCCCCAAGCAGCCCCTCTCAATTTGGGTCTGGGGGCTTTCGTTGGGCATGGATACCTGAGAGGTACCTGCAAGGTTACAGTTCGCGGCCCGAGAAGCACTCTCCGGCCAACATGCCCAACTGCAGCAACAGCTCCCAAACCGAAGGAGCCAGGACCCAAAGACCTAGCTGGCCTGAAGGGCCCCCAGGGGGCCCCCAAGCAGCCCCTCTCCATTTGGGTCTGGGGGCTTTTGTTGGGCATGGAACCTGGGAGATTCCTGCAAGGTTGCAGTTCGCGGCCCGAGAAGCACTCTCCGGCCAACATGCCCAACTGCAGCAACAGCTCCCAAAGCGAAGGAGCCAGGACCCAAAGACCTAGCTGGCCTGAAGGGCCCCCAGGGGGCCCCCAAGCAGCCCCTCTCAATTTGGGTCTGGGGGCTTTCGTTGGGCCGGGAACCTGGGAGATTCCTGCAAGGTTGCAGTTCGCGGCCCGAGAAGCACTCTCCGGCCAACATGCCCAACTGCAGCAACAGCTCCCAAACCGAAGGAGCCAGGACCCAAAGACCTAGCTGGCCTGAAGGGCCCCCAGGGGGCCCCCAAGCAGCCCCTCTCAATTTGGGTCTGGGGGCTTTCGTTGGGCCGGGAACCTGGGAGATTCATGCAAGGTTGCAGTTCGCGGCCCGAGAAGCAGTCTCCGGCCAACATGCCCAACTGCAGCAACAGCTCCCAAACCGAAGGAGCCAGGACCCAAAGACCTAGCTGGCATGAAGGGCCCCCAGGGGGCCCCCAAGCAGCCCCTCTCAATTTGGGTCTGGGGGCTTTCGTTGGGCATGTATACCTGAGAGGTACCTGCAAGGTTACAGTTCGCGGCCCGAGAAGCACTCTCCGGCCAACATGCCCAACTGCAGCAACAGCTCCCAAACCGAAGGAGCCAGGACCCAAAGACCTAGCTGGCCTGAAGGGCCCCCAGGGGGCCACCAAGCAGCCCCTCTCCATTTGGGTCTGGGGGCTTTCGTTGGGCATGGAACCTTGGAGATTCCTGCAAGGTTGCAGTTCGCGGCCCGAGAAGCACTCTCCGGCCAACATGCCCAACTGCAGCAACAGCTCCCAAAGCGAAGGAGCCAGGACCCAAAGACCTAGCTGGCCTGAAGGGCCCCCAGGGGGCCCCCAAGCAGCCCCTCTCAATTTGGGTCTGGGGGCTTTCGTTGGGCCGGGAACCTGGGAGATGCATGCAAAGTTGAAGTTCGCGGCCCGAGAAGCACTCTCCGGCCAACATGCCCAACTGCAGCAACAGCTCCCAAACCGAAGGAGCCAGGACCCAAAGACCTAGCTGGCTTGAAGGGCCCCCAGGGGGCCCCCAAGCAGCCCCTCTCCATTTGGGTCTGGGGGCTTTCGTTGGGCCGGGAACCTGGGAGGTACCAGCAAGGTTGCAGTTCGCGGCCGGAGAAGCACTCTCCGGCCAACATGCCCAACTGCAGCAACAGCTCCCAAACCGAAGGAGCCAGGACCCAAAGACCTAGCTGGCCTGAAGGGCCCCCATGGGGCCCCCAAGGAGCTCCTCTCCATTTGGGTCTGGGGGCTTTAGTTGGGCCGGGAACCTGGGAGAATCCTGCAAGGTTGCAGTTCGCGGCCCGAGAAGCACTCTCCGGCCAACATGCCCAACTGCAGCAACAGCTCCCAAAGCGAAGGAGCCAGGACCCAAAGACCTAGCTGGCCTGAAGGGCCCCCAGGGGGCCCCCAAGCAGCCCCTCTCCATTTGGGTCTGGGGGCTTTTGTTGGGCCGGGAACCTGGGAGATTCCTGCAAGGTTGCAGTTCGAGGCCCGAGAAGCACTCTCCGGCCAACATGCCCAACTGCAGCAACAGCTCCCAAACCGAAGGAGCCAGGACACAAAGACCTAGCTGGCCTGAAGGGCCCCCAGGGGGCCCCCAAGCAGCCCCTCTCCATTTGGGTCTGGGGGCTTTCGTTGGGCCGGGAACCTGGGAGATTCCTTCAAGGTTGCAGTTCGCGGCCCGAGAAGCACTCTCCGGCCAACATGCCCAACTGCAGCAACAGCTCCCAAACCGAAGGAGCCAGGACCCAAAGACCTAGCTGGCCTGAAGGGCCCCCAGGGGGCCCCCAAGCAGCCCCTCTCAATTTGGGTCTGGGGGCTTTCGTTGGGCCGGGAACCTGGGAGATTCATGCAAGGTTGCAGTTCGCGGCCCGAGAAGCACTCTCCGGCCAACATGCCCAACTGCAGCAACAGCTCCCAAACCGAAGGAGCCAGGACCCAAAGACCTAGCTGGCCTGAAGGGCCCCCAGGGGGCCCCCAAGCAGCCCCTCTCAATTTGGGTCTGGGGGCTTTCGTTGGGCATGTATACCTGAGAGGTACCTGCAAGGTTGCAGTTCGCGGCCCGAGAAGCACTCTCCGGCCAACATGCCCAACTGCAGCAACAGCTCCCAAACCGAAGGAGCCAGGACCCAAAGACCTAGCTGGCCTGAAGGGCCCCCAGGGGGCCCCCAAGCAGCCCCTCTCCATTTGGGTCTGGGGGCTTTCGTTGGGCCGGGAACCTGGGAGGTACCAGCAAGGTTGCAGTTCGCGGCCGGAGAAGCACTCTCCGGCCAACATGCCCAACTGCAGCAACAGCTCCCAAACCGAAGGAGCCACGACCCAAAGACCTAGCTGGCCTGAAGGGCCCCCAGGGGGCCCCCAAGCAGCCCCTCTCAATTTGGGTCTGGGGGCTTTCGTTGTGCATGGATACCTGAGAGGTACCTGCAAGGTTACAGTTCGCGGCCCGAGAAGCACTCTCCGGCCAACATGCCCAACTGCAGCAACAGCTCCCAAACCGAAGGAGCCAGGACCCAAAGACCTAGCTGGCCTGAAGGGCCCCCAGGGGGCCCCCAAGCAGCCCCTCTCAATTTGGGTCTGGGGGCTTTCGTTGGGCATGGAACCTGGGAGATTCCTGCAAGGTTGCAGTTCGCGGCCCGAGAAGCACTCTCCGGCCAACATGCCCAACTGCAGCAACAGCTCCCAAAGCGAAGGAGCCAGGACCCAAAGACCTAGCTGGCCTGAAGGGCCCCCAGGGGGCCCCCAAGCAGCCCCTCTCCATTTGGGTCTGGGGGCTTTCGTTGGGCGGGAACCTGGGAGATTCATGCAAGGTTGCAGTTCGCGGCCCGAGAAGCACTCTCCGGCCAACATGCCCAACTGCAGCAACAGCTCCCAAAGCGAAGGAGCCAGGACCCAAAGACCTAGCTGGCCTGAAGGGCCCCCAGGGGGCCCCCAAGCAGCCCCTCTCAATTTGGGTCTGGGGGCTTTCGTTGGGCATGGATACCTGAGAGGTACCTGCAAGGTTACAGTTCGCGGCCCGAGAAGCACTCTCCGGCCAACATGCCCAACTGCAGCAACAGCTCCCAAAGCGAAGGAGCCAGGACCCAAAGACCTAGCTGGCCTGAAGGGCCCCCAGGGGGCCCCCAAGCAGCCCCTCTCCATTTGGGTCTGGGGGCTTTTGTTGGGTCGGGAACCTGGGAGAATCCTGCAAGGTTGCAGTTCGCGGCCCGAGAAGCACTCTCCGGCCAACATGCCCAACTGCAGCAACAGCTCCCAAAGCGAAGGAGCCAGGACCCAAAGACCTAGCTGGCCTGAAGGGCCCCCAGGGGGCCACCAAGCAGCCCCTCTCCATTTGGGTCTGGGGGCTTTCGTTGGGCATGGATACCTGAGAGGTACCTGCAAGGTTGCAGTTCGCGGCCCGAGAAGCACTCTCCGGCCAACATGCTCAACTGCAGCAACAGCTCCCAAACCGAAGGAGCCAGGACCCAAAGACCTAGCTGGCCTGAAGGGCCCCCATGGGGCCCCCAAGGAGCTCCTCTCCATTTGCGTCTGGGGGCTTTAGTTGGGCCGGGAACCTGGGAGGTACCAGCAAGGTTGCAGTTCGCGGCCGGAGAAGCACTCTCCGGCCAACATGCCCAACTGCAGCAACAGCTCCCAAACCGAAGGAGCCAGGACACAAAGACCTAGCTGGCCTGAAGGGCCCCCAGGGGGCCCCCAAGCAGCCCCTCTCCATTTGGGTCTGGGGGCTTTTGTTGGGCATGGAACCTGGGAGATTCCTGCAAGGTTGCAGTTCGAGGCCCGAGAAGCACTCTCCGGCCAACATGCCCAACTGCAGCAACAGCTCCCAAACCGAAGGAGCCACGACCCAAAGACCTAGCTGGCCTGAAGGGCCCCCAGGGGGCCCCCAAGCAGCCCCTCTCAATTTGGGTCTGGGGGCTTTCGTTGTGCATGGATACCTGAGAGGTACCTGCAAGGTTACAGTTCGCGGCCCGAGAAGCACTCTCCGGCCAACATGCCCAACTGCAGCAACAGCTCCCAAACCGAAGGAGCCAGGACCCAAAGACCTAGCTGGCCTGAAGGGCCCCCAGGGGGCCCCCAAGCAGCCCCTCTCAATTTGGGTCTGGGGGCTTTCGTTGGGCATGGAACCTGGGAGATTCCTGCAAGGTTGCAGTTCGCGGCCCGAGAAGCACTCTCCGGCCAACATGCCCAACTGCAGCAACAGCTCCCAAAGCGAAGGAGCCAGGACCCAAAGACCTAGCTGGCCTGAAGGGCCCCCAGGGGGCCCCCAAGCAGCCCCTCTCAATTTGGGTCTGGGGGCTTTCGTTGGGCCGGGAACCTGGGAGATTCATGCAAGGTTGCAGTTCGCGGCCCGAGAAGCACTCTCCGGCCAACATGCCCAACTGCAGCAACAGCTCCCAAAGCGAAGGAGCCAGGACCCAAAGACCTAGCTGGCCTGAAGGGCCCCCAGGGGGCCCCCAAGCAGCCCCTCTCAATTTGGGTCTGGGGGCTTTCGTTGGGCATGGATACCTGAGAGGTACCTGCAAGGTTACAGTTCGCGGCCCGAGAAGCACTCTCCGGCCAACATGCCCAACTGCAGCAACAGCTCCCAAAGCGAAGGAGCCAGGACCCAAAGACCTAGCTGGCCTGAAGGGCCCCCAGGGGGCCCCCAAGCAGCCCCTCTCCATTTGGGTCTGGGGGCTTTTGTTGGGTCGGGAACCTGGGAGAATCCTGCAAGGTTGCAGTTCGCGGCCCGAGAAGCACTCTCCGGCCAACATGCCCAACTGCAGCAACAGCTCCCAAAGCGAAGGAGCCAGGACCCAAAGACCTAGCTGGCCTGAAGGGCCCCCAGGGGGCCACCAAGCAGCCCCTCTCCATTTGGGTCTGGGGGCTTTCGTTGGGCATGGATACCTGAGAGGTACCTGCAAGGTTGCAGTTCGCGGCCCGAGAAGCACTCTCCGGCCAACATGCTCAACTGCAGCAACAGCTCCCAAACCGAAGGAGCCAGGACCCAAAGACCTAGCTGGCCTGAAGGGCCCCCATGGGGCCCCCAAGGAGCTCCTCTCCATTTGCGTCTGGGGGCTTTAGTTGGGCCGGGAACCTGGGAGGTACCAGCAAGGTTGCAGTTCGCGGCCGGAGAAGCACTCTCCGGCCAACATGCCCAACTGCAGCAACAGCTCCCAAACCGAAGGAGCCAGGACACAAAGACCTAGCTGGCCTGAAGGGCCCCCAGGGGGCCCCCAAGCAGCCCCTCTCCATTTGGGTCTGGGGGCTTTTGTTGGGCATGGAACCTGGGAGATTCCTGCAAGGTTGCAGTTCGAGGCCCGAGAAGCACTCTCCGGCCAACATGCCCAACTGCAGCAACAGCTCCCAAAGCGAAGGAGCCAGGACCCAAAGACCTAGCTGGCCTGAAGGGCCCCCAGGGGGCCCCCAAGCAGCCCCTCTCAATTTGGGTCTGGGGGCTTTCGTTGGGCCGGGAACCTGGGAGATTCCTGCAAGGTTGCAGTTCGCGGCCCGAGAAGCACTCTCCGGCCAACATGCCCAACTGCAGCAACAGCTCCCAAACCGAAGGAGCCAGGACCCAAAGACCTAGCTGGCCTGAAGGGCCCCCAGGGGGCCCCCAAGCAGCCCCTCTCAATTTGGGTCTGGGGGCTTTCGTTGGGCCGGGAACCTGGGAGATTCATGCAAGGTTGCAGTTCGCGGCCCGAGAAGCACTCTCCGGCCAACATGCCCAACTGCAGCAACAGCTCCCAAACCGAAGGAGCCAGGACCCAAAGACCTAGCTGGCCTGAAGGGCCCCCAGGGGGCCCCCAAGCAGCCCCTCTCAATTTGGGTCTGGGGGCTTTCGTTGGGCATGTATACCTGAGAGGTACCTGCAAGGTTGCAGTTCGCGGCCCGAGAAGCACTCTCCGGCCAACATGCCCAACTGCAGCAACAGCTCCCAAACCGAAGGAGCCAGGACCCAAAGACCTAGCTGGCCTGAAGGGCCCCCAGGGGGCCCCCAAGCAGCCCCTCTCCATTTGGGTCTGGGGGCTTTCGTTGGGCCGGGAACCTGGGAGGTACCAGCAAGGTTGCAGTTCGCGGCCGGAGAAGCACTCTCCGGCCAACATGCCCAACTGCAGCAACAGCTCCCAAACCGAAGGAGCCACGACCCAAAGACCTAGCTGGCCTGAAGGGCCCCCAGGGGGCCCCCAAGCAGCCCCTCTCAATTTGGGTCTGGGGGCTTTCGTTGGGCATGGATACCTGAGAGGTACCTGCAAGGTTACAGTTCGCGGCCCGAGAAGCACTCTCCGGCCAACATGCCCAACTGCAGCAACAGCTCCCAAACCGAAGGAGCCAGGACCCAAAGACCTAGCTGGCCTGAAGGGCCCCCAGGGGGCCCCCAAGCAGCCCCTCTCAATTTGGGTCTGGGGGCTTTCGTTGGGCATGGAACCTGGGAGATTCCTGCAAGGTTGCAGTTCGCGGCCCGAGAAGCACTCTCCGGCCAACATGCCCAACTGCAGCAACAGCTCCCAAACCGAAGGAGCCAGGACACAAAGACCTAGCTGGCCTGAAGGGCCCCCAGGGGGCCCCCAAGCAGCCCCTCTCAATTTGGGTCTGGGGGCTTTCGTTGGGCCGGGAACCTGGGAGATTCATGCAAGGTTGCAGTTCGCGGCCCGAGAAGCACTCTCCGGCCAACATGCCCAACTGCAGCAACAGCTCCCAAAGCGAAGGAGCCAGGACCCAAAGACCTAGCTGGCCTGAAGGGCCCCCAGGGGGCCCCCAAGCAGCCCCTCTCAATTTGGGTCTGGGGGCTTTCGTTGGGCATGGATACCTGAGAGGTACCTGCAAGGTTACAGTTCGCGGCCCGAGAAGCACTCTCCGGCCAACATGCCCAACTGCAGCAACAGCTCCCAAACCGAAGGAGCCAGGACCCAAAGACCTAGCTGGCCTGAAGGGCCCCCAGGGGGCCCCCAAGCAGCCCCTCTCCATTTGGGTCTGGGGGCTTTTGTTGGGTCGGGAACCTGGGAGAATCCTGCAAGGTTGCAGTTCGCGGCCCGAGAAGCACTCTCCGGCCAACATGCCCAACTGCAGCAACAGCTCCCAAAGCGAAGGAGCCAGGACCCAAAGACCTAGCTGGCCTGAAGGGCCCCCAGGGGGCCCCCAAGCAGCCCCTCTCCATTTGGGTCTGGGGGCTTTCGTTGGGCATGGATACCTGAGAGGTACCTGCAAGGTTGCAGTTCGCGGCCCGAGAAGCACTCTCCGGCCAACATGCTCAACTGCAGCAACAGCTCCCAAACCGAATGAGCCAGGACCCAAAGACCTAGCTGGCCTGAAGGGCCCCCATGGGGCCCCCAAGGAGCTCCTCTCCATTTGGGTCTGGGGGCTTTAGTTGGGCCGGGAACCTGGGAGGTACCAGCAAGGTTGCAGTTCGCGGCCGGAGAAGCACTCTCCGGCCAACATGCCCAACTGCAGCAACAGCTCCCAAACCGAAGGAGCCAGGACACAAAGACCTAGCTGGCCTGAAGGGCCCCCAGGGGGCCCCCAAGCAGCCCCTCTCCATTTGGGTCTGGGGGCTTTTGTTGGGCATGGAACCTGGGAGATTCCTGCAAGGTTGCAGTTCGAGGCCCGAGAAGCACTCTCCGGCCAACATGCCCAACTGCAGCAACAGCTCCCAAAGCGAAGGAGCCAGGACCCAAAGACCTAGCTGGCCTGAAGGGCCCCCAGGGGGCCCCCAAGCAGCCCCTCTCAATTTGGGTCTGGGGGCTTTCGTTGGGCCGGGAACCTGGGAGATTCATGCAAGGTTGCAGTTCGCGGCCCGAGAAGCACTCTCCGGCCAACATGCCCAACTGCAGCAACAGCTCCCAAACCGAAGGAGCCAGGACCCAAAGACCTAGCTGGCCTGAAGGGCCCCCAGGGGGCCCCCAAGCAGCCCCTCTCAATTTGGGTCTGGGGGCTTTCGTTGGGCCGGGAACCTGGGAGATTCATGCAAGGTTGCAGTTCGCGGCCCGAGAAGCACTCTCCGGCCAACATGCCCAACTGCAGCAACAGCTCCCAAACCGAAGGAGCCAGGACCCAAAGACCTAGCTGGCATGAAGGGCCCCCAGGGGGCCCCCAAGCAGCCCCTCTCAATTTGGGTCTGGGGGCTTTCGTTGGGCATGTATACCTGAGAGGTACCTGCAAGGTTACAGTTCGCGGCCCGAGAAGCACTCTCCGGCCAACATGCCCAACTGCAGCAACAGCTCCCAAACCGAAGGAGCCAGGACCCAAAGACCTAGCTGGCCTGAAGGGCCCCCAGGGGGCCCCCAAGCAGCCCCTCTCCATTTGGGTCTGGGGGCTTTCGTTGGGCATGGAACCTTGGAGATTCCTGCAAGGTTGCAGTTCGCGGCCCGAGAAGCACTCTCCGGCCAACATGCCCAACTGCAGCAACAGCTCCCAAAGCGAAGGAGCCAGGACCCAAAGACCTAGCTGGCCTGAAGGGCCCCCATGGGGCCCCCAAGGAGCTCCTCTCCATTTGGGTCTGGGGGCTTTAGTTGGGCCGGGAACCTGGGAGAATCCTGCAAGGTTGCAGTTCGCGGCTGGAGAAGCACTCTCCGGCCAACATGCCCAACTGCAGCAACAGCTCCCAAAGCGAAGGAGCCAGGACCCAAAGACCTAGCTGGCCTGAAGGGCCCCCAGGGGGCCCCCAAGCAGCCCCTCTCCATTTGGGTCTGGGGGCTTTTGTTGGGCATGGAACCTGGGAGATTCCTGCAAGGTTGCAGTTCGCGGCCCGAGAAGCACTCTCCGGCCAACATGCCCAACTGCAGCAACAGCTCCCAAACCGAAGGAGCCAGGACACAAAGACCTAGCTGGCATGAAGGGCCCCCAGGGGGCCCCCAAGCAGCCCCTCTCAATTTGGGTCTGGGGGCTTTCGTTGGGCCGGGAACCTGGGAGATTCATGCAAGGTTGCAGTTCGCGGCCGGAGAAGCACTCTCCGGCCAACATGCCCAACTGCAGCAACAGCTCCCAAACCGAAGGAGCCAGGACCCAAAGACCTAGCTGGCCTGAAGGGCCCCCAGGGGGCCCCCAAGCAGCCCCTCTCCATTTGGGTCTGGGGTCTTTCGTTGGGCCGTGAACCTGGGAGATTCCTGCAAGGTTGCAGTTCGCGGCCCGAGAAGCACTCTCCGGCCAACATGTCCAACTGCAGCAACAGCTCCCAAACCGAAGGAGCCAGGACCCAAAGACCTAGCTGGCCTGAAGGGCCCCCAGGGGGGCCCCAAGCAGCCCCTCTCCATTTGGGTCTGGGGGCTTTCGTTGGGCATGGAACCTGGGAGATTCCTGCAAGGTTGCAGTTCGAGGCCCGAGAAGCACTCTCCGGCCAACATGCCCAACTGCAGCAACAGCTCCCAAAGCGAAGGAGCCAGGACCCAAAGACCTAGCTGGCCTGAAGGGCCCCCAGGGGGCCCCCAAGCAGCCCCTCTCAATTTGGGTCTGGGGGCTTTCGTTGGTCCGGGAACCTGGGAGATGCATGCAAAGTTGCAGTTCGCGGCCCGAGAAGCACTCTCCGGCCAACATGCCCAACTGCAGCAACAGCTCCCAAACCGAAGGAGCCAGGACCCAAAGACCTAGCTGGCCTGAAGGGCCCCCAGGGGGCCCCCAAGCAGCCCCTCTCCATTTGGGTCTGGGGGCTTTCGTTGGGCCGGGAACCTGGGAGGTACCAGCAAGGTTGCAGTTCGCGGCCGGAGAAGCACTCTCCGGCCAACATGCCCAACTGCAGCAACAGCTCCCAAACCGAAGGAGCCAGGACCCAAAGACCTAGCTGGCCTGAAGGGCCCCCAGGGGGCCACCAAGCAGCCCCTCTCAATTTGGGTCTGGGGGCTTTCGTTGGGCATGTATACCTGAGAGGTACCTGCAAGGTTACAGTTCGCGGCCCGAGAAGCACTCTCCGGCCAACATGCCCAACTGCAGCAACAGCTCCCAAACCGAAGGAGCCAGGACCCAAAGACCTAGCTGGCCTGAAGGGCCCCCAGGGGGCCCCCAAGCAGCCCCTCTCCATTTGGGTCTGGGGGCTTTTGTTGGGTCGGGAACCTGGGAGAATCCTGCAAGGTTGCAGTTCGCGGCCCGAGAAGCACTCTCCGGCCAACATGCCCAACTGCAGCAACAGCTCCCAAAGCGAAGGAGCCAGGACCCAAAGACCTAGCTGGCCTGAAGGGCCCCCAGGGGGCCCCCAAGCAGCCCCTCTCCATTTGGGTCTGGGGGCTTTCGTTGGGCATGGATACCTGAGAGGTACCTGCAAGGTTGCAGTTCGCGGCCCGAGAAGCACTCTCCGGCCAACATGCTCAACTGCAGCAACAGCTCCCAAACCGAATGAGCCAGGACCCAAAGACCTAGCTGGCCTGAAGGGCCCCCATGGGGCCCCCAAGGAGCTCCTCTCCATTTGGGTCTGGGGGCTTTAGTTGGGCCGGGAACCTGGGAGGTACCAGCAAGGTTGCAGTTCGCGGCCGGAGAAGCACTCTCCGGCCAACATGCCCAACTGCAGCAACAGCTCCCAAACCGAAGGAGCCAGGACACAAAGACCTAGCTGGCCTGAAGGGCCCCCAGGGGGCCCCCAAGCAGCCCCTCTCCATTTGGGTCTGGGGGCTTTTGTTGGGCATGGAACCTGGGAGATTCCTGCAAGGTTGCAGTTCGAGGCCCGAGAAGCACTCTCCGGCCAACATGCCCAACTGCAGCAACAGCTCCCAAAGCGAAGGAGCCAGGACCCAAAGACCTAGCTGGCCTGAAGGGCCCCCAGGGGGCCCCCAAGCAGCCCCTCTCAATTTGGGTCTGGGGGCTTTCGTTGGGCCGGGAACCTGGGAGATTCATGCAAGGTTGCAGTTCGCGGCCCGAGAAGCACTCTCCGGCCAACATGCCCAACTGCAGCAACAGCTCCCAAACCGAAGGAGCCAGGACCCAAAGACCTAGCTGGCCTGAAGGGCCCCCAGGGGGCCCCCAAGCAGCCCCTCTCAATTTGGGTCTGGGGGCTTTCGTTGGGCCGGGAACCTGGGAGATTCATGCAAGGTTGCAGTTCGCGGCCCGAGAAGCACTCTCCGGCCAACATGCCCAACTGCAGCAACAGCTCCCAAACCGAAGGAGCCAGGACCCAAAGACCTAGCTGGCCTGAAGGGCCCCCAGGGGGCCCCCAAGCAGCCCCTCTCAATTTGGGTCTGGGGGCTTTCGTTGGGCATGTATACCTGAGAGGTACCTGCAAGGTTACAGTTCGCGGCCCGAGAAGCACTCTCCGGCCAACATGCCCAACTGCAGCAACAGCTCCCAAACCGAAGGAGCCAGGACCCAAAGACCTAGCTGGCCTGAAGGGCCCCCAGGGGGCCCCCAAGCAGCCCCTCTCCATTTGGGTCTGGGGGCTTTCGTTGGGCATGGAACCTTGGAGATTCCTGCAAGGTTGCAGTTCGCGGCCCGAGAAGCACTCTCCGGCCAACATGCCCAACTGCAGCAACAGCTCCCAAAGCGAAGGAGCCAGGACCCAAAGACCTAGCTGGCCTGAAGGGCCCCCATGGGGCCCCCAAGGAGCTCCTCTCCATTTGGATCTGGGGGCTTTAGTTGGGCCGGGAACCTGGGAGAATCCTGCAAGGTTGCAGTTCGCGGCTGGAGAAGCACTCTCCGGCCAACATGCCCAACTGCAGCAACAGCTCCCAAAGCGAAGGAGCCAGGACCCAAAGACCTAGCTGGCCTGAAGGGCCCCCAGGGGGCCCCCAAGCAGCCCCTCTCCATTTGGGTCTGGGGGCTTTTGTTGGGCATGGAACCTGGGAGATTCCTGCAAGGTTGCAGTTCGCGGCCCGAGAAGCACTCTCCGGCCAACATGCCCAACTGCAGCAACAGCTCCCAAACCGAAGGAGCCAGGACACAAAGACCTAGCTGGCCTGAAGGGCCCCCAGGGGGCCCCCAAGCAGCCCCTCTCAATTTGGGTCTGGGGGCTTTCGTTGGGCCGGGAACCTGGGAGATTCATGCAAGGTTGCAGTTCGCGGCCGGAGAAGCACTCTCCGGCCAACATGCCCAACTGCAGCAACAGCTCCCAAACCGAAGGAGCCAGGACCCAAAGACCTAGCTGGCCTGAAGGGCCCCCAGGGGGCCCCCAAGCAGCCCCTCTCCATTTGGGTCTGGGGTCTTTCGTTGGGCCGTGAACCTGGGAGATTCCTGCAAGGTTGCAGTTCGCGGCCCGAGAAGCACTCTCCGGCCAACATGCCCAACTGCAGCAACAGCTCCCAAACCGAAGGAGCCAGGACCCAAAGACCTAGCTGGCCTGAAGGGCCCCCAGGGGGGCCCCAAGCAGCCCCTCTCCATTTGGGTCTGGGGGCTTTCGTTGGGCATGGAACCTGGGAGATTCCTGCAAGGTTGCAGTTCGAGGCCCGAGAAGCACTCTCCGGCCAACATGCCCAACTGCAGCAACAGCTCCCAAAGCGAAGGAGCCAGGACCCAAAGACCTAGCTGGCCTGAAGGGCCCCCAGGGGGCCCCCAAGCAGCCCCTCTCAATTTGGGTCTGGGGGCTTTCGTTGGTCCGGGAACCTGGGAGATGCATGCAAAGTTGCAGTTCGCGGCCCGAGAAGCACTCTCCGGCCAACATGCCCAACTGCAGCAACAGCTCCCAAACCGAAGGAGCCAGGACCCAAAGACCTAGCTGGCCTGAAGGGCCCCCAGGGGGCCCCCAAGCAGCCCCTCTCCATTTGGGTCTGGGGGCTTTCGTTGGGCCGGGAACCTGGGAGGTACCAGCAAGGTTGCAGTTCGCGGCCGGAGAAGCACTCTCCGGCCAACATGCCCAACTGCAGCAACAGCTCCCAAACCGAAGGAGCCAGGACCCAAAGACCTAGCTGGCCTGAAGGGCCCCCAGGGGGCCACCAAGCAGCCCCTCTCAATTTGGGTCTGGGGGCTTTCGTTGGGCATGGATACCTGAGAGGTACCTGCAAGGTTACAGTTCGCGGCCCGAGAAGCACTCTCCGGCCAACATGCCCAACTGCAGCAACAGCTCCCAAAGCGAAGGAGCCAGGACCCAAAGACCTAGCTGGCCTGAAGGGCCCCCAGGGGGCCCCCAAGCAGCTCCTCTCCATTTGGGTCTGGGGGCTTTCGTTGGGCCGGGAACCTGGGAGATTCATGCAAGGTTGCAGTTCGCGGCTGGAGAAGCACTCTCCGGCCAACATGCCCAACTGCAGCAACAGCTCCCAAACCGAAGGAGCCAGGACCCAAAGACCTAGCTGGCCTGAAGGGCCCCCAGGGGGCCCCCAAGCAGCCCCTCTCAATTTGGGTCTGGGGGCTTTTGTTGGGCATGGAACCTGGGAGATTCCTGCAAGGTTGCAGTTCGCGGCCCGAGAAGCACTCTCCGGCCAACATGCCCAACTGCAGCAACAGCTCCCAAACCGAAGGAGCCAGGACACAAAGACCTAGCTGGCCTGAAGGGCCCCCAGGGGGCCCCCAAGCAGCCCCTCTCAATTTGGGTCTGGGGGCTTTCGTTGGGCATGGATACCTGAGAGGTACCTTCAAGTTACAGTTCGCGGCCCGAGAAGCACTCTCCGGCCAACATGCCCAACTGCAGCAACAGCTCCCAAAGCGAAGGAGCCAGGACACAAAGACCTAGCTGGCCTGAAGGGCCCCCAGGGGGCCCCCAAGCAGCCCCTCTCAATTTGGGTCTGGGGGCTTTCGTTGGGCATGGAACCTGGGAGATTCCTGCAAGGTTGCAGTTCGCGGCCCGAGAAGCACTCTCCGGCCAACATGCCCAACTGCAGCAACAGCTCCCAAACCGAAGGAGCCAGGACCCAAAGACCTAGCTGGCCTGAAGGGCCCCAAGGGGGCCCCCAAGCAGCCCCTCTCCATTTGGGTCTGGGGGCTTTTGATGGGCATGGAACCTGGGAGATTCCTGAAAGGTTGCAGTTCGCGGCCCGAGAAGCACTCTCCGGCCAACATGCCCAACTGCAGCAACAGCTCCCAAACCGAAGGAGCCAGGACACAAAGACCTAGCTGGCCTGAAGGGCCCCCAGGGGGCCCCCAAGCAGCCCCTCTCAATTTGGGTCTGGGGTCTTTAGTTGGGCCGGGAACATGGGAGATTCCTGCAAGGTTGCAGTTCGCGGCCCGAGAAGCACTCTCCGGCCAACATGCCCAACTGCAGCAACAGCTCCCAAAGCGAAGGATCCAGGACCCAAAGACCTAGCTGGCCTGAAGGGCCCCCAGGGGGCCCCCAAGCAGCCCCTCTCCATTTGGGTCTGGGGGCTTTCGTTGGGCCGGGAACCTGGGAGATTCCTGCGAGGTTGCAGTTCACGGCCCGAGAAGCACTCTCCGGCCAACATGCCCAACTGCAGCAACAGCTCCCAAACCGAAGGAGCCAGGACCCAAAGACCTAGCTGGCCTGAAGGGCCCCCAGGGGGCCCCCAAGCAGCCCCTCTCCATTTGGGTCTGGGGGCTTTCGTTGGGCATGGAACCTGGGAGATTCCTGCAAGGTTGCAGTTCGAGGCCCGAGAAGCACTCTCCGACCAACATGCCCAACTGCAGCAACAGCTCCCAAACCGAAGGAGCCAGGACCCAAAGACCTAGCTGGCCTGAAGGGCCCCCAGGGGGGCCCCAAGCAGCCCCTCTCCATTTGGGTCTGGGGGCTTTCGTTGGGCCGGGAACCTGGGAGAATCCTGCAAGGTTGCAGTTCGCGGCCCGAGAAGCACTCTCCGGCCAACATGCCCAACTGCAGCAACAGCTCCCAAACCGAAGGAGCCAGGACCCAAAGACCTAGCTGGCCTGAAGGGCCCCCAGGGGGCCCCCAAGCAGCCCCTCTCAATTTGGGTCTGGGGGCTTTCGTTGGGCCGGGAACCTGGGAGATACCAGCAAGGTTGCAGTTCGCGGCCCGAGAAGCACTCTCCGGCCAACATGCCCAACTGCAGCAACAGCTCCCAAAGCGAAGGAGCCAGGACCCAAAGACCTAGCTGGCCTGAAGGGCCCCCAGGGGGCCCCCAAGCAGCCCCTCTCAATTTGGGTCTGGGGGCTTTCGTTGGGCATGGATACCTGAGAGGTACCTGCAAGGTTACAGTTCGCGGCCCGAGAAGCACTCTCCGGCCAACATGCCCAACTGCAGCAACAGCTCCCAAACCGAAGGAGCCAGGACCCAAAGACCTAGCTGGCCTGAAGGGCCCCCAGGGGGCCCCCAAGCAGCCCCTCTCAATTTGGGTCTGGGGGCTTTCGTTGGGCATGGATACCTGAGAGGTACCTGCAAGGTTACAGTTCGCGGCCCGAGAAGCACTCTCCGGCCAACATGCCCAACTGCAGCAACAGCTCCCAAACCGAAGGAGCCAGGACCCAAAGACCTAGCTGGCCTGAAGGGCCCCCAGGGGGCCCCCAAGCAGCCCCTCTCCATTTGGGTCTGGGGGCTTTCGTTGGGCCGGGAACCTGGGAGATTCATGCAAAGTTGCAGTTCGCGGCCCGAGAAGCACTCTCCGGCCAACATGCCCAACTGCAGCAACAGCTCCCAAACCGAAGGAGCCAGGACCCAAAGACCTAGCTGGCCTGAAGGGCCCTCAGGGGGCCCCCAAGCAGCCCCTCTCAATTTGGGTCTGGGGGCTTTCGTTGGGCATGGAACCTGGGAGATTCCTGCAAGGTTGCAGTTCGCGGCCCGAGAAGCACTCTCCGGCCAACATGCCCAACTGCAGCAACAGCTCCCAAACCGAAGGAGCCAGGACACAAAGACCTAGCTGGCCTGAAGGGCCCCCAGGGGGCCCCCAAGCAGCCCCTCTCAATTTGGGTCTGGGGTCTTTTGTTGGGCCGGGAACATGGGAGATTCCTGCAAGGTTGCAGTTCGCGGCCCGAGAAGCACTCTCCGGCCAACATGCCCAACTGCAGCAACAGCTCCCAAAGCGAAGGATCCAGGACCCAAAGACCTAGCTGGCCTGAAGGGCCCCCAGGGGGCCCCCAAGCAGCCCCTCTCAATTTGGGTCTGGGGGCTTTCGTTGGGCCGGGAACCTGGGAGATTCCTGCGAGGTTGCAGTTCGCGGCCCGAGAAGCACTCTCCGCCCAACATGCCCAACTGCAGCAACAGCTCCCAAAGCGAAGGAGCCAGGACCCAAAGACCTAGCTGGCCTGAAGGGCCCCCAGGGGGCCCCCAAGCAGCCCCTCTCCATTTGGGTCTGGGGGCTTTCGTTGGGCATGGAACCTGGGAGATTCCTGCAAGGTTGCAGTTCGAGGCCCGAGAAGCACTCTCCGGCCAACATGCCCAACTGCAGCAACAGCTCCCAAACCGAAGGAGCCAGGACCCAAAGACCTAGCTGGCCTGAAGGGCCCCCAGGGGGGCCCCAAGCAGCCCCTCTCCATTTGGGTCTGGGGGCTTTCGTTGGGCCGGGAACCTGGGAGGTACCAGCAAGGTTGCAGTTCGCGGCCCGAGAAGCACTCTCCGGCCAACATGCCCAACTGCAGCAACAGCTCCCAAAGCGAAGGAGCCAGGACCCAAAGACCTAGCTGGCCTGAAGGGCCCCCAGGGGGCCCCCAAGCAGCCCCTCTCAATTTGGGTCTGGGGGCTTTCGTTGGGCATGGATACCTGAGAGGTACCTGCAAGGTTGCAGTTCGCGGCCCGAGAAGCACTCTCCGGCCAACATGCCCAACTGCAGCAACAGCTCCCAAAGCGAAGGAGCCAGGACCCAAAGACCTAGCTGGCCTGAAGGGCCCCCAGGGGGCCCCCAAGCAGCCCCTCTCCATTTGGGTCTGGGGGCTTTCGTTGGGCCGGGAACCTGGGAGGTACCAGCAAGGTTGCAGTTCGCGGCCCGAGAAGCACTCTCCGGCCAACATGCCCAACTGCAGCAACAGCTCCCAAACCGAAGGAGCCAGGACCCAAAGACCTAGCTGGCCTGAAGGGCCCCCAGGGGGCCCCCAAGCAGCCCCTCTCAATTTGGGTCTGGGGGCTTTCGTTGGGCATGGATACCTGAGAGGTACCTGCAAGGTTACAGTTCGCGGCCCGAGAAGCACTCTCCGGCCAACATGTCCAACTGCAGCAACAGCTCCCAAACCGAAGGAGCCAGGACCCAAAGACCTAGCTGGCCTGAAGGGCCCCCAGGGGGCCCCCAAGCAGCCCCTCTCAATTTGGGTCTGGGGGCTTTCGTTGGGCCGGGAACCTGGGAGATTCATGCAAAGTTGCAGTTCGCGGCCCGAGAAGCACTCTCCGGCCAACATGCCCAACTGCAGCAACAGCTCCCAAAGCGAAGGAGCCAGGACCCAAAGACCTAGCTGGCCTGAAGGGCCCTCAGGGGGCCCCCAAGCAGCCCCTCTCAATTTGGGTCTGGGGGCTTTCGTTGGGCATGGAACCTGGGAGATTCCTGCAAGGTTACAGTTCGCGGCCCGAGAAGCACTCTCCGGCCAACATGCCCAACTGCAGCAACAGCTCCCAAACCGAAGGAGCCAGGACCCAAAGACCTAGCTGGCCTGAAGGGCCCCCAGGGGGCCACCAAGCAGCCCCTCTCAATTTGGGTCTGGGGGCTTTTGTTGGGTCGGGAACCTGGGAGAATCCTGCAAGGTTGCAGTTCGCGGCCCGAGAAGCACTCTCCGGCCAACATGCCCAACTGCAGCAACAGCTCCCAAAGCGAAGGAGCCAGGACCCAAAGACCTAGCTGGCCTGAAGGGCCTCCAGGGGGCCACCAAGCAGCCCCTCTCCATTTGGGTCTGGGGGCTTTCGTTGGGCATGGGTACCTGAGAGGTTCCTGCAAGGTTGCAGTTCGCGGCCCGAGAAGCACTCTCCGGCCAACATGCTCAACTGCAGCAACAGCTCCCAAACCGAAGGAGCCAGGACCCAAAGACCTAGCTGGCCTGAAGGGCCCCCATGGGGCCCCCAAGGAGCTCCTCTCCATTTGGGTCTGGGGGCTTTAGTTGGGCCGGGAACCTGGGAGGTACCAGCAAGGTTCCAGTTCGCGGCCGGAGAAGCACTCTCCGGCCAACATGCCCAAGTGCAGCAACAGCTCCCAAAGCGAAGGAGCCAGGACCCAAAGACCTAGCTGGCCTGAAGGGCCCCAAGGGGGCCCCCAAGCAGCCCCTCTCCATTTGGGTCTGGGGGCTTTTGTTGGGCATGGAACCTGGGAGATTCCTGCAAGGTTGCAGTTCGAGGCCCGAGAAGCACTCTCCGGCCAACATGCCCAACTGCAGCAACAGCTCCCAAAGCGAAGGAGCCAGGACCCAAAGACCTAGCTGGCCTGAAGGGCCCCCAGGGGGCCCCCAAGCAGCCCCTCTCAATTTGGGTCTGGGGGCTTTTGTTGGGTCGGGAACCTGGGAGATTCCTGCAAGGTTGCAGTTCGCGGCCCGAGAAGCACTCTCCGGCCAACATGCCCAACTGCAGCAACAGCTCCCAAAGCGAAGGAGCCAGGACCCAAAGACCTAGCTGGCCTGAAGGGCCCCCAGGGGGCCCCCAAGCAGCCCCTCTCAATTTGGGTCTGGGGGCTTTCGTTGGGCATGTATACCTGAGAGGTACCTGCAAGGTTACAGTTCGCGGCCCGAGAAGCACTCTCCGGCCAACATGCCCAACTGCAGCAACAGCTCCCAAAGCGAAGGAGCCAGGACCCAAAGACCTAGCTGGCCTGAAGGGCCCCCAGGGGGCCCCCAAGCAGCCCCTCTCAATTTGGGTCTGGGGGCTTTCGTTGGGCCGGGAACCTGGGAGATGCATGCAAAGTTGCAGTTCGCGGCCCGAGAAGCACTCTCCGGCCAACATGCCCAACTGCAGCAACAGCTCCCAAACCGAAGGAGCCAGGACCCAAAGACCTAGCTGGCCGGAAGGGCCCCCAGGGGGCCCCCAAGTAGCCCCTCTCCATTTGGGTCTGGGGGCTTTCTTTAGGCTGAGAACCTGGGAGATACCAGCAAGGTTGCAGTTCGCGGCCCGAGAAGCACTCTCCGGCCAACATGCCCAACTGCAGCAACAGCTCCCAAACCGAAGGAGCCAGGACCCAAAGACCTAGCTGGCCTGAAGGGCCCCCAGGGGGCCACCAAGCAGCCCCTCTCAATTTGGGTCTGGGGGCTTTCGTTGGGCATGGATACCTGAGAGGTACCTGCAAGGTTACAGTTCGCGGCCCGAGAAGCACTCTCCGGCCAACATGCCCAACTGCAGCAACAGCTCCCAAACCGAAGGAGCCAGGACCCAAAGACCTAGCTGGCCTGAAGGGCCCCCAGGGGGCCCCCAAGCAGCCCCTCTCAATTTGGGTCTGGGGGCTTTCGTTGGGCCGGGAACCTGGGAGGTACCAGCAAGGTTGCAGTTCGCGGCCCGAGAAGCACTCTCCGGCCAACATGCCCAACTGCAGCAACAGCTCCCAAAGCGAAGGAGCGAGGACCCAAAAACCTAGCTGGCCTGAAGGGCCCCCAGGGGGCCCCCAAGCAGCCCCTCTCCATTTGGGTCTGGGGGCTTTCGTTGGGCCGGGAACCTGGGAGAATCCTGCAAGGTTGCAGTTCGCGGCCCGAGAAGCACTCTCCGGCCAACATGCCCAACTGCAGCAACAGCTCCCAAACCGAAGGAGCCAGGACACAAAGACCTAGCTGGCCTGAAGGGCCCCCAGGGGGCCACCAAGCAGCCCCTCTCAATTTGGGTCTGGGGGCTTTCGTTGGGCATGGATACATGAGAGGTACCTGCAAGGTTACAGTTCGCGGCCCGAGAAGCACTCTCCGGCCAACATGCTCAACTGCAGCAACAGCTCCCAAACCGAAGGAGCCAGGACCCAAAGACCTAGCTGGCCTGAAGGGCCCCCAGGGGGCCCCAGGGCAGCCCCTCTCAATTTGGGTCTGGGGGCTTTCGTTGGGCCGGGAACCTGGGAGATTCCTGCAAGGTTGCAGTTCGCGGCCCGAGAAGCACTCTCCGGCCAACATGCCCAACTGCAGCAACAGCTCCCAAAGCGAAGGAGCCAGGACCCAAAGACCTAGCTGGCCTGAAGGGCCCCCAGGGGGCCCCCAAGCAGCCCCTCTCAATTTGGGTCTGGGGGCTTTCGTTGGGCCGGGAACCTGGGAGCTACCTGCAAGTTTGCAGTTCGCGGCCCGAGAAGCACTCTCCGGCCAACATGCCCAACTGCAGCAACAGCTCCCAAACCGAAGGAGCCAGGACCCAAAGACCTAGCTGGCCTGAAGGGCCCCCAGGGGGCCACCAAGCAGCCCCTCTCAATTTGGGTCTGGGGGCTTTCGTTGGGCATGGATACGTGAGAGGTACCTGCAAGGTTACAGTTCGCGGCCCGAGAAGCACTCTCCGGCCAACATGCCCAACTGCAGCAACAGCTCCCAAAGCGAAGGAGCCAGGACCCAAAGACCTAGCTGGCCTGAAGGGCCCCCAGGGGGCCCCCAAGCAGCCCCTCTCCATTTGGGTCTGGGGGCTTTCGTTGGGCATGGAACCTTGGAGATTCCTGCAAGGTTGCAGTTCGCGGCCCGAGAAGCACTCTCCGGCCAACATGCCCAACTGCAGCAACAGCTCCCAAACCGAAGGAGCCAGGACCCAAAGACCTAGCTGGCCTGAAGGGCCCCCAGGGGGCCCCCAAGCAGCCCCTCTCAATTTGGGTCTGGGGGCTTTCGTTGGGCCGGGAACCTGGGAGGTACCAGCAAGGTTGCAGTTCGCGGCCCGAGAAGCACTCTCCGGCCAACATGCCCAACTGCAGCAACAGCTCCCAAAGCGAAGGAGCCAGGACCCAAAGACCTAGCTGGCCTGAAGGGCCCCCAGGGGGCCCCCAAGCAGCCCCTCTCCATTTGGGTCTGGGGGCTTTCGTTGGGCCGGGAACCTGGGAGAATCCTGCAAGGTTGCAGTTCGCGGCCCGAGAAGCACTCTCCGGCCAACATGCCCAACTGCAGCAACAGCTCCCAAAGCGAAGGAGCCAGGACACAAAGACCTAGCTGGCCTGAAGGGCCCCCAGGGGGCCACCAAGCAGCCCCTCTCAATTTGGGTCTGGGGGCTTTCGTTGGGCATGGATACATGAGAGGTACCTGCAAGGTTACAGTTCGCGGCCCGAGAAGCACTCTCCGGCCAACATGCTCAACTGCAGCAACAGCTCCCAAACCGAAGGAGCCAGGACCCAAAGACCTAGCTGGCCTGAAGGGCCCCCAGGGGGCCCCAGAGCAGCCCCTCTCAATTTGGGTCTGGGGGCTTTCGTTGGGCCGGGAACCTGGGAGATTCCTGCAAGGTTGCAGTTCGCGGCCCGAGAAGCACTCTCCGGCCAACATGCCCAACTGCAGCAACAGCTCCCAAAGCGAAGGAGCCAGGACCCAAAGACCTAGCTGGCCTGAAGGGCCCCCAGGGGGCCCCCAAGCAGCCCCTCTCAATTTGGGTCTGGGGGCTTTCGTTGGGCATGGAACCTGGGAGATTCCTGCAAGGTTGCAGTTCGCGGCCCGAGAAGCACTCTCCGGCCAACATGCCCAACTGCAGCAACAGCTCCCAAAGCGAAGGAGCCAGGACCCAAAGACCTAGCTGGCCTGAAGGGCCCCCAGGGGGGCCCCAAGCAGCCCCTCTCCATTTGGGTCTGGGGGCTTTCGTTGGGCCGGGAACCTGGGAGATTCATGCAAGGTTGCAGTTCGCGGCCCAAGAAGCACTCTCCGGCCAACATGCCCAACTGCAGCAACAGCTCCCAAACCGAAGGAGCCAGGACCCAAAGACCTAGCTGGCCTGAAGGGCCCCCAGGGGTCCCCCAAGGAGCTCCTCTCCATTTGGGTCTGGGGGCTTTTGTTGGGCCGGGAACCTGAAAGATTCCTGCAAGGTTGCAGTTCGAGGCCCGAGAAGCACTCTCCGGCCAACATGCCCAACTGCAGCAACAGCTCCCAAACCGAATGAGCCAGGACACAAAGACCTAGCTGGCCTGAAGGGCCCCCAGGGGGCCCCCAAGCAGCCCCTCTCCATTTGGGTCTGGGGGCTTTCGTTGGGCATGGATACCTGAGAGGTACCTGCAAGTTACAGTTCGCGGCCCGAGAAGCACTCTCCGCCCAACATGCCCAACTGCAGCAACAGCTCCCAAACCGAAGGAGCCAGGACCCAAAGACCTAGCTGGCCTGAAGGGCCCCCAGGGGGCCCCCAAGCAGCCCCTCTCAATTTGGGTCTGGGGGCTTTCGTTGGGCCGGGAACCTGGGAGATTCATGCAAGGTTGCAGTTCGCGGCCCGAGAAGCACTCTCCGGCCAACATGCCCAACTGCAGCAACAGCTCCCAAAGCGAAGGAGCCAGGACCCAAAGACCTAGCTGGCCTGAAGGGCCCCGAGGGGGCCCCCAAGCAGCCCCTCTCCATTTGGGTCTGGGGGCTTTCGTTGGGCATGGAACCTGGGAGATTCCTGCAAGGTTGCAGTTCGAGGCCCGAGAAGCACTCTCCGGCCAACATGCCCAACTGCAGCAACAGCTCCCAAACCGAAGGAGCCAGGACACAAAGACCTAGCTGGCCTGAAGGGCCCCCAGGGGGGCCCCAAGCAGCCCCTCTCCATTTGGGTCTGGGGGCTTTCGTTGGGCCGGGAACCTGGGAGAATCCTGCAAGGTTGCAGTTCGCGGCCCGAGAAGCACTCTCCGCCCAACATGCCCAACTGCAGCAACAGCTCCCAAACCGAAGGAGCCAGGACCCAAAGACCTAGCTGGCCTGAAGGGCCCCCAGGGGGCCCCCAAGTAGGCCCTCTCCATTTGGGTCTGGGGGCTTTCTTTAGGCTGAGAACCTGGGAGATACCAGCAAGGTTGCAGTTCGCGGCCCGAGAAGCACTCTCCGGCCAACATGCCCAATATCCAGCAACAGCTCCCAAAGCGAAGGAGCCAGGACCCAAAGACCTAGCTGGCCTGAAGGGCCCCGAGGGGGCCCCCAAGCAGCCCCTCTCAATTTGGGTCTGGGGGCTTTCGTTGGGCCGGGAACCTGGGAGATTCATGCAAGGTTGCAGTTCGCGGCCCGAGAAGCACTCTCCGGCCAACATGCCCAACTGCAGCAACAGCTCCCAAACCGAAGGAGCCAGGACCCAAAGACCTAGCTGGCCTGAAGGGCCCCCAGGGGGCCCCCAAGCAGCCCCTCTCAATTTGGGTCTGGGGGCTTTCGTTGGGCATGGAACCTGGGAGATTCCTGCAAGGTTGCAGTTCGCGGCCCGAGAAGCACTCTCCGGCCAACATGCCCAACTGCAGCAACAGCTCCCAAACCGAAGGAGCCAGGACCCAAAGACCTAGCTGGCCTGAAGGGCCCCCAGGGGGGCACAAAGAAGTCCCTCTCAATTTGGGTCTGGGGGCTTTTGTTGGGCCGGGAACCTGGGAGAATCCTGCAAGGTTGCAGTTCGCGGCCCGAGAAGCACTCTCCGGCCAACATGCCCAACTGCAGCAACAGCTCCCAAACCGAAGGAGCCAGGACCCAAAGACCTAGCTGGCCTGAAGGGCCCCCAGGGGGCCCCCAAGCAGCCCCTCTCAATTTGGGTCTGGGGGCTTTCGTTGGGCCGGGAACCTGGGAGAATCCTGCAAGGTTGCAGTTCGCGGCCCGAGAAGCACTCTCCGGCCAACATGCCCAACTGCAGCAACAGCTCCCAAAGCGAAGGAGCCAGGACCCAAAGACCTAGCTGGCCTGAAGGGCCCCCAGGGGGCCCCCAAGCAGCCCCTCTCCATTTGGGTCTGGGGGCTTTTGTTGGGCCGGGAACCTGGGAGATTCCTGCAAGGTTGCAGTTCGAGGCCCGAGAAGCACTCTCCGGCCAACATGCCCAACGTCAACAACAGCTCCCAAACCGAATGAGCCAGGACACAAAGACCTAGCTGGCCTGAAGGGCCCCCAGGGGGCCCCCAAGCAGCCCCTCTCAATTTGGGTCTGGGGGCTTTCTTTAGGATGAGAACCTGGGAGATACCAGCAAGGTTGCAGTTCGCGGCCCGAGAAGCACTCTCCGGCCAACATGCCCAATATCCAGCAACAGCTCCCAAAGCGAAGGAGCCAGGACCCAAAGACCTAGCTGGCCTGAAGGGCCCCCAGAAGGCCACCAAGCAGCCCCTCTCCATTTGGGTCTGGGGGCTTTCGTTGGGCCGGGAACCTGGGAGATTCCTGCAAGGTTGCAGTTCGCGGCCCGAGAAGCACTCTCCGGCCAACATGCCCAACTGCAGCAACAGCTCCCAAACCGAAGGAGCCAGGACCCAAAGACCTAGCTGGCCTGAAGGGCCCCCAGGGGGCCCCCAAGCAGCCCCTCTCCATTTGGGTCTGGGGGCTTTTGTTGGGCCGGGAACCTGGGAGATTCCTGCAAGGTTGCAGTTCGCGGCCCGAGAAGCACTCTCCGCCCAACATGCCCAACGTCAACAACAGCTCCCAAACCGAATGAGCCAGGACCCAAAGACCTAGCTGGCCTGAAGGGCCCCCAGGGGGCCCCCAAGCAGCCCCTCTCAATTTGGGTCTGGGGGCTTTCTTTAGGATGAGAACCTGGGAGATACCAGCAAGGTTCAAGTTCGCGGCCCGAGAAGCACTCTCCGGCCAACATGCCCAAATGCAGCAACAGCTCCCAAAGCGAAGGAGCCAGGACCCAAAGACCTAGCTGGCCTGAAGGGCCCCCAGGGGGCCCCCAAGCAGCCCCTCTCCATTTGGGTCTGGGGGTTTTCGTTGGGCCGGGAACCTGGGAGGTACCTGCAAGGTTGCAGTTCGCGGCCCGAGAAGCACTCTCCGGCCAACATGCCCAACTGCAGCAACAGCTCCCAAACCGAAGGAGCCAGGACCCAAAGACCTAGCTGGCCTGAAGGGCCCCCAGGGGGCCCCCAAGCAGCCCCTCTCCATTTGGGTCTGGGGGCTTTCGTTGGGCCGGGAACCTGGGAGAATCCTGCAAGGTTGCAGTTCGCGGCCCGAGAAGCACTCTCCGGCCAACATGCCCAACTGCAGCAACAGCTCCCAAACCGAAGGAGCCAGGACCCAAAGACCTAGCTGGCCTGAAGGGCCCCCAGGGGGCCCCCAAGCAGCCCCTCTCAATTTGGGTCTGGGGGCTTTTTTTGGGCCGGGAACCTGGGAGAATCCTGCAAGGTTGCAGTTCGCGGCCCGAGAAGCACTCTCCGGCCAACATGCCCAACTGCAGCAACAGCTCCCAAAGCGAAGGAGCCAGGACCCAAAGACCTAGCTGGCCTGAAGGGCCCCCAGGGGGGCCCAAAGAAGTCCCTCTCAATTTGGGTCTGGGGGCTTTTTTTGGGCCGGGAACCTGGGAGATTCCTGCAAGGTTGCAGTTCGCGGCCCGAGAAGCACTCTCCGGCCAACATGCCCAACTGCAGCAACAGCTCCCAAACCGAAGGAGCCAGGACCCAAAGACCTAGCTGGCCTGAAGGGCCCCCAGGGGGCCCCCAAGCAGCCCCTCTCCATTTGGGTCTGGGGGCTTTTGTTGGGCCGTGAACCTGGGAGATTCCTGCAAGGTTGCAGTTCGCGGCCCGAGAAGCACTCTCCGCCCAACATGCCCAACGTCAACAACAGCTCCCAAACCGAATGAGACAGGACACAAAGACCTAGCTGGCCTGAAGGGCCCCCAGGGGGCCCCCAAGCAGCCCCTCTCCATTTGGGTCTGGGGGCTTTCTTTAGGCTGAGAACCTGGGAGATACCAGCAAGGTTGCAGTTCGCGGCCCGAGAAGCACTCTCCGGCCAACATGCCCAATATCCAGCAACAGCTCCCAAAGCGAAGGAGCCAGGACCCAAAGACCTAGCTGGCCTGAAGGGCCCCCAGAAGGCCACCAAGCAGCCCCTCTCCATTTGGGTCTGGGGGCTTTCGTTGGGCATGTATACCTGAGAGGTACCTGCAAGTTACAGTTCGCGGCCCGAGAAGCACTCTCCGCCCAACATGCCCAACTGCAGCAACAGCTCCCAAAGCGAAGGAGCCAGGACCCAAAGACCTAGCTGGCCTGAAGGGCCCCCAGGGGGCCCCCAAGCAGCCCCTCTCCATTTGGGTCTGGGGGTTTTCGTTGGGCCGGGAACCTGGGAGGTACCTGCAAGGTTGCAGTTCGCGGCCCGAGAAGCACTCTCCGGCCAACATGCCCAACTGCAGCAACAGCTCCCAAACCGAAGGAGCCAGGACCCAAAGACCTAGCTGGCCTGAAGGGCCCCCAGGGGGCCCCCAAGCAGCCCCTCTCCATTTGGGTCTGGGGCCTTTCGTTGGGCCGGGAACCTGGGAGATTCCTGCGAGGTTGCAGTTCGCGGCCCGAGAAGCACTCTCCGGCCAACATGCCCAACTGCAGCAACAGCTCCCAAAGCGAAGGAGCCAGGACCCAAAGACCTAGCTGGCCTGAAGGGCCCCCAGGGGGCCCCCAAGCAGCCCCTCTCCATTTGGGTCTGGGGGTTTTCGTTGGGCCGGGAACCTGGGAGGTACCTGCAAGGTTGCAGTTCGCGGCCCGAGAAGCACTCTCCGGCCAACATGCCCAACTGCAGCAACAGCTCCCAAACCGAAGGAGCCAGGACCCAAAGACCTAGCTGGCCTGAAGGGCCCCCAGGGGGCCCCCAAGCAGCCCCTCTCCATTTGGGTCTGGGGCCTTTCGTTGGGCCGGGAACCTGGGAGATTCCTGCGAGGTTGCAGTTCGCGGCCCGAGAAGCACTCTCCGCCCAACATGCCCAACTGCAGAAACAGCTCCCAAACCGAAGGAGCCAGGACCCAAAGACCTAGCTGGCCTGAAGGGCCCCCAGGGGGCCCCCAAGTAGGCCCTCTCCATTTGGGTCTGGGGGCTTTCTTTAGGCTGAGAACCTGGGAGATACCAGCAAGGTTGCAGTTCGCGGCCCGAGAAGCACTCTCCGGCCAACATGCCCAATATCCAGCAACAGCTCCCAAAGCGAAGGAGCCAGGACCCAAAGACCTAGCTGGCCTGAAGGGCCCCCATGGGACCCCCAAGGAGCTCCTCTCCATTTGGGTCTGGGGGCTTTAGTTGGGCCGGGAAACTGGGAGGTACCAGAAAGGTTGCAGTTCGCGGCCGGAGAAGCACTCTCCGGCCAACATGCCCAACTGCAGCAACAGCTCCCAAACCGAAGGAGCCAGGACACAAAGACCTAGCTGGCCTGAAGGGCCCCCAGGGGGCCCCCAAGCAGCCCCTCTCCATTTGGGTCTGGGGGCTTTTGTTGGGCATGGAACCTGGGAGATTCCTGCAAGGTTGCAGTTCGAGGCCCGAGAAGCACTCTCCGGCCAACATGCCCAACTGCAGCAACAGCTCCCAAACCGAAGGAGCCAGGACCCAAAGACCTAGCTGGCCTGAAGGGCCCCCAGGGGGCCCCCAAGCAGCCCCTCTCAATTTGGGTCTGGGGGCTTTCGTTGGGCCGGGAACCTGGGAGATTCCTTCAAGGTTGCAGTTCGCGGCCCGAGAAGCACTCTCCGGCCAACATGCCCAACTGCAGCAACAGCTCCCAAAGCGAAGGAGCCAGGACCCAAAGACCTAGCTGGCCTGAAGGGCCCCCAGGGGGCCCCCAAGCAGCCCCTCTCAATTTGGGTCTGGGGGCTTTCGTTGGGCCGGGAACCTGGGAGATTCATGCAAGGTTGCAGTTCGCGGCCCGAGAAGCACTCTCCGGCCAACATGCCCAACTGCAGCAACAGCTCCCAAAGCGAAGGAGCCAGGACCCAAAGACCTAGCTGGCCTGAAGGGCCCCCAGGGGGCCCCCAAGCAGCCCCTCTCCATTTGGGTCTGGGGATTTCGTTGGGCCGGGAACCTGGGAGAATCCTGCAAGGTTGCAGTTCGCGGCCCGAGAAGCACTCTCCGGCCAACATGCCCAACTGCAGCAACAGCTCCCAAAGCGAAGGAGCCAGGACCCAAAGACCTAGCTGGCCTGAAGGGCCCCCAGGGGGCCCCCAAGCAGCCCCTCTCAATTTGGGTCTGGGGGCTTTCGTTGGGCCGGGAACCTGGGAGATTCATGCAAGGTTGCAGTTCGCGGCCCGAGAAGCACTCTCCGGCCAACATGCCCAACTGCAGCAACAGCTCCCAAAGCGAAGGAGCCAGGACCCAAAGACCTAGCTGGCCTGAAGGGCCCCCAGGGGGCCCCCAAGCAGCCCCTCTCCATTTGGGTCTGGGGGCTTTCGTTGGGCCGGGAACCTGGGAGAATCCTGCAAGGTTGCAGTTCGCGGCCCGAGAAGCACTCTCCGGCCAACATGCCCAACTGCAGCAACAGCTCCCAAAGCGAAGGAGCCAGGACCCAAAGACCTAGCTGGCCTGAAGGGCCCCCAGGGGGCCCCCAAGCAGCCCCTCTCAATTTGGGTCTGGGGGCTTTCGTTGGGCCGGGAACCTGGGAGATTCATGCAAGGTTGCAGTTCGCGGCCCGAGAAGCACTCTCCGGCCAACATGCCCAACTGCAGCAACAGCTCCCAAACCGAAGGAGCCAGGACCCAAAGACCTAGCTGGCCTGAAGGGCCCCCAGGGGGCCCCCAAGCAGCCCCTCTCCATTTGGGTCTGGGGGCTTTCGTTGGGCCGGGAACCTGGGAGAATCCTGCAAGGTTGCAGTTCGCGGCCCGAGAAGCACTCTCCGGCCAACATGCCCAACTGCAGCAACAGCTCCCAAAGCGAAGGAGCCAGGACCCAAAGACCTAGCTGGCCTGAAGGGCCCCCAGGGGGCCCCCAAGCAGCCCCTCTCAATTTGGGTCTGGGGGCTTTCGTTGGGCCGGGAACCTGGGAGATTCCTTCAAGGTTGCAGTTCGCGGCCCGAGAAGCACTCTCCGCCCAACATGCCCAACTGCAGCAACAGCTCCCAAAGCGAAGGAGCCAGGACCCAAAGACCTAGCTGGCCTGAAGGGCCCCCAGGGGGCCCCCAAGCAGCCCCTCTCCATTTGGGTCTGGGGGCTTTCGTTGGGCCGGGAACCTGGGAGATTCATGCAAGGTTGCAGTTCGCGGCCCGAGAAGCACTCTCCGGCCAACATGCCCAACTGCAGCAACAGCTCCCAAAGCGAAGGAGCCAGGACCCAAAGACCTAGCTGGCCTGAAGGGCCCCCAGGGGGCCCCCAAGCAGCCCCTCTCCATTTGGGTCTGGGGGCTTTCGTTGGGCCGGGAACCTGGGAGAATCCTGCAAGGTTGCAGTTCGCGGCCCGAGAAGCACTCTCCGGCCAACATGCCCAACTGCAGCAACAGCTCCCAAAGCGAAGGAGCCAGGACCCAAAGACCTAGCTGGCCTGAAGGGCCCCCAGGGGGCCCCCAAGCAGCCCCTTTCAATTTGGGTCTGGGGGCTTTCGTTGGGCCGGGAACCTGGGAGATTCATGCAAGGTTGCAGTTCGCGGCCCGAGAAGCACTCTCCGGCCAACATGCCCAACTGCAGCAACAGCTCCCAAAGCGAAGGAGCCAGGACCCAAAGACCTAGCTGGCCTGAAGGGCCCCCATGGGGCCCCCAAGCAGCCCCTCTCCGTTTGGGTCTGGGGGCTTTCGTTGGGCCGGGAACCTGGGAGAATCCTGCAAGGTTGCAGTTCGCGGCCCGAGAAGCACTCTTCGGCCAACATGCCCAACTGCAGCAACAGCTCCCAAACCGAAGGAGCCAGGACCCAAAGACCTAGCTGGCCTGAAGGGCCCCCAGGGGGCCCCCAAGCAGCCCCTCTCAATTTGGGTCTGGGGCCTTTCGTTGGGCCGGGAACCTGGGAGATTCCTGCGAGGTTGCAGTTCGCGGCCCGAGAAGCACTCTCCGGCCAACATGCCCAACTGCAGCAACAGCTCCCAAACCGAAGGAGCCAGGACCCAAAGACCTAGCTGGCCTGAAGGGCCCCCAGGGGGCCCCAGGGGAGCTACTCTCCATTTGGGTCTGGGGGCTTTCGTTGGGAGGGGAACCTGGGAGAATCCTGCAAGGTTGCAGTTCGCGGCCCGAGAAGCACTCTCCGGCCAACATGCCCAACTGCAGCAACAGCTCCCAAAGCGAAGGAGCCAGGACCCAAAGACCTAGCTGGCCTGAAGGGGCCCCAGGGGGCCCCCAAGCAGCACCTCTCAATTTGGGTCTGGGGGCTTTCGTTGGGCATGGAACCTGGGAGAATCCTGCAAGGTTGCAGTTCGCGGCCCGAGAAGCACTCTCCGGCCAACATGCCCAACTGCAGCAACAGCTCCCAAACCGAAGGAGCCAGGACCCAAAGACCTAGCTGGCCTGAAGGGCCCCCAGGGGGTCCAAAGAAGTCCCTCTCAATTTGGGTCTGGGGGCTTTTTTTGGGCCGGGAACCTGGGAGAATCCTGCAAGGTTGCAGTTCGCGGCCCGAGAAGCACTCTCCGGCCAACATGCCCAATATCCAGCAACAGCTCCCAAAGCGAAGGAGCCAGGACCCAAAGACCTAGCTGGCCTGAAGGGCCCCCAGAAGGCCACCAAGCAGCCCCTCTCCATTTGGGTCTGGGGGCTTTCGTTGGGCATGTATACCTGAGAGGTACCTGCAAGTTACAGTTCGCGGCCCGAGAAGCACTCTCCGCCCAACATGCCCAACTGCAGCAACAGCTCCCAAAGCGAAGGAGCCAGGACCCAAAGACCTAGCTGGCCTGAAGTGCCCCCAGGGGGCCCCCAAGCAGCCCCTCTCCATTTGGGTCTGGGGGCTTTCTTTAGGATGATAACCTGGGAGATACCAGCAAGGTTGCAGTTCGCGGCCCGAGAAGCACTCTCCGGCCAACATGCCCAACTGCAGCAACAGCTCCCAAACCGAAGGAGCCAGGACCCAAAGACCTAGCTGGCCTGAAGGGCCCCCAGGGGGCCCCCAAGCAGCCCCTCTCAATTTGGGTCTGGGGGCTTTCGTTGGGCCGGGAACCTGGGAGAATCCTGCAAGGTTGCAGTTCGCGGCCCGAGAAGCACTCTCCGGCCAACATGCCCAACTGCAGCAACAGCTCCCAAAGCGAAGGAGCCAGGACCCAAAGACCTAGCTGTCCTGAAGGGCCACCAGGGGGCCCCCAAGCAGCCCCTCTCCATTTGGGTCTGGGGGCTTTCGTTGGGCATGGATACCTGGGAGAATCCTGCAAGGTTACAGTTCGCGGCCCGAGAAGCACTCTCCGGCCAACATGCCCAACTGCAGCAACAGCTCCCAAACCGAAGGAGCCAGGACCCAAAGACCTAGCTGGCCTGAAGGGCCCCCAGGGGGCCACCAAGCAGCCCCTCTCAATTTGGGTCTGGGGGCTTTCGTTGGGAGGGGAACCTGGGAGAATCCTGCAAGGTTGCAGTTCGCGGCCCGAGAAGCACTCTCCGGCCAACATGCCCAACTGCAGCAACAGCTCCCAAAGCGAAGGAGCCAGGACCCAAAGACCTAGCTGGCCTGAAGGGCCCCCAGGGGGCCCCCAAGCAGCACCTCTCAATTTGGGTCTGGGGGCTTTCGTTGGGCATGGAACCTGGGAGATTCCTGCAAGGTTGCAGTTCGCAGCCCGAGAAGCACTCTCCGGCCAACATGCCCAACTGCAGCAACAGCTCCCAAACCGAAGGAGCCAGGACCCAAAGACCTAGCTGGCCTGAAGGGCCCCCAGGGGGTCCAAAGAAGTCCCTCTCAATTTGGGTCTGGGGGCTTTTTTTGGGCCGGGAACCTGGGAGAATCCTGCAAGGTTGCAGTTCGCGGCCCGAGAAGCACTCTCCGGCCAACATGCCCAATATCCAGCAACAGCTCCCAAAGCGAAGGAGCCAGGACCCAAAGACCTAGCTGGCCTGAAGGGCCCCCAGAAGGCCACCAAGCAGCCCCTCTCCATTTGGGTCTGGGGGCTTTCGTTGGGCATGTATACCTGAGAGGTACCTGCAAGTTACAGTTCGCGGCCCGAGAAGCACTCTCCGGCCAACATGCCCAACTGCAGCAACAGCTCCCAAAGCGAAGGAGCCAGGACCCAAAGACCTAGCTGGCCTGAAGGGCCCCCAGGGGGCCCCCAAGCAGCCCCTCTCCATTTGGGTCTGGGGGTTTTCGTTGGGCCGGGAACCTGGGAGGTACCTGCAAGGTTGCAGTTCGCGGCCCGAGAAGCACTCTCCGGCCAACATGCCCAACTGCAGCAACAGCTCCCAAACCGAAGGAGCCAGGACCCAAAGACCTAGCTGGCCTGAAGGGCCCCCAGGGGGCCCCCAAGCAGCCCCTCTCCATTTGGGTCTGGGGGCTTTCGTTGGGCATGGAACCTGGGAGATTCCTGCAAGGTTGCAGTTCGCGGCCCGAGAAGCACTCTCCGGCCAACATGCCCAAATGCAGCAACAGCTCCCAAAGCGAAGGAGCCAGGACACAAAGACCTAGCTGGCCTGAAGGGCCCCCAGGGGGCCCCCAAGCAGCCCCTCTCAATTTGGGTCTGGGGGCTTTCGTTGGGCCGGGAACCTAGGAGATTCCTTCAAGGTTGCAGTTCGCGGCCCGAGAAGCACTCTCCGGCCAACATGCCCAACTGCAGCAACAGCTCCCAAAGCGAAGGAGCCAGGACCCAAAGACCTAGCTGGCCTGAAGGGCCCCCAGGGAGCCCCCAAGCAGCCCCTCTCCATTTGGGTCTGGGGCTTTCGTTGGGCCGGGAACCTGGGAGAATCCTGCAAGGTTGCAGTTCGCGGCCCGAGAAGCACTCTCCGCCCAACATGCCCAACTGCAGCAACAGCTCCCAAACCGAAGGAGCCAGGACCCAAAGACCTAGCTGGCCTGAAGGGCCCCCAGGGGGCCCCCAAGCAGCCCCTCTCCATTTGGGTCTGGGGGCTTTCGTTGGGCCGGGAACCTGGGAGATTCCTGCAAGGTTGCAGTTCGCGGCCCGAGAAGCACTCTCCGGCCAACATGCCCAACTGCAGCAACAGCTCCCAAAGCGAAGGAGCCAGGACCCAAAGACCTAGCTGGCCTGAAGGGCCCCCAGGGGGCCCCCAAGCAGCCCCTCTCCATTTGGGTCTGGGGGCTTTCGTTGGGCATGGAACCTGGGAGAATCCTGCAAGGTTGCAGTTCGCGGCCCGAGAAGCACTCTCCGGCCAACATGCCCAACTGCAGCAACAGCTCCCAAACCGAAGGAGCCAGGACCCAAAGACCTAGCTGGCCTGAAGGGCCCCCAGGGGGGCCCCAAGCAGCCCCTCTCAATTTTGGTCTGGGGGCTTTCGTTGGGCCGGGAACCTGGGAGAATCCTGCAAGGTTGCAGTTCGCGGCCCGAGAAGCACTCTCCGGCCAACATGCCCAACTGCAGCAACAGCTCCCAAACCGAAGGAGCCAGGACCCAAAGACCTAGCTGGCCTGAAGGGCCCCCAGGGGGCCCCCAAGTAGGCCCTCTCCATTTGGGTCTGGGGGCTTTCTTTAGGCTGAGAACCTGGGAGATACCAGCAAGGTTGCAGTTCGCGGCCCGAGAAGCACTCTCCGGCCAACATGCCCAATATCCAGCAACAGCTCCCAAAGCGAAGGAGCCAGGACCCAAAGACCTAGCTGGCCTGAAGGGCCCCCAGGGGGCCACCAAGCAGCCCCTCTCCATTTGGGTCTGGGGGCTTTCGTTGGGCATGTATACCTGAGAGGTACCTGCAAGTTACAGTTCGCGGCCCGAGAAGCACTCTCCGCCCAACATGCCCAACTGCAGCAACAGCTCCCAAAGCGAAGGAGCCAGGACACAAAGACCTAGCTGGCCTGAAGGGCCCCCAGGGGGCCACCAAGCAGCCCCTCTCAATTTGGGTCTGGGGGCTTTCGTTGGGCATGGATACCTGAGAGGTACCTGCAAGGTTGTAGTTCGCGGCCCGAGAAGCACTCTCCGACCAACATGCCCAACTGCAGCAACAGCTCCCAAACCGAAGGAGCCAGGACCCAAAGACCTAGCTGGCCTGAAGGCCCCCCATGGGGCCCCCAAGCAGCCCCTCTCCATTTGGGTCTGGGGGCTTTCGTTGGGCATGGAACCTGGGAGATTCCTGCAAGGTTGCAGTTCGAGGCCCGAGAAGCACTCTCCGGCCAACATGCCCAACTGCAGCAACAGCTCCCAAACCGAAGGAGCCAGGACACAAAGACCTAGCTGGCCTGAAGGGCCCCCAGGGGGCCCCCAAGCAGCCCCTCTCAATTTGGGTCTGGGGGCATTTGTTGGGCCGGGAACCTGGGAGATTCCTTCAAGGTAGCAGTTCGCGGCCCGAGAAGCACTCTCCGGCCAACATGCCCAACTGCAGCAACAGCTCCCAAACCGAAGGAGCCAGGACCCAAAGACCTAGCTGGCCTGAAGGGCCCCCAGGGGGCCCCCAAGCAGCCCCTCTCAATTTGGGTCTGGGGGCTTTCGTTGGGCCGGGAACCTGGGAGATTCCTTCAAGGTTGCAGTTCGCGGCCCGAGAAGCACTCTCCGGCCAACATGCCCAACTGCAGCAACAGCTCCCAAAGCGAAGGAGCCAGGACCCAAAGACCTAGCTGGCCTGAAGGGCCCCCAGGGGGCCCCCAAGCAGCCCCTCTCCATTTGGGTCTGGGGCTTTCGTTGGGCCGGGAACCTGGGAGAATCCTGCAAGGTTGCAGTTCGCGGCCCGAGAAGCACTCTCCGGCCAACATGCCCAACTGCAGCAACAGCTCCCAAAGTGAAGGAGCCAGGACCCAAAGACCTAGCTGGCCTGAAGGGCCCCCAGGGGGCCCCCAAGCAGCCCCTCTCAATTTGGGTCTGGGGGCTTTCGTTGGGCCGGGAACCTGGGAGATTCATGCAAGGTTGCAGTTCGCGGCCCGAGAAGCACTCTCCGGCCAACATGCCCAACTGCAGCAACAGCTCCCAAAGCGAAGGAGCCAGGACCCAAAGACCTAGCTGGCCTGAAGGGCCCCCAGGGGGCCCCCAAGCAGCCCCTCTCACTTTGGGTCTGGGGGCTTTCGTTGGGCCGGGAACCTGGGAGAATCCTGCAAGGTTGCAGTTCGCGGCCCGAGAAGCACTCTCCGGCCAACATGCCCAACTGCAGCAACAGCTCCCAAACCGAAGGAGCCAGGACCCAAAGACCTAGCTGGCCTGAAGGGCCCCCAGGGGGGCCCCAAGCAGCCCCTCTCAATTTTGGTCTGGGGGCTTTCGTTGGGCCGGGAACCTGGGAGAATCCTGCAAGGTTGCAGTTCGCGTCCCGAGAAGCACTCTCCGGCCAACATGCCCAACTGCAGCAACAGCTCCCAAAGCGAAGGAGCCAGGACCCAAAGACCTAGCTGGCCTGAAGGGCCCCCAGGGGGCCCCCAAGTAGGCCCTCTCCATTTGGGTCTGGGGGCTTTCTTTAGGCTGAGAACCTGGGAGATACCAGCAAGGTTGCAGTTCGCGGCCCGAGAAGCACTCTCCGCCCAACATGCCCAATATCCAGCAACAGCTCCCAAAGCGAAGGAGCCAGGACCCAAAGACCTAGCTGGCCTGAAGGGCCCCCAGGGGGCCACCAAGCAGCCCCTCTCCATTTGGGTCTGGGGGCTTTCGTTGGGCATGTATACCTGAGAGGTACCTGCAAGTTACAGTTCGCGGCCCGAGAAGCACTCTCCGCCCAACATGCCCAACTGCAGCAACAGCTCCCAAAGCGAAGGAGCCAGGACCCAAAGACCTAGCTGGCCTGAAGGGCCCCCAGGGGGCCCCCAAGCAGCCCCTCTCCATTTGGGTCTGGGGGCTTTCTTTAGGATGATAACCTGGGAGATACCAGCAAGGTTGCAGTTCGCGGCCCGAGAAGCACTCTCCGGCCAACATGCCCAACTGCAGCAACAGCTCCCAAACCGAAGGAGCCAGGACCCAAAGACCTAGCTGGCCTGAAGGGCCCCCAGGGGGCCCCCAAGCAGCCCCTCTCAATTTGGGTCTGGGGGCTTTCGTTGGGCCGGGAACCTGGGAGAATCCTGCAAGGTTGCAGTTCGCGGCCCGAGAAGCACTCTCCGGCCAACATGCCCAACTGCAGCAACAGCTCCCAAAGCGAAGGAGCCAGGACCCAAAGACCTAGCTGGCCTGAAGGGCCACCAGGGGGCCCCCAAGCAGCCCCTCTCCATTTGGGTCTGGGGGCTTTCGTTGGGCATGAATACCTGGGAGAATCCTGCAAGGTTACAGTTCGCGGCCCGAGAAGCACTCTCCGGCCAACATGCCCAACTGCAGCAACAGCTCCCAAACCGAAGGAGCCAGGACCCAAAGACCTAGCTGGCCTGAAGGGCCCCCAGGGGGCCACCAAGCAGCCCCTCTCAATTTGGGTCTGGGGGCTTTCGTTGGGAGGGGAACCTGGGAGAATCCTGCAAGGTTGCAGTTCGCGGCCCGAGAAGCACTCTCCGGCCAACATGCCCAACTGCAGCAACAGCTCCCAAAGCGAAGGAGCCAGGACCCAAAGACCTAGCTGGCCTGAAGGGCCCCCAGGGGGCCCCCAAGCAGCACCTCCAATTTGGGTCTGGGGGCTTTCGTTGGGCATGGAACCTGGGAGATTCCTGCAAGGTTGCAGTTCGCAGCCCGAGAAGCACTCTCCGGCCAACATGCCCAACTGCAGCAACAGCTCCCAAACCGAAGGAGCCAGGACCCAAAGACCTAGCTGGCCTGAAGGGCCCCCAGGGGGTCCAAAGAAGTCCCTCTCAATTTGGGTCTGGGGGCTTTTTTTGGGCCGGGAACCTGGGAGAATCCTGCAAGGTTGCAGTTCGCGGCCCGAGAAGCACTCTCCGGCCAACATGCCCAATATCCAGCAACAGCTCCCAAAGCGAAGGAGCCAGGACCCAAAGACCTAGCTGGCCTGAAGGGCCCCCAGAAGGCCACCAAGCAGCCCCTCTCCATTTGGGTCTGGGGGCTTTCGTTGGGCATGTATACCTGAGAGGTACCTGCAAGTTACAGTTCGCGGCCCGAGAAGCACTCTCCGGCCAACATGCCCAACTGCAGCAACAGCTCCCAAAGCGAAGGAGCCAGGACCCAAAGACCTAGCTGGCCTGAAGGGCCCCCAGGGGGCCCCCAAGCAGCCCCTCTCCATTTGGGTCTGGGGGTTTTCGTTGGGCCGGGAACCTGGGAGGTACCTGCAAGGTTGCAGTTCGCGGCCCGAGAAGCACTCTCCGGCCAACATGCCCAACTGCAGCAACAGCTCCCAAACCGAAGGAGCCAGGACCCAAAGACCTAGCTGGCCTGAAGGGCCCCCAGGGGGCCCCCAAGCAGCCCCTCTCCATTTGGGTCTGGGGGCTTTCGTTGGGCATGGAACCTGGGACATTCCTGCAAGGTTGCAGTTCGCGGCCCGAGAAGCACTCTCCGGCCAACATGCCCAAATGCAGCAACAGCTCCCAAACCGAAGGAGCCAGGACCCAAAGACCTAGCTGGCCTGAAGGGCCCCCAGGGGGCCCCCAAGCAGCCCCTCTCAATTTGGGTCTGGGGGCTTTCGTTGGGCCGGGAACCTAGGAGATTCATGCAAGGTTGCAGTTCGCGGCCCGAGAAGCACTCTCCGGCCAACATGCCCAACTGCAGCAACAGCTCCCAAAGCGAAGGAGCCAGGACCCAAAGACCTAGCTGGCCTGAAGGGCCCCCAGGGAGCCCCCAAGCAGCCCCTCTCCATTTGGGTCTGGGGCTTTCGTTGGGCCGGGAACCTGGGAGAATCCTGCAAGGTTGCAGTTCGCGGCCCGAGAAGCACTCTCCGGCCAACATGCCCAACTGCAGCAACAGCTCCCAAAGTGAAGGAGCCAGGACCCAAAGACCTAGCTGGCCTGAAGGGCCCCCAGGGGGCCCCCAAGCAGCCCCTCTCCATTTGGGTCTGGGGGCTTTCGTTGGGCCGGGAACCTGGGAGATTCCTGCAAGGTTGCAGTTCGCGGCCCGAGAAGCACTCTCCGGCCAACATGCCCAACTGCAGCAACAGCTCCCAAACCGAAGGAGCCAGGACCCAAAGACCTAGCTGGCCTGAAGGGCCCCCAGGGGGCCCCCAAGCAGCCCCTCTCACTTTGGGTCTGGGGGCTTTCGTTGGGCATGGAACCTGGGAGGTACCTGCAAGGTTGCAGTTCGCGGCCCGAGAAGCACTCTCCGGCCAACATGCCCAACTGCAGCAACAGCTCCCAAACCGAAGGAGCCAGGACCCAAAGACCTAGCTGGCCTGAAGGGCCCCCAGGGGGCCCCCAAGCAGCCCCTCTCAATTTTGGTCTGGGGGCTTTCGTTGGGCCGGGAACCTGGGAGAATCCTGCAAGGTTGCAGTTCGCGGCCCGAGAAGCACTCTCCGGCCAACATGCCCAACTGCAGCAACAGCTCCCAAACCGAAGGAGCCAGGACCCAAAGACCTAGCTGGCCTGAAGGGCCCCCAGGGGGCCCCCAAGTAGGCCCTCTCCATTTGGGTCTGGGGGCTTTCTTTAGGCTGAGAACCTGGGAGATACCAGCAAGGTTGCAGTTCGCGGCCCGAGAAGCACTCTCCGGCCAACATGCCCAATATCCAGCAACAGCTCCCAAAGCGAAGGAGCCAGGACCCAAAGACCTAGCTGGCCTGAAGGGCCCCCAGGGGGCCACCAAGCAGCCCCTCTCCATTTGGGTCTGGGGGCTTTCGTTGGGCATGTATACCTGAGAGGTACCTGCAAGTTACAGTTCGCGGCCCGAGAAGCACTCTCCGCCCAACATGCCCAACTGCAGCAACAGCTCCCAAAGCGAAGGAGCCAGGACACAAAGACCTAGCTGGCCTGAAGGGCCCCCAGGGGGCCCCCAAGCAGCCCCTCTCAATTTGGGTCTGGGGGCTTTCGTTGGGCATGGATACCTGAGAGGTACCTGCAAGGTTGCAGTTCGCGGCCCGAGAAGCACTCTCCGACCAACATGCCCAACTGCAGCAACAGCTCCCAAACCGAAGGAGCCAGGACCCAAAGACCTAGCTGGCCTGAAGGGCCCCCATGGGACCCCCAAGGAGCTCCTCTCCATTTGGGTCTGGGGGCTTTAGTTGGGCCGGGAACCTGGGAGGTACCAGCAAGGTTCCAGTTCGCGGCCGGAGAAGCACTCTCCGGCCAACATGCCCAACTGCAGCAACAGCTCCCAAAGCGAAGGAGCCAGGACCCAAAGACCTAGCTGGCCTGAAGGGCCCCCAGGGGGCCCCCAAGCAGCCCCTCTCCATTTGGGTCTGGGGGCTTTCGTTGGGCATGGAACCTGGGAGATTCCTGCAAGGTTGCAGTTCGAGGCCCGAGAAGCACTCTCCGGCCAACATGCCCAACTGCAGCAACAGCTCCCAAACCGAAGGAGCCAGGACACAAAGACCTAGCTGGCCTGAAGGGCCCCCAGGGGGCCCCCAAGCAGCCCCTCTCAATTTGGGTCTGGGGGCTTTTGTTGGGCCGGGAACCTGGGAGATTCCTTCAAGGTAGCAGTTCGCGGCCCGAGAAGCACTCTCCGCCCAACATGCCCAACTGCAGCAACAGCTCCAAAAGCGAAGGAGCCAGGACCCAAAGACCTAGCTGGCCTGAAGGGCCCCCAGGGGGCCCCCAAGCAGCCCCTCTCAATTTGGGTCTGGGGGCTTTCGTTGGGCCGGGAACCTGGGAGATTCATGCAAGGTTGCAGTTCGCGGCCCGAGAAGCACTCTCCGGCCAACATGCCCAACTGCAGCAACAGCTCCCAAAGCGAAGGAGCCAGGACCCAAAGACCTAGCTGGCCTGAAGGGCCCCCAGGGGGCCCCCAAGCAGCCCCTCTCCATTTGGGTCTGGGGCTTTCGTTGGGCCGGGAACCTGGGAGAATCCTGCAAGGTTGCAGTTCGCGGCCCGAGAAGCACTCTCCGGCCAACATGCCCAACTGCAGCAACAGCTCCCAAAGTGAAGGAGCCAGGACCCAAAGACCTAGCTGGCCTGAAGGGCCCCCAGGGGGCCCCCAAGCAGCCCCTCTCAATTTGGGTCTGGGGGCTTTCGTTGGGCCGGGAACCTGGGAGATTCCTTCAAGGTTGCAGTTCGCGGCCCGAGAAGCACTCTCCGGCCAACATGCCCAACTGCAGCAACAGCTCCCAAAGCGAAGGAGCCAGGACCCAAAGACCTAGCTGGCCTGAAGGGCCCCCAGGGGGCCCCCAAGCAGCCCCTCTCCATTTGGGTCTGGGGCTTTCGTTGGGCATGTATACCTGAGAGGTACCTGCAAGTTACAGTTCGCGGCCCGAGAAGCACTCTCCGGCCAACATGCCCAACTGCAGCAACAGCTCCCAAAGCGAAGGAGCCAGGACACAAAGACCTAGCTGGCCTGAAGGGCCCCCAGGGGGCCACCAAGCAGCCCCTCTCAATTTGGGTCTGGGGGCTTTCGTTGGGCATGGATACCTGAGAGGTACCTGCAAGGTTGCAGTTCGCGGCCCGAGAAGCACTCTCCGACCAACATGCTCAACTGCAGCAACAGCTCCCAAACCGAAGGAGCCAGGACCCAAAGACCTAGCTGGCCTGAAGGGCCCCCATGGGACCCCCATGGAGCTCCTCTCCATTTGGGTCTGGGGGCTTTAGTTGGGCCGGGAACCTGGGACATACCAGCAAGGTTCCAGTTCGCGGCCGGAGAAGCACTCTCCGGCCAACATGCCCAACTGCAGCAACAGCTCCCAAAGCGAAGGAGCCAGGACCCAAAGACCTAGCTGGCCTGAAGGGCCCCCAGGGGCCCCCAAGCAGCCCCTCTCACTTTGGGTCTGGGGGCTTTCGTTGGGCATGGAACCTGGGAGATTCCTGCAAGGTTGCAGTTCGAGGCCCGAGAAGCACTCTCCGGCCAACATGCCCAACTGCAGCAACAGCTCCCAAACCGAAGGAGCCAGGACACAAAGACCTAGCTGGCCTGAAGGGCCCCCAGGGGGCCCCCAAGCAGCCCTCTCAATTTGGGTCTGGGGGCTTTTGTTGGGCCGGGAACCTGGGAGATTCCTTCAAGGTTGCAGTTCGCGGCCCGAGAAGCACTCTCCGGCCAACATGCCAAACTGCAGCAACAGCTCCCAAACCGAAGGAGCCAGGACCCAAAGACCTAGCTGGCCTGAAGGGCCCCCAGGGGGGCCCCAAGCAGCCCCTCTCAATTTTGGTCTGGGGGCTTTCGTTGGGCCGGGAACCTGGGAGAATCCTGCAAGGTTGCAGTTCGCGGCCCGAGAAGCACTCTCCGGCCAACATGCCCAACTGCAGCAACAGCTCCCAAAGCGAAGGAGCCAGGACCCAAAGACCTAGCTGGCCTGAAGGGCCCCCAGGGGGCCCCCAAGTAGGCCCTCTCCATTTGGGTCTGGGGGCTTTCTTTAGGCTGAGAACCTGGGAGATACCAGCAAGGTTGCAGTTCGCGGCCCGAGAAGCACTCTCCGCCCAACATGCCCAATATCCAGCAACAGCTCCCAAAGCGAAGGAGCCAGGACCCAAAGACCTAGCTGGCCTGAAGGGCCCCCAGGGGGCCCCCAAGCAGCCCCTCTCCATTTGGGTCTGGGGGCTTTCGTTGGGCATGTATACCTGAGAGGTACCTGCAAGTTACAGTTCGCGGCCCGAGAAGCACTCTCCGGCCAACATGCCCAACTGCAGCAACAGCTCCCAAAGCGAAGGAGCCAGGACACAAAGACCTAGCTGGCCTGAAGGGCCCCCAGGGGGCCCCCAAGCAGCCCCTCTCAATTTGGGTCTGGGGGCTTTCGTTGGGCATGGATACCTGAGAGGTACCTGCAAGGTTGCAGTTCGCGGCCCGAGAAGCACTCTCCGACCAACATGCTCAACTGCAGCAACAGCTCCCAAACCGAAGGAGCCAGGACCCAAAGACCTAGCTGGCCTGAAGGGCCCCCATGGGACCCCCAAGGAGCTCCTCTCCATTTGGGTCTGGGGGCTTTAGTTGGGCCGGGAACCTGGGAGGTACCAGCAAGGTTCCAGTTCGCGGCCGGAGAAGCACTCTCCGGCCAACATGCCCAACTGCAGCAACAGCTCCCAAACCGAAGGAGCCAGGACCCAAAGACCTAGCTGGCCTGAAGGGCCCCCAGGGGGCCCCCAAGCAGCCCCTCTCCATTTGGGTCTGGGGGCTTTCGTTGGGCATGGAACCTGGGAGATTCCTGCAAGGTTGCAGTTCGCGGCCCGAGAAGCACTCTCCGGCCAACATGCCCAACTGCAGCAACAGCTCCCAAACCGAAGGAGCCAGGACACAAAGACCTAGCTGGCCTGAAGGGCCCCCAGGGGGCCCCCAAGCAGCCCCTCTCCATTTGGGTCTGGGGGCTTTTGTTGGGCCGGGAACCTGGGAGATTCCTTCAAGGTTGCAGTTCGCGGCCCGAGAAGCACTCTCCGGCCAACATGCCCAACTGCAGCAACAGCTCCCAAAGCGAAGGAGCCAGGACCCAAAGACCTAGCTGGCCTGAAGGGCCCCCAGAAGGCCACCAAGCAGCCCCTCTCCATTTGGGTCTGGGGGCTTTCGTTGGGCATGTATACCTGAGAGGTACCTGCAAGTTACAGTTCGCGGCCCGAGAAGCACTCTCCGCCCAACATGCCCAACTGCAGCAACAGCTCCCAAAGCGAAGGAGCCAGGACCCAAAGACCTAGCTGGCCTGAAGGGCCCCCAGGGGGCCCCCAAGCAGCCCCTCTCCATTTGGGTCTGGGGGTTTTCGTTGGGCCGGGAACCTGGGAGGTACCTGCAAGGTTGCAGTTCGCGGCCCGAGAAGCACTCTCCGGCCAACATGCCCAACTGCAGCAACAGCTCCCAAACCGAAGGAGCCAGGACCCAAAGACCTAGCTGGCCTGAAGGGCCCCCATGGGGCCCCCAAGCAGCCCCTCTCCATTTGGGTCTGGGGGCTTTCGTTGGGCCGGGAACCTGGGAGAATCCTGCAAGGTTGCAGTTCGCGGCCCGAGAAGCACTCTCCGCCCAACATGCCCAACTGCAGCAACAGCTCCCAAACCGAAGGAGCCAGGACCCAAAGACCTAGCTGGCCTGAAGGGCCCCCAAAGGGCCCCCAAGCAGCCCCTCTCCATTTGGGTCTGGGGGCTTTCGTTGGGCCGGGAACCTGGGAGAATCCTGCAAGGTTGCAGTTCGCGGCCCGAGAAGCACTCTCCGGCCAACATGCCCAACTGCAGCAACAGCTCCCAAAGCGAAGGAGCCAGGACCCAAAGACCTAGCTGGCCTGAAGGGTCCCCAGGGGGCCCCCAAGCAGCACCTCTCAATTTGGGTCTGGGGGCTTTCGTTGGGCCGGGAACCTGGGAGGTACCTGCAAGGTTGCAGTTCGAGGCCCGAGAAGCACTCTCCGCCCAACATGCCCAACTGCAGCAACAGCTCCCAAACCGAAGGAGCCAGGACCCAAAGACCTAGCTGGCCTGAAGGGCCCCCAGGGGGCCCCCAAGTAGGCCCTCTCCATTTGGGTCTGGGGGCTTTCTTTAGGCTGAGAACCTGGGAGATACCAGCAAGGTTGCAGTTCGCGGCCCGAGAAGCACTCTCCGGCCAACATGCCAAATATCCAGCAACAGCTCCCAAAGCGAAGGAGCCAGGACCCAAAGACCTAGCTGGCCTGAAGGGCCCCCAGGGGGCCCCCAAGCAGCCCCTCTCCATTTGGGTCTGGGGGCTTTCGTTGGGCATGTATTCCTGAGAGGTACCTGCAAGTTACAGTTCGCGGCCCGAGAAGCACTCTCCGCCCAACATGCCCAACTGCAGCAACAGCTCCCAAAGCGAAGGAGCCAGGACACAAAGACCTAGCTGGCCTGAAGGGCCCCCAGGGGGCCCCCAAGCAGCCCCTCTCCATTTGGGTCTGGGGGCTTTCGTTGGGCATGGATACCTGAGAGGTACCTGCAAGGTTGCAGTTCGCGGCCCGAGAAGCACTCTCCGACCAACATGCTCAACTGCAGCAACAGCTCCCAAACCGAAGGAGCCAGGACCCAAAGACCTAGCTGGCCTGAAGGGCCCCCATGGGACCCCCAAGGAGCTCCTCTCCATTTGGGTCTGGGGGCTTTAGTTGGGCCGGGAACCTGGGAGGTACCAGCAAGGTTCCAGTTCGCGGCCGGAGAAGCACTCTCCGGCCAACATGCCCAACTGCAGCAACAGCTCCCAAAGCGAAGGAGCCAGGACCCAAAGACCTAGCTGGCCTGAAGGGCCCCCAGGGGGCCCCCAAGCAGCCCCTCTCCATTTGGGTCTGGGGGCTTTCGTTGGGCCGGGAACCTGGGAGATTCATGCAAGGTTGCAGTTCGCGGCCCGAGAAGCACTCTCCGGCCAAAATGCCCAACTGCAGCAACAGCTCCCAAAGTGAAGGAGCCAGGACCCAAAGACCTAGCTGGCCTGAAGGGCCCCCAGGGGGCCCCCAAGCAGCCCCTCTCAATTTGGGTCTGGGGGCTTTCGTTGGGCCGGGAACCTGGGAGATTCCTGCAAGGTTGCAGTTCGCGGCCCGAGAAGCACTCTCCGGCCAACATGCCCAACTGCAGCAACAGCTCCCAAAGCGAAGGAGCCAGGACCCAAAGACCTAGCTGGCCTGAAGGGCCCCCAGGGGGCCCCCAAGCAGCCCCTCTCACTTTGGGTCTGGGGGCTTTCGTTGGGCATGGAACCTGGGAGAATCCTGCAAGGTTGCAGTTCGCGGCCCGAGAAGCACTCTCCGGCCAACATGCCCAACTGCAGCAACAGCTCCCAAACCGAAGGAGCCAGGACCCAAAGACCTAGCTGGCCTGAAGGGCCCCCAGGGGGCCCCCAAGTAGGCCCTCTCCATTTGGGTCTGGGGGCTTTCTTTAGGCTGAGAACCTGGGAGATACCAGCAAGGTTGCAGTTCGCGGCCCGAGAAGCACTCTCCGGCCAACATGCCCAATATCCAGCAACAGCTCCCAAAGCGAAGGAGCCAGGACCCAAAGACCTAGCTGGCCTGAAGGGCCCCCAGGGGGCCACCAAGCAGCCCCTCTCCATTTGGGTCTGGGGGCTTTCGTTGGGCATGTATACCTGAGAGGTACCTGCAAGTTACAGTTCGCGGCCCGAGAAGCACTCTCCGCCCAACATGCCCAACTGCAGCAACAGCTCCCAAAGCGAAGGAGCCAGGACACAAAGACCTAGCTGGCCTGAAGGGCCCCCAGGGGGCCACCAAGCAGCCCCTCTCAATTTGGGTCTGGGGGCTTTCGTTGGGCATGGATACCTGAGAGGTACCTGCAAGGTTGCAGTTCGCGGCCCGAGAAGCACTCTCCGACCAACATGCTCAACTGCAGCAACAGCTCCCAAACCGAAGGAGCCAGGACCCAAAGACCTAGCTGGCCTGAAGGGCCCCCATGGGACCCCCAAGGTGCTCATCTCCATTTGGGTCTGGGGGCTTTAGTTGGGCCGGGAACCTGGGAGGTACCAGCAAGGTTCCAGTTCGCGGCCGGAGAAGCACTCTCCGGCCAACATGCCCAACTGCAGCAACAGCTCCCAAAGCGAAGGAGCCAGGACCCAAAGACCTAGCTGGCCTGAAGGGCCCCCAGGGGGCCCCCAAGCAGCCCCTCTCACTTTGGGTCTGGGGGCTTTCGTTGGGCATGGAACCTGGGAGATTCCTGCAAGGTTGCAGTTCGAGGCCCGAGAAGCACTCTCCGGCCAACATGCCCAACTGCAGCAACAGCTCCCAAACCGAAGGAGCCAGGACCCAAAGACCTAGCTGGCCTGAAGGGCCCCCAGGGGGCCCCCAAGCAGCCCCTCTCAATTTGGGTCTGGGGGCTTTCGTTGGGCCGGGAACCTGGGAGATTCCTTCAAGGTAGCAGTTCGCGGCCCGAGAAGCACTCTCCGCCCAACATGCCCAACTGCAGCAACAGCTCCCAAAGCGAAGGAGCCAGGACCCAAAGACCTAGCTGGCCTGAAGGGCCCCCAGGGGGCCCCCAAGCAGCCCCTCTCCATTTGGGTCTGGGGGCTTCCGTTGGGCTTGGAACCTGGGAGAATCCTGCAAGGTTGCAGTTCGCGGCCCGAGAAGCACTCTCCGGCCAACATGCCCAACTGCAGCAACAGCTCCCAAACCGAATGAGCCAGGACCCAAAGACCTAGCTGGCCTGAAGGGCCCCCAGGGGGCCCCCAAGCAGCCCCTCTCAATTTTGGTCTGGGGGCTTTTGTTGGGCCGGGAACCTGGGAGGTACCTGCAAGGTTGCAGTTCGCGGCCCGAGAAGCACTCTCCGGCCAACATGCCCAACTGCAGCAACAGCTCCCAAACCGAAGGAGCCAGGACCCAAAGACCTAGCTGGCCTGAAGGGCCCCCAGGGGGCCCCCAAGCAGCCCCTCTCAATTTGGGTCTGGGGCCTTTCGTTGGGCCGGGAACCTGGGAGATTCCTGCGAGGTTGCAGTTCGCGGCCCGAGAAGCACTCTCCGGCCAACATGCCCAACTGCAGCAACAGCTCCCAAACCGAAGGAGCCAGGACCCAAAGACCTAGCTGGCCTGAAGGGCCCCCAGGGGGCCCCCAATGAGCTACTCTCCATTTGGGTCTGGGGGCTTTAGTTGGGCCGGGAACCTGGGAGATTCCTGCAAGGTTGCAGTTCGCGGCCGGAGAAGCACTCTCCGCCCAACATGCCCAACTGCAGCAACAGCTCCCAAAGCGAAGGAGCCAGGACCCAAAGACCTAGCTGGCCTGAAGGGCCCCCAGGGGGCCCCCAAGCAGCCCCTCTCCATTTGGGTCTGGGGGCTTTTGTTGGGCATGGAACCTGGGAGATTCCTGCAAGGTTGCAGTTCGCGGCCCGAGAAGCACTCTCCGGCCAACATGCCCAACTGCAGCAACAGCTCCCAAAGCGAAGGAGCCAGGACCCAAAGACCTAGCTGGCCTGAAGGGCCCCCAGGGGGCCCCCAAGCAGCCCCTCTCCATTTGGGTCTGGGGGCTTTTGTTGGGCCGGGAACCTGGGAGATTCCTGCAAGGTTGCAGTTCGAGGCCCGAGAAGCACTCTCCGGCCAACATGCCCATCGTCAACAACAGCTCCCAAACCGAATGAGCCAGGACACAAAGACCTAGCTGGCCTGAAGGGCCCCCAGGGGGCCCCCAAGCAGCCCCTCTCCATTTGGGTCTGGGGGCTTTCTGTAGGATGATAACCTGGGAGATACCAGCAAGGTTGCAGTTCGCGGCCCGAGAAGCACTCTCCGGCCAACATGCCCAACTGCAGCAACAGCTCCCAAACCGAAGGAGCCAGGACCCAAAGACCTAGCTGGCCTGAAGGGCCCCCAGGGGGCCCCCAAGCAGCCCCTCTCAATTTGGGTCTGGGGGCTTTCGTTGGGCCGGGAACCTGGGAGAATCCTGCAAGGTTGCAGTTCGCAGCCCGAGAAGCACTCTCCGGCCAACATGCCCAACTGCAGCAACAGCTCCCAAAGCGAAGGAGCCAGGACCCAAAGACCTAGCTGGCCTGAAGGGCCCCCAGGGGGCCCCCAAGCAGCCCCTCTCAATTTGGGTCTGGGGGCTTTCGTTGGGCCGGGAACCTGGGAGGTACCTGCAAGGTTGCAGTTCGCGGCCCGAGAAGCACTCTCCGGCCAACATGCCCAACTGCAGCAACAGCTCCCAAAGCGAAGGAGCCAGGACCCAAAGACCTAGCTGGCCTGAAGGGCCCCCAGGGGGCCACCAAGCAGCCCCTCTCAATTTGGGTCTGGGGGCTTTCGTTGGGAGGGGAACCTGGGAGAATCCTGCAAGGTTGCAGTTCGCGGCCCGAGAAGCACTCTCCGGCCAACATGCCCAACTGCAGCAACAGCTCCCAAACCGAAGGAGCCAGGACCCAAAGACCTAGCTGGCCTGAGGGGCCCCAGGGGGCCCCCAAGCAGCACCTCTCAATTTGGGTCTGGGGGCTTTCATTGGGCCGGGAACCTGGGAGGTACCTGCAAGGTTGCAGTTCGCGGCCCGAGAAGCACTCTCCGGCCAACATGCCCAAGTGCAGCAACAGCTCCCAAAGCGAAGGAGCCAGGACCCAAAGACCTAGCTGTCCTGAAGGGCCCCCAGGGGGCCCCCAAGCAGCCCCTCTCCATTTGGGTCTGGGGGCTTTCGTTGGGCATGTATACCTGAGAGGTACCTGCAAGGTTACAGTTCGCGGCCCGAGAAGCACTCTCCGGCCAACATGCCCAACTGCAGCAACAGCTCCCAAACCGAAGGAGCCAGGACCCAAAGACCTAGCTGGCCTGAAGGGCCCCCAGGGGGCCCCCAAGCAGCCCCCCTCAATTTGGGTCTGGGGGCTTTCGTTGGGCCGGGAACCTGGGAGATTCATGCAAGGTTGCAGTTCGAGGCCCGAGAAGCACTCTCCGGCCAACATGCCCAACTGCAGCAACAGCTCCCAAAGCGAAGGAGCCAGGACCCAAAGACCTAGCTGGCCTGAAGGTCCCCCAGGGGGCCCCCAAGCAGCCCCTCTCAATTTGGGTCTGGGGGCTTTCGTTGGGCATGGAACCTGGGAGATTCCTGCAAGGTTGCAGTTCGAGGCCCGAGAAGCACTCTCCGGCCAACATGCCCAACTGCAGCAACAGCTCCCAAACCGAAGGAGCCAGGACCCAAAGACCTAGCTGGCCTGAAGGGCCCCCAGGGGGGCCCAAAGAAGTCCCTCTCAATTTGGGTCTGGGGGCTTTTTTTGGGCCGGGAACCTGGGAGATTCCTGCAAGGTTGCAGTTCGCGGCCCGAGAAGCACTCTCCGGCCAACATGCCCAATATCCAGCAACAGCTCCCAAAGCGAAGGAGCCAGGACCCAAAGACCTAGCTGGCCTGAAGGGCCCCCAGAAGGCCACCAAGCAGCCCCTCTCCATTTGGGTCTGGGGGCTTTCGTTGGGCATGTATACCTGAGAGGTACCTGCAAGTTACAGTTCGCGGCCCGAGAAGCACTCTCCGCCCAACATGCCCAACTGCAGCAACAGCTCCCAAAGCGAAGGAGCCAGGACCCAAAGACCTAGCTGGCCTGAAGGGCCCCCAGGGGGCCCCCAAGGAGCCCCTCTCCATTTGGGTCTGGGGGTTTTCGTTGGGCCGGGAACCTGGGAGGTACCTGCAAGGTTGCAGTTCGCGGCCCGAGAAGCACTCTCCGGCCAACATGCCCAACTGCAGCAACAGCTCCCAAAGCGAAGGAGCCAGGACCCAAAGACCTAGCTGGCCTGAAGGGCCCCCAGGGGGCCCCCAAGCAGCCCCTCTCAATTTGGGTCTGGGGGCTTTCGTTGGGCCGGGAACCTGGGAGAATCCTGCAAGGTTGCAGTTCGCGGCCCGAGAAGCACTCTCCGGCCAACATGCCCAACTGCAGCAACAGCTCCCAAACCGAAGGAGCCAGGACCCAAAGACCTAGCTGGCCTGAAGGGCCCCCAGGGGGCCCCCAAGCAGCCCCTCTCAATTTGGGTCTGGGGGCTTTCGTTGGGCCGGGAACCTGGGAGAATCCTGCAAGGTTGCAGTTCGCGGCCCGAGAAGCACTCTCCGGCCAACATGCCCAACTGCAGCAACAGCTCCCAAACCGAAGGAGCCAGGACCCAAAGACCTAGCTGGCCTGAAGGGCCCCCAGAAGGCCACCAAGCAGCCCCTCTCAATTTGGGTCTGGGGGCTTTCGTTGGGCCGGGAACCTGGGAGAATCCTGCAAGGTTGCAGTTCGCGGCCCGAGAAGCACTCTCCGGCCAACATGCCCAACTGCAGCAACAGCTCCCAAAGCGAAGGAGCCAGGACCCAAAGACCTAGCTGTCCTGAAGGGGCCCCAGGGGGCCCCCAAGCAGCACCTCTCAATTTGGGTCCGGGGGCTTTCGTTGGGCCGGGAACCTGGGAGAATCCTGCAAGGTTGCAGTTCGCGGCCCGAGAAGCACTCTCCGCCCAACATGCCCAACTGCAGCAACAGCTCCCAAAGCGAAGGAGCCAGGACCCAAAGACCTAGCTGGCCTGAAGGGCCCCCAGGGGGCCCCCAGGTAGGCCCTCTCCATTTGGGTCTGGGGGCTTTCTTTAGGCTGAGAACCTGGGAGATACCAGCAAGGTTGCAGTTCGCGGCCCGAGAAGCACTCTCCGGCCAACATGCCCAACTGCAGCAACAGCTCCCAAAGCGAAGGAGCCAGGACCCAAAGACCTAGCTGGCCTGAAGGGCCCCCAGGGGGCCCCCAAGCAGCCCCTCTCCATTTGGGTCTGGGGGCTTTCGTTGGGCCGGGAACCTGGGAGAATCCTGCAAGGTTGCAGTTCGCGGCCCGAGAAGCACTCTCCGCCCAACATGCCCAACTGCAGCAACAGCTCCCAAACCGAAGGAGCCAGGACCCAAAGACCTAGCTGGCCTGAAGGGCCCCCAGGGGGCCCCCAAGCAGCCCCTCTCAATTTGGGTCTGGGGCCTTTCGTTGGGCCGGGAACCTGGGAGATTCCTGCGAGGTTGCAGTTCGCGGCCCGAGAAGCACTCTCCGGCCAACATGCCCAACTGCAGCAACAGCTCCCAAACCGAAGGAGCCAGGACCCAAAGACCTAGCTGGCCTGAAGGGCCCCCATGGGGCCCCAGGGGAGCTACTCTCCATTTGGGTCTGGGGGCTTTAGTTGGGCCGGGAACCTGGGAGATTCCTGCAAGGTTGCAGTTCGCGGCCGGAGAAGCACTCTCCGGCCAACATGCCCAACTGCAGCAACAGCTCCCAAAGCGAAGGAGCCAGGACCCAAAGACCTAGCTGGCCTGAAGGGCCCCCAGGGGGCCCCCAAGCAGCCCCTCTCCATTTGGGTCTGGGGGCTTTCTTTAGGATGATAACCTGGGAGATACCAGCAAGGTTGCAGTTCGCGGCCCGAGAAGCACTCTCCGGCCAACATGCACAACTGCAGCAACAGCTCCCAAACCGAAGGAGCCAGGACCCAAAGACCTAGCTGGCCTGAAGGGCCCCCAGGGGGCCACCAAGCAGCCCCTCTCAATTTGGGTCTGGGGGCTTTCGTTGGGCCGGGAACCTGGGAGAATCCTGCAAGGTTGCAGTTCGCGGCCCGAGAAGCACTCTCCGGCCAACATGCCCAACTGCAGCAACAGCTCCCAAAGCGAAGGAGCCAGGACCCAAAGACCTAGCTGTCCTGAAGGGCCACCAGGGGGCCCCCAAGCAGCCCCTCTCAATTTGGGTCTGGGGGCTTTCGTTGGGCATGGATACCTGGGAGAATCCTGCAAGGTTACAGTTCGCGGCCCGAGAAGCACTCTCCGGCCAACATGCCCAACTGCAGCAACAGCTCCCAAACCGAAGGAGCCAGGACCCAAAGACCTAGCTGGCCTGAAGGGCCCCCAGGGGGCCACCAAGCAGCCCCTCTCAATTTGGGTCTGGGGGCTTTCGTTGGGAGGGGAACCTGGGAGAATCCTGCAAGGTTGCAGTTCGCGGCCCGAGAAGCACTCTCCGGCCAACATGCCCAACTGCAGCAACAGCTCCCAAAGCGAAGGAGCCAGGACCCAAAGACCTAGCTGGCCTGAAGGTGCCCCAGGGGGCCCCCAAGCAGCACCTCTCAATTTGGGTCTGGGGGCTTTCGTTGGGCATGGAACCTGGGAGATTCCTGCAAGGTTGCAGTTCACGGCCCGAGAAGCACTCTCCGCCCAACATGCCCAACTGCAGCAACAGCTCCCAAACCGAAGGAGCCAGGACCCAAAGACCTAGCTGGCCTGAAGGGCCCCCAGGGGGTCCAAAGAAGTCCCTCTCAATTTGGGTCTGGGGGCTTTTTTTGGGCCGGGAACCTGGGAGAATCCTGCAAGGTTGCAGTTCGCGGCCCGAGAAGCACTCTCCGGCCAACATGCCCAACTGCAGCAACAGCTCCCAAAGCGAAGGAGCCAGGACCCAAAGACCTAGCTGGCCTGAAGGGCCCCCAGGGGGCCCCCAAGCAGCCCCTCTCCATTTGGGTCTGGGGGCTTTCGTTGGGCCGGGAACCTGGGAGAATCCTGCAAGGTTGCAGTTCGCGGCCCGAGAAGCACTCTCCGGCCAACATGCCCAACTGCAGCAACAGCTCCCAAAGCGAAGGAGCCAGGACCCAAAGACCTAGCTGGCCTGAAGGGCCCCCAGGGGGCCCCCAAGCAGCCCCTCTCCATTTGGGTCTGGGGGTTTTTGTTGGGCCGGGAACCTGGGAGGTACCTGCAAGGTTGCAGTTCGCGGCCCGAGAAGCACTCTCCGGCCAACATGCCCAACTGCAGCAACAGCTCCCAAACCGAAGGAGCCAGGACCCAAAGACCTAGCTGGCCTGAAGGGCCCCCAGGGGGCCCCCAAGCAGCCCCTCTCCATTTGGGTCTGGGGGCTTTCGTTGGGCCGGGAACCTGGGAGAATCCTGCAAGGTTGCAGTTCGCGGCCCGAGAAGCACTCTCCGGCCAACATGCCCAACTGCAGCAACAGCTCCCAAACCGAAGGAGCCAGGACCCAAAGACCTAGCTGGCCTGAAGGGGCCCCAGGGGGCCCCCAAGCAGCACCTCTCAATTTGGGTCTGGGGGCTTTAGTTGGGCCGGGAACCTGGGAGAATCCTGCAAGGTTGCAGTTCGCGGCCGGAGAAGCACTCTCCGGCCAACATGCCCAACTGCAGCAACAGCTCCCAAAGCGAAGGAGCCAGGACCCAAAGACCTAGCTGGCCTGAAGGGCCCCCAGGGGGCCCCCAAGCAGCCCCTCTCCATTTGGGTCTGGGGGCTTTCTTTAGGATGATAACCTGGGAGATACCAGCAAGGTTGCAGTTCGCGGCCCGAGAAGCACTCTCCGGCCAACATGCCCAACTGCAGCAACAGCTCCCAAACCGAAGGAGCCAGGACCCAAAGACCTAGCTGGCCTGAAGGGCCCCCAGGGGGCCCCCAAGCAGCCCCTCTCAATTTGGGTCTGGGGGCTTTCGTTGGGCCGGGAACCTGGGAGATTCCTGCAAGGTTGCAGTTCGCGGCCCGAGAAGCACTCTCCGGCCAACATGCCCAACTGCAGCAACAGCTCCCAAAGCGAAGGAGCCAGGACCCAAAGACCTAGCTGTCCTGAAGGGCCACCAGGGGGCCCCCAAGCAGCCCCTCTCAATTTGGGTCTGGGGGCTTTCGTTGGGCATGGATACCTGGGAGAATCCTGCAAGGTTACAGTTCGCGGCCCGAGAAGCACTCTCCGGCCAACATGCCCAACTGCAGCAACAGCTCCCAAACCGAAGGAGCCAGGACCCAAAGACCTAGCTGGCCTGAAGGGCCCCCAGGGGGCCCCCAAGCAGCCCCTCTCAATTTGGGTCTGGGGGCTTTCGTTGGGAGGGGAACCTGGGAGAATCCTGCAAGGTTGCAGTTCGCGGCCCGAGAAGCACTCTCCGGCCAACATGCCCAACTGCAGCAACAGCTCCCAAACCGAAGGAGCCAGGACCCAAAGACCTAGCTGGCCTGAAGGTGCCCCAGGGGGCCCCCAAGCAGCACCTCTCAATTTGGGTCTGGGGGCTTTCGTTGTGCATGGAACCTGGGAGATTCCTGCAAGGTTGCAGTTCGCGGCCCGAGAAGCACTATCCGGCCAACATGCCCAACTGCAGCAACAGCTCCCAAACCGAAGGAGCCAGGACCCAAAGACCTAGCTGGCCTGAAGGGCCCCCAGGGGGTCCAAAGAAGTCCCTCTCAATTTGGGTCTGGGGGCTTTTTTTGGGCCGGGAACCTGGGAGAATCCTGCAAGGTTGCAGTTCGCGGCCCGAGAAGCACTCTCCGGCCAACATGCCCAATATCCAGCAACAGCTCCCAAAGCGAAGGAGCCAGGACCCAAAGACCTAGCTGGCCTGAAGGGCCCCCAGAAGGCCACCAAGCAGCCCCTCTCCATTTGGGTCTGGGGGCTTTCGTTGGGCATGTATACCTGAGAGGTACCTGCAAGTTACAGTTCGCGGCTCGAGAAGCACTCTCCGCCCAACATGCCCAACTGCAGCAACAGCTCCCAAAGCGAAGGAGCCAGGACCCAAAGACCTAGCTGGCCTGAAGGGCCCCCAGGGGGCCCCCAAGCAGCCCCTCTCCATTTGGGTCTGGGGGTTTTCGTTGGGCCGGGAACCTGGGAGGTACCTGCAAGGTTGCAGTTCGCGGCCCGAGAAGCACTCTCCGGCCAACATGCCCAACTGCAGCAACAGCTCCCAAACCGAAGGAGCCAGGACCCAAAGACCTAGCTGGCCTGAAGGGCCCCCAGGGGGCCCCCAAGCAGCCCCTCTCCATTTGGGTCTGGGGGCTTTCGTTGGGCCGGGAACCTGGGAGAATCCTGCAAGGTTGCAGTTCGCGGCCCGAGAAGCACTCTCCGGCCAACATGCCCAAGTGCAGCAACAGCTCCCAAAGCGAAGGAGCCAGGACCCAAAGACCTAGCTGTCCTGAAGGGCCCCCAGGGGGCCCCCAAGCAGCCCCTCTCCATTTGGGTCTGGGGGCTTTCGTTGGGCCGGGAACCTGGGAGAATCCTGCAAGGTTGCAGTTCGCGGCCCGAGAAGCACTCTCCGGCCAACATGCCCAACTGCAGCAACAGCTCCCAAACCGAAGGAGCCAGGACCCAAAGACCTAGCTGGCCTGAAGGGGCCCCAGGGGGCCCCCAAGCAGCACCTCTCAATTTGGGTCTGGGGGCTTTCGTTGGGCCGGGAACCTGGGAGGTACCTGCAAGGTTGCAGTTCGCGGCCCGAGAAGCACTCTCCGCCCAACATGCCCAACTGCAGCAACAGCTCCCAAACCGAAGGAGCCAGGACCCAAAGACCTAGCTGGCCTGAAGGGCCCCCAGGGGGCCCCCAAGTAGGCCCTCTCCATTTGGGTCTGGGGGCTTTCTTTAGGCTGAGAACCTGGGAGATACCAGCAAGGTTGCAGTTCGCGGCCCGAGAAGCACTCTCCGGCCAACATGCCCAATATCCAGCAACAGCTCCCAAAGCGAAGGAGCCAGGACCCAAAGACCTAGCTGGCCTGAAGGGCCCCCAGGGGGCCACCAAGCAGCCCCTCTCCATTTGGGTCTGGGGGCTTTCGTTGGGCATGTATACCTGAGAGGTACCTGCAAGTTACAGTTCGCGGCCCGAGAAGAACTCTCCGCCCAACATGCCCAACTGCAGCAACAGCTCCCAAAGCGAAGGAGCCAGGACACAAAGACCTAGCTGGCCTGAAGGGCCCCCAGGGGGCCACCAAGCAGCCCCTCTCAATTTGGGTCTGGGGGCTTTCGTTGGGCATGGATACCTGAGAGGTACCTGCAAGGTTGCAGTTCGCGGCCCGAGAAGCACTCTCCGACCAACATGCTCAACTGCAGCAACAGCTCCCAAACCGAAGGAGCCAGGACCCAAAGACCTAGCTGGCCTGAAGGGCCCCCATGGGACCCCCAAGGAGCTCCTCTCCATTTGGGTCTGGGGGCTTTAGTTGGGCCGGGAACCTGGGAGGTACCAGCAAGGTTCCAGTTCGCGGCCGGAGAAGCACTCTCCGGCCAACATGCCCAACTGCAGCAACAGCTCCCAAAGCGAAGGAGCCAGGACCCAAAGACCTAGCTGGCCTGAAGGGCCCCCAGGGGGCCCCCAAGCAGCCCCTCTCCATTTGGGTCTGGGGGCTTTCGTTGGGCATGGAACCTGGGAGATTCCTGCAAGGTTGCAGTTCGAGGCCCGAGAAGCACTCTCCGGCCAACATGCCCAACTGCAGCAACAGCTCCCAAACCGAAGGAGCCAGGACCCAAAGACCTAGCTGGCCTGAAGGGCCCCCAGGGGGCCCCCAAGCAGCCCCTCTCAATTTGGGTCTGGGGGCTTTCGTTGGGCCGGGAACCTGGGAGATTCATGCAAGGTTGCAGTTCGAGGCCCGAGAAGCACTCTTCGGCCAACATGCCCAACTGCAGCAACAGCTCCCAAAGCGAAGGAGCCAGGACCCAAAGACCTAGCTGGCCTGAAGGGCCCCCAGGGGGCCCCCAAGCAGCCCCTCTCCATTTGGGTCTGGGGCTTTCGTTGGGCCGGGAACCTGGGAGAATCCTGCAAGGTTGCAGTTCGCGGCCCGAGAAGCACTCTCCGGCCAACATGCCCAACTGCAGCAACAGCTCCCAAAGCGAAGGAGCCAGGACCCAAAGACCTAGCTGGCCTGAAGGGCCCCCAGGGGGCCCCCAAGCAGCCCCTCTCAATTTGGGTCTGGGGGCTTTCGTTGGGCCGGGAACCTGGGAGATTCCTGCAAGGTTGCAGTTCGCGGCCCGAGAAGCACTCTCCGGCCAACATGCCCAACTGCAGCAACAGCTCCCAAAGCGAAGGAGCCAGGACCCAAAGACCTAGCTGGCCTGAAGGGCCCCCAGGGGGCCCCCAAGCAGCCCCTCTCCATTTGGGTCTGGGGGCTTTCGTTGGGCATGGAACCTGGGAGATTCCTGCAAGGTTGCAGTTCGAGGCCCGAGAAGCACTCTCCGGCCAACATGCCCAACTGCAGCAACAGCTCCCAAAGCGAAGGAGCCAGGACCCAAAGACCTAGCTGGCCTGAAGGGCCCCCAGGGGGCCCCCAAGCAGCCCCTCTCCATTTGGGTCTGGGGGCTTTTGTTGGGCCGGGAACCTGGGAGATTCCTTCAAGGTAGCAGTTCGCGGCCCGAGAAGCACTCTCCGCCCAACATGCCCAACTGCAGCAACAGCTCCAAAAGCGAAGGAGCCAGGACCCAAAGACCTAGCTGGCCTGAAGGGCCCCCAGGGGGCCCCCAAGCAGCCCCTCTCAATTTGGGTCTGGGGGCTTTCGTTGGGCCGGGAACCTGGGAGATTCATGCAAGGTTGCAGTTCGCGGCCCGAGAAGCACTCTCCGGCCAACATGCCCAACTGCAGCAACAGCTCCCAAAGCGAAGGAGCCAGGACCCAAAGACCTAGCTGGCCTGAAGGGCCCCCAGGGGGCCCCCAAGCAGCCCCTCTCCATTTGGTTCTGGGGCTTTCGTTGGGCCGGGAACCTGGGAGAATCCTGCAAGGTTGCAGTTCGCGGCCCGAGAAGCACTCTCCGGCCAACATGCCCAACTGCAGCAACAGCTCCCAAAGTGAAGGAGCCAGGACCCAAAGACCTAGCTGGCCTGAAGGGCCCCCAGGGGGCCCCCAAGCAGCCCCTCTCAATTTGGGTCTGGGGGCTTTCGTTGGGCCGGGAACCTGGGAGATTCATGCAAGGTTGCAGTTCGCGGCCCGAGAAGCACTCTCCGGCCAACATGTCCAACTGCAGCAACAGCTCCCAAAGCGAAGGAGCCAGGACCCAAAGACCTAGCTGGCCTGAAGGGCCCCCAGGGGGCCCCCAAGCAGCCCCTCTCCATTTGGGTCTGGGGCTTTCGTTGGGCCGGGAACCTGGGAGAATCCTGCAAGGTTGCAGTTCGCGGCCCGAGAAGCACTCTCCGGCCAACATGCCCAACTGCAGCAACAGCTCCCAAAGTGAAGGAGCCAGGACCCAAAGACCTAGCTGGCCTGAAGGGCCCCCAGGGGGCCCCCAAGCAGCCCCTCTCCATTTGGGTCTGGGGGCTTTCGTTGGGCCGGGAACCTGGGAGATTCATGCAAGGTTGCAGTTCGCGGCCCGAGAAGCACTCTCCGGCCAACATGCCCAACTGCAGCAACAGCTCCCAAAGCGAAGGAGCCAGGACCCAAAGACCTAGCTGGCCTGAAGGGCCCCCAGGGGGCCCCCAAGCAGCCCCTCTCACTTTGGGTCTGGGGGCTTTCGTTGGGCCGGGAACCTGGGAGAATCCTGCAAGGTTGCAGTTCGCGGCCCGAGAAGCACTCTCCGGCCAACATGCCCAACTGCAGCAACAGCTCCCAAACCGAAGGAGCCAGGACCCAAAGACCTAGCTGGCCTGAAGGGCCCCCAGGGGGGCCCCAAGCAGCCCCTCTCAATTTTGGTCTGGGGGCTTTCGTTGGGCCGGGAACCTGGGAGAATCCTGCAAGGTTGCAGTTCGCGGCCCGAGAAGCACTCTCCGGCCAACATGCCCAACTGCAGCAACAGCTCCCAAACCGAAGGAGCCAGGACCCAAAGACCTAGCTGGCCTGAAGGGCCCCCAGGGGGCCCCCAAGTAGGCCCTCTCCATTTGGGTCTGGGGGCTTTCTTTAGGCTGAGAACCTGGGAGATACCAGCAAGGTTGCAGTTCGCGGCCCGAGAAGCACTCTCCGCCCAACATGCCCAATATCCAGCAACAGCTCCCAAAGCGAAGGAGCCAGGACCCAAAGACCTAGCTGGCCTGAAGGGCCCCCAGGGGGCCACCAAGCAGCCCCTCTCCATTTGGGTCTGGGGGCTTTCGTTGGGCATGTATACCTGAGAGGTACCTGCAAGTTACAGTTCGCGGCCCGAGAAGCACTCTCCGGCCAACATGCCCAACTGCAGCAACAGCTCCCAAAGCGAAGGAGCCAGGACACAAAGACCTAGCTGGCCTGAAGGGCCCCCAGGGGGCCACCAAGCAGCCCCTCTCAATTTGGGTCTGGGGGCTTTCGTTGGGCATGGATACCTGAGAGGTACCTGCAAGGTTGCAGTTCGCGGCCCGAGAAGCACTCTCCGGCCAACATGCCCAACTGCAGCAACAGCTCCCAAACCGAAGGAGCCAGGACACAAAGACCTAGCTGGCCTGAAGGGCCCCCAGGGGGCCCCCAAGCAGCCCCTCTCAATTTGGGTCTGGGGGCTTTCGTTGGGCCGGGAACCTGGGAGATTCCTTCAAGGTTGCAGTTCGCGGCCCGAGAAGCACTCTCCGCCCAACATGCCCAACTGCAGCAACAGCTCCCAAACCGAAGGAGCCAGGACCCAAAGACCTAGCTGGCCTGAAGGGCCCCCAGGGGGCCCCCAAGCAGCCCCTCTCAATTTGGGTCTGGGGGCTTTCGTTGGGCCGGGAACCTGGGAGATTCATGCAAGGTTGCAGTTCGCGGCCCGAGAAGCACTCTCCGGCCAACATGCCCAACTGCAGCAACAGCTCCCAAAGCGAAGGAGCCAGGACCCAAAGACCTAGCTGGCCTGAAGGGCCCCCAGGGGGCCCCCAAGCAGCCCCTCTCCATTTGGGTCTGGGGCTTTCGTTGGGCCGGGAACCTGGGAGAATCCTGCAAGGTTGCAGTTCGCGGCCCGAGAAGCACTCTCCGGCCAACATGCCCAACTGCAGCAACAGCTCCCAAAGCGAAGGAGCCAGGACCCAAAGACCTAGCTGGCCTGAAGGGCCCCCAGGGGGCCCCCAAGCAGCCCCTCTCAATTTGGGTCTGGGGGCTTTCGTTGGGCCGGGAACCTGGGAGAATCCTGCAAGGTTGCAGTTCGCGGCCCGAGAAGCACTCTCCGGCCAACATGCCCAACTGCAGCAACAGCTCCCAAAGCGAAGGAGCCAGGACCCAAAGACCTAGCTGGCCTGAAGGGCCCCCAGGGGGCCCCCAAGCAGCCCCTCTCCATTTGGGTCTGGGGGCTTTCGTTGGGCATGGAACCTGGGAGATTCCTGCAAGGTTGCAGTTCGAGGCCCGAGAAGCACTCTCCGGCCAACATGCCCAACTGCAGCAACAGCTCCCAAACCGAAGGAGCCAGGACCCAAAGACCTAGCTGGCCTGAAGGGCCCCCAGGGGGCCCCCAAGCAGCCCCTCTCCATTTGGGTCTGGGGGCTTTCGTTGGGCCGGGAACCTGGGAGAATCCTGCAAGGTTGCAGTTCGCGGCCCGAGAAGCACTCTCCGGCCAACATGCCCAACTGCAGCAACAGCTCCCAAACCGAAGGAGCCAGGACCCAAAGACCTAGCTGGCCTGAAGGGCCCCCAGGGGGCCCCCAAGCAGCCCCTCTCCATTTGGGTCTGGGGGCTTTCGTTGGGCCGGGAACCTGGGAGGTACCAGCAAGGTTGCAGTTCGCGGCCCGAGAAGCACTCTCCGGCCAACATGCCCAACTGCAGCAACAGCTCCCAAAGCGAAGGAGCCAGGACCCAAAGACCTAGCTGGCCTGAAGGGCCCCCAGGGGGCCCCCAAGCAGCCCCTCTCCATTTGGGTCTGGGGGCTTTCGTTGGGCCGGGAACCTGGGAGGTACCAGCAAGGTTGCAGTTCGCGGCCCGAGAAGCACTCTCCGGCCAACATGCCCAACTGCAGCAACAGCTCCCAAAGCGAAGGAGCCAGGACCCAAAGACCTAGCTGGCCTGAAGGGCCCCCAGGGGGCCCCCAAGCAGCCCCTCTCAATTTGGGTCTGGGGGCTTTCGTTGGGCATGGATACCTGAGAGGTACCTGCAAGGTTACAGTTCGCGGCCCGAGAAGCACTCTCCGGCCAACATGTCCAACTGCAGCAACAGCTCCCAAACCGAAGGAGCCAGGACCCAAAGACCTAGCTGGCCTGAAGGGCCCCCAGGGGGCCCCCAAGCAGCCCCTCTCAATTTGGGTCTGGGGGCTTTCGTTGGGCCGGGAACCTGGGAGATTCATGCAAAGTTGCAGTTCGCGGCCCGAGAAGCACTCTCCGGCCAACATGCCCAACTGCAGCAACAGCTCCCAAAGCGAAGGAGCCAGGACCCAAAGACCTAGCTGGCCTGAAGGGCCCTCAGGGGGCCCCCAAGCAGCCCCTCTCAATTTGGGTCTGGGGGCTTTCGTTGGGCATGGAACCTGGGAGATTCCTGCAAGGTTGCAGTTCGCGGCCCGAGAAGCACTCTCCGGCCAACATGCCCAACTGCAGCAACAGCTCCCAAAGCGAAGGAGCCAGGACCCAAAGACCTAGCTGGCCTGAAGGGCCCCCAGGGGGGCCCCAAGCAGCCCCTCTCCATTTGGGTCTGGGGGCTTTTGTTGGGCCGGGAACCTGGGAGAATCCTGCAAGGTTGCAGTTCGCGGCCCGAGAAGCACTCTCCGGCCAACATGCCCAACTGCAGCAACAGCTCCCAAAGCGAAGGAGCCAGGACCCAAAGACCTAGCTGGCCTGAAGGGCCCCCAGGGGGCCACCAAGCAGCCCCTCTCAATTTGGGTCTGGGGGCTTTTGTTGGGTCGGGAACCTGGGAGAATCCTGCAAGGTTGCAGTTCGCGGCCCGAGAAGCACTCTCCGGCCAACATGCCCAACTGCAGCAACAGCTCCCAAAGCGAAGGAGCCAGGACCCAAAGACCTAGCTGGCCTGAAGGGCCTCCAGGGGGCCACCAAGCAGCCCCTCTCCATTTGGGTCTGGGGGCTTTCGTTGGGCATGGGTACCTGAGAGGTTCCTGCAAGGTTGCAGTTCGCGGCCCGAGAAGCACTCTCCGGCCAACATGCTCAACTGCAGCAACAGCTCCCAAAGCGAAGGAGCCAGGACCCAAAGACCTAGCTGGCCTGAAGGGCCCCCATGGGGCCCCCAAGGAGCTCCTCTCCATTTGGGTCTGGGGGCTTTAGTTGGGCCGGGAACCTGGGAGGTACCAGCAAGGTTCCAGTTCGCGGCCGGAGAAGCACTCTCCGGCCAACATGCCCAAGTGCAGCAACAGCTCCCAAAGCGAAGGAGCCAGGACCCAAAGACCTAGCTGGCCTGAAGGGCCCCAAGGGGGCCCCCAAGCAGCCCCTCTCCATTTGGGTCTGGGGGCTTTTGTTGGGCATGGAACCTGGGAGATTCCTGCAAGGTTGCAGTTCGAGGCCCGAGAAGCACTCTCCGGCCAACATGCCCAACTGCAGCAACAGCTCCCAAAGCGAAGGAGCCAGGACCCAAAGACCTAGCTGGCCTGAAGGGCCCCCAGGGGGCCCCCAAGCAGCCCCTCTCAATTTGGGTCTGGGGGCTTTCGTTGGGCCGGGAACCTGGGAGATTCATGCAAAGTTGCAGTTCGCGGCCCGAGAAGCACTCTCCGGCCAACATGCCCAACTGCAGCAACAGCTCCCAAAGCGAAGGAGCCAGGACCCAAAGACCTAGCTGGCCTGAAGGGCCCTCAGGGGGCCCCCAAGCAGCCCCTCTCAATTTGGGTCTGGGGGCTTTCGTTGGGCATGGAACCTGGGAGATTCCTGCAAGGTTGCAGTTCGCGGCCCGAGAAGCACTCTCCGGCCAACATGCCCAACTGCAGCAACAGCTCCCAAACCGAAGGAGCCAGGACCCAAAGACCTAGCTGGCCTGAAGGGCCCCCAGGGGGGCCCCAAGCAGCCCCTCTCCATTTGGGTCTGGGGGCTTTTGTTGGGCCGGGAACCTGGGAGAATCCTGCAAGGTTGCAGTTCGCGGCCCGAGAAGCACTCTCCGGCCAACATGCCCAACTGCAGCAACAGCTCCCAAAGCGAAGGAGCCAGGACCCAAAGACCTAGCTGGCCTGAAGGGCCCCCAGGGGGCCACCAAGCAGCCCCTCTCAATTTGGGTCTGGGGGCTTTTGTTGGGTCGGGAACCTGGGAGAATCCTGCAAGGTTGCAGTTCGCGGCCCGAGAAGCACTCTCCGGCCAACATGCCCAACTGCAGCAACAGCTCCCAAAGCGAAGGAGCCAGGACCCAAAGACCTAGCTGGCCTGAAGGGCCTCCAGGGGGCCACCAAGCAGCCCCTCTCCATTTGGGTCTGGGGGCTTTCGTTGGGCATGGGTACCTGAGAGGTTCCTGCAAGGTTGCAGTTCGCGGCCCGAGAAGCACTCTCCGGCCAACATGCTCAACTGCAGCAACAGCTCCCAAAGCGAAGGAGCCAGGACCCAAAGACCTAGCTGGCCTGAAGGGCCCCAAGGGGGCCCCCAAGCAGCCCCTCTCCATTTGGGTCTGGGGGCTTTTGTTGGGCATGGAACCTGGGAGATTCCTGCAAGGTTGCAGTTCGAGGCCCGAGAAGCACTCTCCGGCCAACATGCCCAACTGCAGCAACAGCTCCCAAACCGAAGGAGCCAGGACCCAAAGACCTAGCTGGCCTGAAGGGCCCCCAGGGGGCCCCCAAGCAGCCCCTCTCAATTTGGGTCTGGGGGCTTTCGTTGGGCCGGGAACCTGGGAGATTCCTGCAAGGTTGCAGTTCGCGGCCCGAGAAGCACTCTCCGGCCAACATGCCCAACTGCAGCAACAGCTCCCAAAGCGAAGGAGCCAGGACCCAAAGACCTAGCTGGCCTGAAGGGCCCCCAGGGGGCCCCCAAGCAGCCCCTCTCAATTTGGGTCTGGGGGCTTTCGTTGGGCCGGGAACCTGGGAGATGCATGCAAAGTTGCAGTTCGCGGCCCGAGAAGCACTCTCCGGCCAACATGCCCAACTGCAGCAACAGCTCCCAAACCGAAGGAGCCAGGACCCAAAGACCTAGCTGGCCTGAAGGGCCCCCAGGGGGCCCCCAAGCAGCCCCTCTCAATTTGGGTCTGGGGGCTTTCGTTGGGCCGGGAACCTGGGAGCTACCTGCAAGTTTGCAGTTCGCGGCCCGAGAAGCACTCTCCGGCCAACATGCCCAACTGCAGCAACAGCTCCCAAACCGAAGGAGCCAGGACCCAAAGACCTAGCTGGCCTGAAGGGCCCCCAGGGGGCCACCAAGCAGCACCTCTCAATTTGGGTCTGGGGGCTTTCGTTGGGCATGGATACGTGAGAGGTACCTGCAAGGTTACAGTTCGCGGCCCGAGAAGCACTCTCCGCCCAACATGCCCAACTGCAGCAACAGCTCCCAAACCGAAGGAGCCAGGACCCAAAGACCTAGCTGGCCTGAAGGGCCCCCAGGGGGCCCCCAAGTAGGCCCTCTCCATTTGGGTCTGGGGGCTTTCTTTAGGCTGAGAACCTGGGAGATACCAGCAAGGTTGCAGTTCGCGGCCCGAGAAGCACTCTCCGGCCAACATGCCCAATATCCAGCAACAGCTCCCAAAGCGAAGGAGCCAGGACCCAAAGACCTAGCTGGCCTGAAGGGCCCCGAGGGGGCCCCCAAGCAGCCCCTCTCACTTTGGGTCTGGGGGCTTTCGTTGGGCCGGGAACCTGGGAGATTCATGCAAGGTTGCAGTTCGCGGCCCGAGAAGCACTCTCCGGCCAACATGCCCAACTGCAGCAACAGCTCCCAAAGCGAAGGAGCCAGGACCCAAAGACCTAGCTGGCCTGAAGGGCCCCCAGGGGGCCCCCAAGCAGCCCCTCTCAATTTGGGTCTGGGGGCTTTCGTTGGGCATGGAACCTGGGAGATTCCTGCAAGGTTGCAGTTCGCGGCCCGAGAAGCACTCTCCGGCCAACATGCCCAACTGCAGCAACAGCTCCCAAACCGAAGGAGCCAGGACCCAATGACCTAGCTGGCCTGAAGGGCCCCCAGGGGGGCACAAAGAAGTCCCTCTCAATTTGGGTCTGGGGGCTTTTGTTGGGCCGGGAACCTGGGAGAATCCTGCAAGGTTGCAGTTCGCGGCCCGAGAAGCACTCTCCGGCCAACATGCCCAACTGCAGCAACAGCTCCCAAACCGAAGGAGCCAGGACCCAAAGACCTAGCTGGCCTGAAGGGCCCCCAGGGGGCCCCCAAGCAGCCCCTCTCAATTTGGGTCTGGGGGCTTTCGTTGGGCCGGGAACCTGGGAGAATCCTGCAAGGTTGCAGTTCGCGGCCCGAGAAGCACTCTCCGGCCAACATGCCCAACTGCAGCAACAGCTCCCAAAGCGAAGGAGCCAGGACCCAAAGACCTAGCTGGCCTGAAGGGCCCCCAGGGGGCCCCCAAGCAGCCCCTCTCCATTTGGGTCTGGGGGCTTTTGTTGGGCCGGGAACCTGGGAGATTCCTGCAAGGTTGCAGTTCGAGGCCCGAGAAGCACTCTCCGGCCAACATGCCCAACGTCAACAACAGCTCCCAAACCGAATGAGCCAGGACACAAAGACCTAGCTGGCCTGAAGGGCCCCCAGGGGGCCCCCAAGCAGCCCCTCTCAATTTGGGTCTGGGGGCTCTCTTTAGGATGAGAACCTGGGAGATACCAGCAAGGTTGCAGTTCGCGGCCCGAGAAGCACTCTCCGGCCAACATGCCCAATATCCAGCAACAGCTCCCAAAGCGAAGGAGCCAGGACCCAAAGACCTAGCTGGCCTGAAGGGCCCCCAGAAGGCCACCAAGCAGCCCCTCTCCATTTGGGTCTGGGGGCTTTCGTTGGGCCGGGAACCTGGGAGAATCCTGCAAGGTTGCAGTTCGCGGCCCGAGAAGCACTCTCCGGCCAACATGCCCAACTGCAGCAACAGCTCCCAAACCGAAGGAGCCAGGACCCAAAGACCTAGCTGGCCTGAAGGGCCCCCAGGGGGCCCCCAAGCAGCCCCTCTCCATTTGGGTCTGGGGGCTTTTGTTGGGCCGGGAACCTGGGAGATTCATGCAAGGTTGCAGTTCGAGGCCCGAGAAGCACTCTCCGCCCAACATGCCCAACGTCAACAACAGCTCCCAAACCGAATGAGCCAGGACCCAAAGACCTAGCTGGCCTGAAGGGCCCCCAGGGGGCCCCCAAGCAGCCCCTCTCAATTTGGGTCTGGGGGCTTTCTTTAGGATGAGAACCTGGGAGATACCAGCAAGGTTGCAGTTCGCGGCCCGAGAAGCACTCTCCGGCCAACATGCCCAAATGCAGCAACAGCTCCCAAAGCGAAGGAGCCAGGACCCAAAGACCTAGCTGGCCTGAAGGGCCCCCAGGGGGCCCCCAAGCAGCCCCTCTCCATTTGGGTCTGGGGGCTTTCGTTGGGCCGGGAACCTGGGAGGTACCTGCAAGGTTGCAGTTCGCGGCCCGAGAAGCACTCTCCGGCCAACATGCCCAACTGCAGCAACAGCTCCCAAACCGAAGGAGCCAGGACCCAAAGACCTAGCTGGCCTGAAGGGCCCCCAGGGGGCCCCCAAGCAGCCCCTCTCCATTTGGGTCTGGGGGCTTTCGTTGGGCCGGGAACCTGGGAGAATCCTGCAAGGTTGCAGTTCGCGGCCCGAGAAGCACTCTCCGCCCAACATGCCCAACTGCAGCAACAGCTCCCAAACCGAAGGAGCCAGGACACAAAGACCTAGCTGGCCTGAAGGGCCCCCAGGGGGCCCCCAAGCAGCCCCTCTCAATTTGGGTCTGGGGGCTTTTTTTGGGCCGGGAACCTGGGAGAATCCTGCAAGGTTGCAGTTCGCGGCCCGAGAAGCACTCTCCGGCCAACATGCCCAACTGCAGCAACAGCTCCCAAAGCGAAGGAGCCAGGACCCAAAGACCTAGCTGGCCTGAAGGGCCCCCAGGGGGGCCCAAAGAAGTCCCTCTCAATTTGGGTCTGGGGGCTTTTTTTGGGCCGGGAACCTGGGAGATTCCTGCAAGGTTGCAGTTCGCGGCCCGAGAAGCACTCTCCGGCCAACATGCCCAACTGCAGCAACAGCTCCCAAACCGAAGGAGCCAGGACACAAAGACCTAGCTGGCCTGAAGGGCCCCCAGGGGGCCCCCAAGCAGCCCCTCTCCATTTGGGTCTGGGGGCTTTTGTTGGGCCGGGAACCTGGGAGATTCCTGCAAGGTTGCAGTTCGCGGCCCGAGAAGCACTCTCCGCCCAACATGCCCAACGTCAACAACAGCTCCCAAACCGAATGAGCCAGGACACAAAGACCTAGCTGGCCTGAAGGGCCCCCAGGGGGCCCCCAAGCAGCCCCTCTCCATTTGGGTCTGGGGGCTTTCTTTAGGCTGAGAACCTGGGAGATACCAGCAAGGTTGCAGTTCGCGGCCCGAGAAGCAGTCTCCGGCCAACATGCCCAATATCCAGCAACAGCTCCCAAAGCGAAGGAGCCAGGACCCAAAGACCTAGCTGGCCTGAAGGGCCCCCAGAAGGCCACCAAGCAGCCCCTCTCCATTTGGGTCTGGGGGCTTTCGTTGGGCATGTATACCTGAGAGGTACCTGCAAGTTACAGTTCGCGGCCCGAGAAGCACTCTCCGGCCAACATGCCCAACTGCAGCAACAGCTCCCAAAGCGAAGGAGCCAGGACCCAAAGACCTAGCTGGCCTGAAGGGCCCCCAGGGGGCCCCCAAGCAGCCCCTCTCCATTTGGGTCTGGGGGTTTTCGTTGGGCCGGGAACCTGGGAGGTACCTGCAAGGTTGCAGTTCGCGGCCCGAGAAGCACTCTCCGGCCAACATGCCCAACTGCAGCAACAGCTCCCAAACCGAAGGAGCCAGGACCCAAAGACCTAGCTGGCCTGAAGGGCCCCCAGGGGGCCCCCAAGCAGCCCCTCTCCATTTGGGTCTGGGGCCTTTCGTTGGGCCGGGAACCTGGGAGATTCCTGCGAGGTTGCAGTTCGCGGCCCGAGAAGCACTCTCCGCCCAACATGCCCAACTGCAGCAACAGCTCCCAAACCGAAGGAGCCAGGACCCAAAGACCTAGCTGGCCTGAAGGGCCCCCAGAAGACCACCAAGCAGCCCCTCTCCATTTGGGTCTGGGGGCTTTCGTTGGGCATGTATACCTGAGAGGTACCTGCAAGTTACAGTTCGCGGCCCGAGAAGCACTCTCCGGCCAACATGCCCAACTGCAGCAACAGCTCCCAAAGCGAAGGAGCCAGGACCCAAAGACCTAGCTGGCCTGAAGGGCCCCCAGGGGGCCCCCAAGCAGCCCCTCTCCATTTGGGTCTGGGGGTTTTCGTTGGGCCGGGAACCTGGGAGGTACCTGCAAGGTTGCAGTTCGCGGCCCGAGAAGCACTCTCCGGCCAACATGCCCAACTGCAGCAACAGCTCCCAAAGCGAAGGAGCCAGGACCCAAAGACCTAGCTGGCCTGAAGGGCCCCCAGGGGGCCCCCAAGCAGCCCCTCTCCATTTGGGTCTGGGGCCTTTCGTTGGGCCGGGAACCTGGGAGATTCCTGCGAGGTTGCAGTTCGCGGCCCGAGAAGCACTCTCCGCCCAACATGCCCAACTGCAGAAACAGCTCCCAAACCGAAGGAGCCAGGACCCAAAGACCTAGCTGGCCTGAAGGGCCCCCAGGGGGCCCCCAAGTAGGCCCTCTCCATTTGGGTCTGGGGGCTTTCTTTAGGCTGAGAACCTGGGAGATACCAGCAAGGTTGCAGTTCGCGGCCCGAGAAGCACTCTCCGGCCAACATGCCCAATATCCAGCAACAGCTCCCAAAGCGAAGGAGCCAGGACCCAAAGACCTAGCTGGCCTGAAGGGCCCCCATGGGACCCCCAAGGAGCTCCTCTCCATTTGGGTCTGGGGGCTTTAGTTGGGCCGGGAAACTGGGAGGTACCAGCAAGGTTCCAGTTCGCGGCCGGAGAAGCACTCTCCGGCCAACATGCCCAACTGCAGCAACAGCTCCCAAACCGAAGGAGCCAGGACACAAAGACCTAGCTGGCCTGAAGGGCCCCCAGGGGGCCCCCAAGCAGCCCCTCTCCATTTGGGTCTGGGGGCTTTTGTTGGGCATGGAACCTGGGAGATTCCTGCAAGGTTGCAGTTCGCGGCCCGAGAAGCACTCTCCGGCCAACATGCCCAACTGCAGCAACAGCTCCCAAACCGAAGGAGCCAGGACCCAAAGACCTAGCTGGCCTGAAGGGCCCCCAGGGGGCCCCCAAGCAGCCCCTCTCAATTTGGGTCTGGGGGCTTTCGTTGGGCCGGGAACCTGGGAGATTCATGCAAGGTTGCAGTTCGCGGCCCGAGAAGCACTCTCCGCCCAACATGCCCAACTGCAGCAACAGCTCCCAAAGCGAAGGAGCCAGGACCCAAAGACCTAGCTAGCCTGAAGGGCCCCCAGGGGGCCCCCAAGCAGCCCCTCTCAATTTGGGTCTGGGGGCTTTCGTTGGGCCGGGAACCTGGGAGATTCATGCAAGGTTGCAGTTCGCGGCCCGAGAAGCACTCTCCGGCCAACATGCCCAACTGCAGCAACAGCTCCCAAACCGAAGGAGCCAGGACCCAAAGACCTAGCTGGCCTGAAGGGCCCCCAGGGGGCCCCCAAGCAGCCCCTCTCCATTTGGGTCTGGGGCTTTCGTTGGGCCGGGAACCTGGGAGAATCCTGCAAGGTTGCAGTTCGCGGCCCGAGAAGCACTCTCCGGCCAACATGCCCAACTGCAGCAACAGCTCCCAAAGCGAAGGATCCAGGACCCAAAGACCTAGCTGGCCTGAAGGGCCCCCAGGGGGCCCCCAAGCAGCCCCTCTCCATTTGGGTCTGGGGCTTTCGTTGGGCCGGGAACCTGGGAGAATCCTGCAAGGTTGCAGTTCGCGGCCCGAGAAGCACTCTCCGGCCAACATGCCCAACTGCAGCAACAGCTCCCAAAGCGAAGGAGCCAGGACCCAAAGACCTAGCTGGCCTGAAGGGCCCCCAGGGGGCCCCCAAGCAGCCCCTCTCAATTTGGGTCTGGGGGCTTTCGTTGGGCCGGGAACCTGGGAGAATCCTGCAAGGTTGCAGTTCGCGGCCCGAGAAGCACTCTCCGGCCAACATGCCCAACTGCAGCAACAGCTCCCAAAGCGAAGGAGCCAGGACCCAAAGACCTAGCTGGCCTGAAGGGCCCCCAGGGGGCCCCCAAGCAGCCCCTCTCCATTTGGGTCTGGGGGCTTTCGTTGGGCCGGGAACCTGGGAGAATCCTGCAAGGTTGCAGTTCGCGGCCCGAGAAGCACTCTCCGGCCAACATGCCCAACTGCAGCAACAGCTCCCAAAGCGAAGGAGCCAGGACCCAAAGACCTAGCTGGCCTGAAGGGCCCCCAGGGGGCCCCCAAGCAGCCCCTCTCAATTTGGGTCTGGGGGCTTTCGTTGGGCCGGGAACCTGGGAGATTCATGCAAGGTTGCAGTTCGCGGCCCGAGAAGCACTCTCCGGCCAACATGCCCAACTGCAGCAACAGCTCCCAAACCGAAGGAGCCAGGACACAAAGACCTAGCTGGCCTGAAGGGCCCCCAGGGGGCCCCCAAGCAGCCCCTCTCCATTTGGGTCTGGGGGCTTTCGTTGGGCCGGGAACCTGGGAGAATCCTGCAAGGTTGCAGTTCGCGGCCCGAGAAGCACTCTCCGGCCAACATGCCCAACTGCAGCAACAGCTCCCAAACCGAAGGAGCCAGGACCCAAAGACCTAGCTGGCCTGAAGGGCCCCCAGGGGGCCCCCAAGCAGCCCCTCTCAATTTGGGTCTGGGGGCTTTCGTTGGGCCGGGAACCTGGGAGATTCCTTCAAGGTTGCAGTTCGCGGCCCGAGAAGCACTCTCCGCCCAACATGCCCAACTGCAGCAACAGCTCCCAAAGCGAAGGAGCCAGGACCCAAAGACCTAGCTGGCCTGAAGGGCCCCCAGGGGGCCCCCAAGCAGCCCCTCTCCATTTGGGTCTGGGGGCTTTCGTTGGGCCGGGAACCTGGGAGATTCATGCAAGGTTGCAGTTCGCGGCCCGAGAAGCACTCTCCGGCCAACATGCCCAACTGCAGCAACAGCTCCCAAAGCGAAGGAGCCAGGACCCAAAGACCTAGCTGGCCTGAAGGGCCCCCAGGGGGCCCCCAAGCAGCCCCTCTCCATTTGGGTCTGGGGGCTTTCGTTGGGCCGGGAACCTGGGAGAATCCTGCAAGGTTGCAGTTCGCGGCCCGAGAAGCACTCTCCGGCCAACATGCCCAACTGCAGCAACAGCTCCCAAAGCGAAGGAGCCAGGACCCAAAGACCTAGCTGGCCTGAAGGGCCCCCATGGGGCCCCCAAGCAGCCCCTCTCCGTTTGGGTCTGGGGGCTTTCGTTGGGCCGGGAACCTGGGAGAATCCTGCAAGGTTGCAGTTCGCGGCCCGAGAAGCACTCTCCGGCCAACATGCCCAACTGCAGCAACAGCTCCCAAACCGAAGGAGCCAGGACCCAAAGACCTAGCTGGCCTGAAGGGCCCCCAGGGGGCCCCCAAGCAGCCCCTCTCAATTTGGGTCTGGGGCCTTTCGTTGGGCCGGGAACCTGGGAGATTCCTGCGAGGTTGCAGTTCGCGGCCCGAGAAGCACTCTCCGGCCAACATGCCCAACTGCAGCAACAGCTCCCAAACCGAAGGAGCCAGGACCCAAAGACCTAGCTGGCCTGAAGGGCCCCCATGGGGCCCCAGGGGAGCTACTCTCCATTTGGGTCTGGGGGCTTTCGTTGGGAGGGGAACCTGGGAGACTCCTGCAAGGTTGCAGTTCGCGGCCCGAGAAGCACTCTCCGGCCAACATGCCCAACTGCAGCAACAGCTCCCAAACCGAAGGAGCCAGGACCCAAAGACCTAGCTGGCCTGAAGGGCCCCCAGGGGTCCACCAAGCAGCCCCTCTCAATTTGGGTCTGGGGGCTTTCGTTGGGAGGGGAACCTGGGAGAATCCTGCAAGGTTGCAGTTCGCGGCCCGAGAAGCACTCTCCGGCCAACATGCCCAACTGCAGCAACAGCTCCCAAAGCGAAGGAGCCAGGACCCAAAGACCTAGCTGGCCTGAAGGTGCCCCAGGGGGCCCCCAAGCAGCACCTCTCCATTTGGGTCTGGGGGCTTTCGTTGGGCATGGAACCTGGGAGAATCCTGCAAGGTTGCAGTTCGCGGCCCGAGAAGCACTCTCCGCCCAACATGCCCAACTGCAGCAACAGCTCCCAAACCGAAGGAGCCAGGACCCAAAGACCTAGCTGGCCTGAAGGGCCCCCAGAAGACCACCAAGCAGCCCCTCTCCATTTGGGTCTGGGGGCTTTCGTTGGGCATGTATACCTGAGAGGTACCTGCAAGTTACAGTTCGCGGCCCGAGAAGCACTCTCCGGCCAACATGCCCAACTGCAGCAACAGCTCCCAAAGCGAAGGAGCCAGGACCCAAAGACCTAGCTGGCCTGAAGGGCCCCCAGGGGGCCCCCAAGCAGCCCCTCTCCATTTGGGTCTGGGGGTTTTCGTTGGGCCGGGAACCTGGGAGGTACCTGCAAGGTTGCAGTTCGCGGCCCGAGAAGCACTCTCCGGCCAACATGCCCAACTGCAGCAACAGCTCCCAAACCGAAGGAGCCAGGACCCAAAGACCTAGCTGGCCTGAAGGGCCCCCAGGGGGCCCCCAAGCAGCCCCTCTCCATTTGGGTCTGGGGCCTTTCGTTGGGCCGGGAACCTGGGAGATTCCTGCGAGGTTGCAGTTCGCGGCCCGAGAAGCACTCTCCGCCCAACATGCCCAACTGCAGAAACAGCTCCCAAACCGAAGGAGCCAGGACCCAAAGACCTAGCTGGCCTGAAGGGCCCCCAGGGGGCCCCCAAGTAGGCCCTCTCCATTTGGGTCTGGGGGCTTTCTTTAGGCTGAGAACCTGGGAGATACCAGCAAGGTTGCAGTTCGCGGCCCGAGAAGCACTCTCCGGCCAACATGCCCAATATCCAGCAACAGCTCCCAAAGCGAAGGAGCCAGGACCCAAAGACCTAGCTGGCCTGAAGGGCCCCCATGGGACCCCCAAGGAGCTCCTCTCCATTTGGGTCTGGGGGCTTTAGTTGGGCCGGTAAACTGGGAGGTACCAGCAAGGTTCCAGTTCGCGGCCGGAGAAGCACTCTCCGGCCAACATGCCCAACTGCAGCAACAGCTCCCAAACCGAAGGAGCCAGGACACAAAGACCTAGCTGGCCTGAAGGGCCCCCAGGGGGCCCCCAAGCAGCCCCTCTCCATTTGGGTCTGGGGGCTTTTGTTGGGCATGGAACCTGGGAGATTCCTGCAAGGTTGCAGTTCGAGGCCCGAGAAGCACTCTCCGGCCAACATGCCCAACTGCAGCAACAGCTCCCAAACCGAAGGAGCCAGGACCCAAAGACCTAGCTGGCCTGAAGGGCCCCCAGGGGGCCCCCAAGCAGCCCCTCTCAATTTGGGTCTGGGGGCTTTCGTTGGGCCGGGAACCTGGGAGATTCATGCAAGGTTGCAGTTCGCGGCCCGAGAAGCACTCTCCGCCCAACATGCCCAACTGCAGCAACAGCTCCCAAAGCGAAGGAGCCAGGACCCAAAGACCTAGCTAGCCTGAAGGGCCCCCAGGGGGCACCCAAGCAGCCCCTCTCAATTTGGGTCTGGGGGCTTTCGTTGGGCCGGGAACCTGGGAGATTCATGCAAGGTTGCAGTTCGCGGCCCGAGAAGCACTCTCCGCCCAACATGCCCAACTGCAGCAACAGCTCCCAAAGCGAAGGAGCCAGGACCCAAAGACCTAGCTAGCCTGAAGGGCCCCCAGGGGGCCCCCAAGCAGCCCCTCTCCATTTGGGTCTGGGGGCTTTCGTTGGGCCGGGAACCTGGGAGATTCATGCAAGGTTGCAGTTCGCGGCCCGAGAAGCACTCTCCGGCCAACATGCCCAACTGCAGCAACAGCTCCCAAACCGAAGGAGCCAGGACCCAAAGACCTAGCTGGCCTGAAGGGCCCCCAGGGGGCCCCCAAGCAGCCCCTCTCCATTTGGGTCTGGGGCTTTCGTTGGGCCGGGAACCTGGGAGAATCCTGCAAGGTTGCAGTTCGCGGCCCGAGAAGCACTCTCCGGCCAACATGCCCAACTGCAGCAACAGCTCCCAAAGCGAAGGATCCAGGACCCAAAGACCTAGCTGGCCTGAAGGGCCCCCAGGGGGCCCCCAAGCAGCCCCTCTCCATTTGGGTCTGGGGCTTTCGTTGGGCCGGGAACCTGGGAGAATCCTGCAAGGTTGCAGTTCGCGGCCCGAGAAGCACTCTCCGGCCAACATGCCCAACTGCAGCAACAGCTCCCAAAGCGAAGGAGCCAGGACCCAAAGACCTAGCTGGCCTGAAGGGCCCCCAGGGGGCCCCCAAGCAGCCCCTCTCAATTTGGGTCTGGGGGCTTTCGTTGGGCCGGGAACCTGGGAGAATCCTGCAAGGTTGCAGTTCGCGTCCCGAGAAGCACTCTCCGGCCAACATGCCCAACTGCAGCAACAGCTCCCAAAGCGAAGGAGCCAGGACCCAAAGACCTAGCTGGCCTGAAGGGCCCCCAGGGGGCCCCCAAGCAGCCCCTCTCCATTTGGGTCTGGGGGCTTTCGTTGGGCCGGGAACCTGGGAGAATCCTGCAAGGTTGCAGTTCGCGGCCCGAGAAGCACTCTCCGGCCAACATGCCCAACTGCAGCAACAGCTCCCAAAGCGAAGGAGCCAGGACCCAAAGACCTAGCTGGCCTGAAGGGCCCCCAGGGGGCCCCCAAGCAGCCCCTCTCAATTTGGGTCTGGGGGCTTTCGTTGGGCCGGGAACCTGGGAGATTCATGCAAGGTTGCAGTTCGCGGCCCGAGAAGCACTCTCCGGCCAACATGCCCAACTGCAGCAACAGCTCCCAAACCGAAGGAGCCAGGACACAAAGACCTAGCTGGCCTGAAGGGCCCCCAGGGGGCCCCCAAGCAGCCCCTCTCCATTTGGGTCTGGGGGCTTTCGTTGGGCCGGGAACCTGGGAGAATCCTGCAAGGTTGCAGTTCGCGGCCCGAGAAGCACTCTCCGGCCAACATGCCCAACTGCAGCAACAGCTCCCAAACCGAAGGAGCCAGGACCCAAAGACCTAGCTGGCCTGAAGGGCCCCCAGGGGGCCCCCAAGCAGCCCCTCTCAATTTGGGTCTGGGGGCTTTCGTTGGGCCGGGAACCTGGGAGATTCCTTCAAGGTTGCAGTTCGCGGCCCGAGAAGCACTCTCCGCCCAACATGCCCAACTGCAGCAACAGCTCCCAAAGCGAAGGAGCCAGGACCCAAAGACCTAGCTGGCCTGAAGGGCCCCCAGGGGGCCCCCAAGCAGCCCCTCTCCATTTGGGTCTGGGGGCTTTCGTTGGGCCGGGAACCTGGGAGATTCATGCAAGGTTGCAGTTCGCGGCCCGAGAAGCACTCTCCGGCCAACATGCCCAACTGCAGCAACAGCTCCCAAAGCGAAGGAGCCAGGACCCAAAGACCTAGCTGGCCTGAAGGGCCCCCAGGGGGCCCCCAAGCAGCCCCTCTCCATTTGGGTCTGGGGGCTTTCGTTGGGCCGGGAACCTGGGAGAATCCTGCAAGGTTGCAGTTCGCGGCCCGAGAAGCACTCTCCGGCCAACATGCCCAACTGCAGCAACAGCTCCCAAAGCGAAGGAGCCAGGACCCAAAGACCTAGCTGGCCTGAAGGGCCCCCATGGGGCCCCCAAGCAGCCCCTCTCCGTTTGGGTCTGGGGGCTTTCGTTGGGCCGGGAACCTGGGAGAATCCTGCAAGGTTGCAGTTCGCGGCCCGAGAAGCACTCTCCGGCCAACATGCCCAACTGCAGCAACAGCTCCCAAACGAAGGAGCCAGGACCCAAAGACCTAGCTGGCCTGAAGGGCCCCCAGGGGGCCCCCAAGCAGCCCCTCTCAATTTGGGTCTGGGGCCTTTCGTTGGGCCGGGAACCTGGGAGATTCCTGCGAGGTTGCAGTTCGCGGCCCGAGAAGCACTCTCCGGCCAACATGCCCAACTGCAGCAACAGCTCCCAAACCGAAGGAGCCAGGACCCAAAGACCTAGCTGGCCTGAAGGGCCCCCATGGGGCCCCTTGGGAGCTACTCTCCATTTGGGTCTGGGGGCTTTCGTTGGGAGGGGAACCTGGGAGACTCCTGCAAGGTTGCAGTTCGCGGCCCGAGAAGCACTCTCCGGCCAACATGCCCAACTGCAGCAACAGCTCCCAAACCGAAGGAGCCAGGACCCAAAGACCTAGCTGGCCTGAAGGGCCCCCAGGGGTCCACCAAGCAGCCCCTCTCAATTTGGGTCTGGGGGCTTTCGTTGGGAGGGGAACCTGGGAGAATCCTGCAAGGTTGCAGTTCGCGGCCCGAGAAGCACTCTCCGGCCAACATGCCCAACTGCAGCAACAGCTCCCAAACCGAAGGAGCCAGGACCCAAAGACCTAGCTGGCCTGAAGGTGCCCCAGGGGGCCCCCAAGCAGCACCTCTCCATTTGGGTCTGGGGGCTTTCGTTGGGCATGGAACCTGGGAGAATCCTGCAAGGTTGCAGTTCGCGGCCCGAGAAGCACTCTCCGCCCAACATGCCCAACTGCAGCAACAGCTCCCAAACCGAAGGAGCCAGGACCCAAAGACCTAGCTGGCCTGAAGGGCCCCCAGAAGACCACCAAGCAGCCCCTCTCCATTTGGGTCTGGGGGCTTTCGTTGGGCATGTATACCTGAGAGGTACCTGCAAGTTACAGTTCGCGGCCCGAGAAGCACTCTCCGGCCAACATGCCCAACTGCAGCAACAGCTCCCAAAGCGAAGGAGCCAGGACCCAAAGACCTAGCTGGCCTGAAGGGCCCCCAGGGGGCCCCCAAGCAGCCCCTCTCCATTTGGGTCTGGGGGTTTTCGTTGGGCCGGGAACCTGGGAGGTACCTGCAAGGTTGCAGTTCGCGGCCCGAGAAGCACTCTCCGGCCAACATGCCCAACTGCAGCAACAGCTCCCAAACCGAAGGAGCCAGGACCCAAAGACCTAGCTGGCCTGAAGGGCCCCCAGGGGGCCCCCAAGCAGCCCCTCTCCATTTGGGTCTGGGGCCTTTCGTTGGGCCGGGAACCTGGGAGATTCCTGCGAGGTTGCAGTTCGCGGCCCGAGAAGCACTCTCCGCCCAACATGCCCAACTGCAGAAACAGCTCCCAAACCGAAGGAGCCAGGACCCAAAGACCTAGCTGGCCTGAAGGGCCCCCAGGGGGCCCCCAAGTAGGCCCTCTCCATTTGGGTCTGGGGGCTTTCTTTAGGCTGAGAACCTGGGAGATACCAGCAAGGTTGCAGTTCGCGGCCCGAGAAGCACTCTCCGGCCAACATGCCCAATATCCAGCAACAGCTCCCAAAGCGAAGGAGCCAGGACCCAAAGACCTAGCTGGCCTGAAGGGCCCCCATGGGACCCCCAAGGAGCTCCTCTCCATTTGGGTCTGGGGGCTTTAGTTGGGCCGGGAAACTGGGAGGTACCAGCAAGGTTCCAGTTCGCGGCCGGAGAAGCACTCTCCGGCCAACATGCCCAACTGCAGCAACAGCTCCCAAACCGAAGGAGCCAGGACACAAAGACCTAGCTGGCCTGAAGGGCCCCCAGGGGGCCCCCAAGCAGCCCCTCTCCATTTGGGTCTGGGGGCTTTTGTTGGGCATGGAACCTGGGAGATTCCTGCAAGGTTGCAGTTCGAGGCCCGAGAAGCACTCTCCGGCCAACATGCCCAACTGCAGCAACAGCTCCCAAACCGAAGGAGCCAGGACCCAAAGACCTAGCTGGCCTGAAGGGCCCCCAGGGGGCCCCCAAGCAGCCCCTCTCAATTTGGGTCTGGGGGCTTTCGTTGGGCCGGGAACCTGGGAGATTCATGCAAGGTTGCAGTTCGCGGCCCGAGAAGCACTCTCCGCCCAACATGCCCAACTGCAGCAACAGCTCCCAAAGCGAAGGAGCCAGGACCCAAAGACCTAGCTAGCCTGAAGGGCCCCCAGGGGGCCCCCAAGCAGCCCCTCTCAATTTGGGTCTGGGGGCTTTCGTTGGGCCGGGAACCTGGGAGATTCATGCAAGGTTGCAGTTCGCGGCCCGAGAAGCACTCTCCGGCCAACATGCCCAACTGCAGCAACAGCTCCCAAACCGAAGGAGCCAGGACCCAAAGACCTAGCTGGCCTGAAGGGCCCCCAGGGGGCCCCCAAGCAGCCCCTCTCCATTTGGGTCTGGGGCTTTCGTTGGGCCGGGAACCTGGGAGAATCCTGCAAGGTTGCAGTTCGCGGCCCGAGAAGCACTCTCCGGCCAACATGCCCAACTGCAGCAACAGCTCCCAAAGCGAAGGAGCCAGGACCCAAAGACCTAGCTGGCCTGAAGGGCCCCCAGGGGGCCCCCAAACAGCCCCTCTCAATTTGGGTCTGGGGGCTTTCGTTGGGCCGGGAACCTGGGAGAATCCTGCAAGGTTGCAGTTCGCGGCCCGAGAAGCACTCTCCGGCCAACATGCCCAACTGCAGCAACAGCTCCCAAAGCGAAGGAGCCAGGACCCAAAGACCTAGCTGGCCTGAAGGGCCCCCAGGGGGCCCCCAAGCAGCCCCTCTCCATTTGGGTCTGGGGGCTTTCGTTGGGCCGGGAACCTGGGAGAATCCTGCAAGGTTGCAGTTCGCGGCCCGAGAAGCACTCTCCGGCCAACATGCCCAACTGCAGCAACAGCTCCCAAAGCGAAGGAGCCAGGACCCAAAGACCTAGCTGGCCTGAAGGGCCCCCAGGGGGCCCCCAAGCAGCCCCTCTCAATTTGGGTCTGGGGGCTTTCGTTGGGCCGGGAACCTGGGAGATTCATGCAAGGTTGCAGTTCGCGGCCCGAGAAGCACTCTCCGGCCAACATGCCCAACTGCAGCAACAGCTCCCAAACCGAAGGAGCCAGGACACAAAGACCTAGCTGGCCTGAAGGGCCCCCAGGGGGCCCCCAAGCAGCCCCTCTCCATTTGGGTCTGGGGGCTTTCGTTGGGCCGGGAACCTGGGAGAATCCTGCAAGGTTGCAGTTCGCGGCCCGAGAAGCACTCTCCGGCCAACATGCCCAACTGCAGCAACAGCTCCCAAACCGAAGGAGCCAGGACCCAAAGACCTAGCTGGCCTGAAGGGCCCCCAGGGGGCCCCCAAGCAGCCCCTCTCAATTTGGGTCTGGGGGCTTTCGTTGGGCCGGGAACCTGGGAGATTCCTTCAAGGTTGCAGTTCGCGGCCCGAGAAGCACTCTCCGCCCAACATGCCCAACTGCAGCAACAGCTCCCAAAGCGAAGGAGCCAGGACCCAAAGACCTAGCTGGCCTGAAGGGCCCCCAGGGGGCCCCCAAGCAGCCCCTCTCCATTTGGGTCTGGGGGCTTTCGTTGGGCCGGGAACCTGGGAGATTCATGCAAGGTTGCAGTTCGCGGCCCGAGAAGCACTCTCCGGCCAACATGCCCAACTGCAGCAACAGCTCCCAAAGCGAAGGAGCCAGGACCCAAAGACCTAGCTGGCCTGAAGGGCCCCCAGGGGGCCCCCAAGCAGCCCCTCTCCATTTGGGTCTGGGGGCTTTCGTTGGGCCGGGAACCTGGGAGAATCCTGCAAGGTTGCAGTTCGCGGCCCGAGAAGCACTCTCCGGCCAACATGCCCAACTGCAGCAACAGCTCCCAAAGCGAAGGAGCCAGGACCCAAAGACCTAGCTGGCCTGAAGGGCCCCCATGGGGCCCCCAAGCAGCCCCTCTCCGTTTGGGTCTGGGGGCTTTCGTTGGGCCGGGAACCTGGGAGAATCCTGCAAGGTTGCAGTTCGCGGCCCGAGAAGCACTCTCCGGCCAACATGCCCAACTGCAGCAACAGCTCCCAAACCGAAGGAGCCAGGACCCAAAGACCTAGCTGGCCTGAAGGGCCCCCAGGGGGCCCCCAAGCAGCCCCTCTCAATTTGGGTCTGGGGCCTTTCGTTGGGCCGGGAACCTGGGAGATTCCTGCAAGGTTGCAGTTCGCGGCCCGAGAAGCACTCTCCGGCCAACATGCCCAACTGCAGCAACAGCTCCCAAACCGAAGGAGCCAGGACCCAAAGACCTAGCTGGCCTGAAGGGCCCCCATGGGGCCCCAGGGGAGCTACTCTCCATTTGGGTCTGGGGGCTTTCGTTGGGAGGGGAACCTGGGAGACTCCTGCAAGGTTGCAGTTCGCGGCCCGAGAAGCACTCTCCGGCCAACATGCCCAACTGCAGCAACAGCTCCCAAACCGAAGGAGCCAGGACCCAAAGACCTAGCTGGCCTGAAGGGCCCCCAGGGGGCCACCAAGCAGCCCCTCTCAATTTGGGTCTGGGGGCTTTCGTTGGGAGGGGAACCTGGGAGAATCCTGCAAGGTTGCAGTTCGCGGCCCGAGAAGCACTCTCCGGCCAACATGCCCAACTGCAGCAACAGCTCCCAAAGCGAAGGAGCCAGGACCCAAAGACCTAGCTGGCCTGAAGGTGCCCCAGGGGGTCCCCAAGCAGCACCTCTCCATTTGGGTCTGGGGGCTTTCGTTGGGCATGGAACCTGGGAGATTCCTGCAAGGTTGCAGTTCGCGGCCCGAGAAGCACTCTCCGGCCAACATGCCCAACTGCAGCAACAGCTCCCAAACCGAAGGAGCCAGGACCCAAAGACCTAGCTGGCCTGAAGGGCCCCCAGGGGGTCCAAAGAAGTCCCTCTCAATTTGGGTCTGGGGGCTTTTTTTGGGCCGGGAACCTGGGAGAATCCTGCAAGGTTGCAGTTCGCGGCCCGAGAAGCACTCTCCGGCCAACATGCCCAATATCCAGCAACAGCTCCCAAAGCGAAGGAGCCAGGACCCAAAGACCTAGCTGGCCTGAAGGGCCCCCAGAAGGCCACCAAGCAGCCCCTCTCCATTTGGGTCTGGGGGCTTTCGTTGGGCATGTATACCTGAGAGGTACCTGCAAGTTACAGTTCGCGGCCCGAGAAGCACTCTCCGGCCAACATGCCCAACTGCAGCAACAGCTCCCAAAGCGAAGGAGCCAGGACCCAAAGACCTAGCTGGCCTGAAGGGCCCCCAGGGGGCCCCCAAGCAGCCCCTCTCCATTTGGGTCTGGGGGCTTTCTTTAGGATGATAACCTGGGAGATACCAGCAAGGTTGCAGTTCGCGGCCCGAGAAGCACTCTCCGGCCAACATGCCCAACTGCAGCAACAGCTCCCAAAGCGAAGGAGCCAGGACCCAAAGACCTAGCTGGCCTGAAGGGCCCCCAGGGGGCCCCCAAGCAGCCCCTCTCAATTTGGGTCTGGGGGCTTTCGTTGGGCCGGGAACCTGGGAGAATCCTGCAAGGTTGCAGTTCGCGGCCCGAGAAGCACTCTCCGGCCAACATGCCCAACTGCAGCAACAGCTCCCAAAGCGAAGGAGCCAGGACCCAAAGACCTAGCTGGCCTGAAGGGCCCCCAGGGGGCCCCCAAGCAGCCCCTCTCAATTTGGGTCTGGGGGCTTTCGTTGGGCATGGATACCTGGGAGAATCCTGCAAGGTTACAGTTCGCGGCCCGAGAAGCACTCTCCGGCCAACATGCCCAACTGCAGCAACAGCTCCCAAAGCGAAGGAGCCAGGACCCAAAGACCTAGCTGGCCTGAAGGGCCCCCAGGGGGCCACCAAGCAGCCCCTCTCAATTTGGGTCTGGGGGCTTTCGTTGGGAGGGGAACCTGGGAGAATCCTGCAAGGTTGCAGTTCGCGGCCCGAGAAGCACTCTCCGGCCAACATGCCCAACTGCAGCAACAGCTCCCAAAGCGAAGGAGCCAGGACCCAAAGACCTAGCTGGCCTGAAGGTGCCCCAGGGGTCCCCCAAGCAGCACCTCTCAATTTGGGTCTGGGGGCTTTCGTTGGGCATGGAACCTGGGAGATTCCTGCAAGGTTGCAGTTCGCGGCCCGAGAAGCACTCTCCGGCCAACATGCCCAACTGCAGCAACAGCTCCCAAACCGAAGGAGCCAGGACCCAAAGACCTAGCTGGCCTGAAGGGCCCCCAGGGGGTCCAAAGAAGTCCCTCTCAATTTGGGTCTGGGGGCTTTTTTTGGGCCGGGAACCTGGGAGAATCCTGCAAGGTTGCAGTTCGCGGCCCGAGAAGCACTCTCCGGCCAACATGCCCAATATCCAGCAACAGCTCCCAAAGCGAAGGAGCCAGGACCCAAAGACCTAGCTGGCCTGAAGGGCCCCCAGAAGGCCACCAAGCAGCCCCTCTCCATTTGGGTCTGGGGGCTTTCGTTGGGCATGTATACCTGAGAGGTACCTGCAAGTTACAGTTCGCGGCCCGAGAAGCACTCTCCGGCCAACATGCCCAACTGCAGCAACAGCTCCCAAAGCGAAGGAGCCAGGACCCAAAGACCTAGCTGGCCTGAAGGGCCCCCAGGGGGCCCCCAAGCAGCCCCTCTCCATTTGGGTCTGGGGGCTTTCTTTAGGATGATAACCTGGGAGATACCAGCAAGGTTGCAGTTCGCGGCCCGAGAAGCACTCTCCGGCCAACATGCCCAACTGCAGCAACAGCTCCCAAAGCGAAGGAGCCAGGACCCAAAGACCTAGCTGGCCTGAAGGGCCCCCAGGGGGCCCCCAAGCAGCCCCTCTCAATTTGGGTCTGGGGGCTTTCGTTGGGCCGGGAACCTGGGAGAATCCTGCAAGGTTGCAGTTCGCGGCCCGAGAAGCACTCTCCGGCCAACATGCCCAACTGCAGCAACAGCTCCCAAAGCGAAGGAGCCAGGACCCAAAGACCTAGCTGTCCTGAAGGGCCCCCAGGGGGCCCCCAAGCAGCCCCTCTCAATTTGGGTCTGGGGGCTTTCGTTGGGCATGGATACCTGGGAGAATCCTGCAAGGTTACAGTTCGCGGCCCGAGAAGCACTCTCCGGCCAACATGCCCAACTGCAGCAACAGCTCCCAAAGCGAAGGAGCCAGGACCCAAAGACCTAGCTGGCCTGAAGGGCCCCCAGGGGGCCACCAAGCAGCCCCTCTCAATTTGGGTCTGGGGGCTTTCGTTGGGAGGGGAACCTGGGAGAATCCTGCAAGGTTGCAGTTCGCGGCCCGAGAAGCACTCTCCGGCCAACATGCCCAACTGCAGCAACAGCTCCCAAAGCGAAGGAGCCAGGACCCAAAGACCTAGCTGGCCTGAAGGTGCCCCAGGGGTCCCCCAAGCAGCACCTCTCAATTTGGGTCTGGGGGCTTTCGTTGGGCATGGAACCTGGGAGATTCCTGCAAGGTTGCAGTTCGCGGCCCGAGAAGCACTCTCCGGCCAACATGCCCAACTGCAGCAACAGCTCCCAAACCGAAGGAGCCAGGACCCAAAGACCTAGCTGGCCTGAAGGGCCCCCAGGGGGTCCAAAGAAGTCCCTCTCAATTTGGGTCTGGGGGCTTTTTTTGGGCCGGGAACCTGGGAGAATCCTGCAAGGTTGCAGTTCGCGGCCCGAGAAGCACTCTCCGGCCAACATGCCCAATATCCAGCAACAGCTCCCAAAGCGAAGGAGCCAGGACCCAAAGACCTAGCTGGCCTGAAGGGCCCCCAGAAGGCCACCAAGCAGCCCCTCTCCATTTGGGTCTGGGGGCTTTCGTTGGGCATGTATACCTGAGAGGTACCTGCAAGTTACAGTTCGCGGCCCGAGAAGCACTCTCCGGCCAACATGCCCAACTGCAGCAACAGCTCCCAAAGCGAAGGAGCCAGGACCCAAAGACCTAGCTGGCCTGAAGGGCCCCCAGGGGGCCCCCAAGCAGCCCCTCTCCATTTGGGTCTGGGGGCTTTCTTTAGGATGATAACCTGGGAGATACCAGCAAGGTTGCAGTTCGCGGCCCGAGAAGCACTCTCCGGCCAACATGCCCAACTGCAGCAACAGCTCCCAAAGCGAAGGAGCCAGGACCCAAAGACCTAGCTGGCCTGAAGGGCCCCCAGGGGGCCCCCAAGCAGCCCCTCTCAATTTGGGTCTGGGGGCTTTCGTTGGGCCGGGAACCTGGGAGAATCCTGCAAGGTTGCAGTTCGCGGCCCGAGAAGCACTCTCCGGCCAACATGCCCAACTGCAGCAACAGCTCCCAAAGCGAAGGAGCCAGGACCCAAAGACCTAGCTGTCCTGAAGGGCCCCCAGGGGGCCCCCAAGCAGCCCCTCTCAATTTGGGTCTGGGGGCTTTCGTTGGGCATGGATACCTGGGAGAATCCTGCAAGGTTACAGTTCGCGGCCCGAGAAGCACTCTCCGGCCAACATGCCCAACTGCAGCAACAGCTCCCAAAGCGAAGGAGCCAGGACCCAAAGACCTAGCTGGCCTGAAGGGCCCCCAGGGGGCCACCAAGCAGCCCCTCTCAATTTGGGTCTGGGGGCTTTCGTTGGGAGGGGAACCTGGGAGAATCCTGCAAGGTTGCAGTTCGCGGCCCGAGAAGCACTCTCCGGCCAACATGCCCAACTGCAGCAACAGCTCCCAAAGCGAAGGAGCCAGGACCCAAAGACCTAGCTGGCCTGAAGGTGCCCCAGGGGTCCCCCAAGCAGCACCTCTCAATTTGGGTCTGGGGGCTTTCGTTGGGCATGGAACCTGGGAGATTCCTGCAAGGTTGCAGTTCGCGGCCCGAGAAGCACTCTCCGGCCAACATGCCCAACTGCAGCAACAGCTCCCAAAGCGAAGGAGCCAGGACCCAAAGACCTAGCTGGCCTGAAGGGCCCCCAGGGGGTCCAAAGAATTCCCTCTCAATTTGGGTCTGGGGGCTTTTTTTGGGCCGGAAACCTGGGAGAATCCTGCAAGGTTGCAGTTCGCGGCCCGAGAAGCACTCTCCGGCCAACATGCCCAATATCCAGCAACAGCTCCCAAAGCGAAGGAGCCAGGACCCAAAGACCTAGCTGGCCTGAAGGGCCCCCAGAAGGCCACCAAGCAGCCCCTCTCCATTTGGGTCTGGGGGCTTTCGTTGGGCATGTATACCTGAGAGGTACCTGCAAGTTACAGTTCGCGGCCCGAGAAGCACTCTCCGGCCAACATGCCCAACTGCAGCAACAGCTCCCAAAGCGAAGGAGCCAGGACCCAAAGACCTAGCTGGCCTGAAGGGCCCCCAGGGGGCCCCCAAGCAGCCCCTCTCAATTTGGGTCTGGGGGCTTTCGTTGGGCCGGGAACCTGGGAGGTACCTGCAAGGTTGCAGTTCGCGGCCCGAGAAGCACTCTCCGGCCAACATGCCCAACTGCAGCAACAGCTCCCAAACCGAAGGAGCCAGGACCCAAAGACCTAGCTGGCCTGAAGGGCCCCCAGGGGGCCCCCAAGCAGCCCCTCTCCATTTGGGTCTGGGGGCTTTCGTTGGGCCGGGAACCTGGGAGAATCCTGCAAGGTTGCAGTTCGCGGCCCGAGAAGCACTCTCCGGCCAACATGCCCAACTGCAGCAACAGCTCCCAAAGCGAAGCAGCCAGGACACAAAGACCTAGCTGGCCTGAAGGGCCCCCATGGGACCCCCAAGGAGCTCCTCTCCATTTGGGTCTGGGGGCTTTAGTTGGGCCGGGAACCTGGGAGGTACCAGCAAGGTTCCAGTTCGCGGCCCGAGAAGCACTCTCCGGCCAACATGCCCAAATGCAGCAACAGCTCCCAAACCGAAGGAGCCAGGACACAAAGACCTAGCTGGCCTGAAGGGCCCCCAGGGGGCCCCCAAGCAGCCCCTCTCAATTTGGGTCTGGGGGCTTTCGTTGGGCCGGGAACCTAGGAGATTCATGCAAGGTTGCAGTTCGCGGCCCGAGAAGCACTCTCCGGCCAACATGCCCAACTGCAGCAACAGCTCCCAAAGCGAAGGAGCCAGGACCCAAAGACCTAGCTGGCCTGAAGGGCCCCCAGGGGGCCCCCAAGCAGCCCCTCTCCATTTGGGTCTGGGGCTTTCATTGGGCCGGGAACCTGGGAGAATCCTGCAAGGTTGCAGTTCGCGGCCCGAGAAGCACTCTCCGGCCAACATGCCCAACTGCAGCAACAGCTCCCAAACCGAAGGAGCCAGGACCCAAAGACCTAGCTGGCCTGAAGGGCCCCCAGGGGGCCCCCAAGCAGCCCCTCTCAATTTGGGTCTGGGGGCTTTCGTTGGGCCGGGAACCTGGGAGATTCCTGCAAGGTTGCAGTTCGCGGCCCGAGAAGCACTCTCCGGCCAACATGCCCAACTGCAGCAACAGCTCCCAAAGCGAAGGAGCCAGGACCCAAAGACCTAGCTGGCCTGAAGGGCCCCCAGGGGGCCCCCAAGCAGCCCCTCTCACTTTGGGTCTGGGGGCTTTCGTTGGGCATGGAACCTGGGAGAATCCTGCAAGGTTGCAGTTCGCGGCCCGAGAAGCACTCTCCGGCCAACATGCCCAACTGCAGCAACAGCTCCCAAACCGAAGGAGCCAGGACCCAAAGACCTAGCTGGCCTGAAGGGCCCCCAGGGGGGCCCCAAGCAGCCCCTCTCAATTTGGGTCTGGGGGCTTTCGTTGGGCCGGGAACCTGGGAGAATCCTGCAAGGTTGCAGTTCGCGGCCCGAGAAGCACTCTCCGGCCAACATGCCCAACTGCAGCAACAGCTCCCAAACCGAAGGAGCCAGGACCCAAAGACCTAGCTGGCCTGAAGGGCCCCCAGGGGGCCCCCAAGTAGGCCCTCTCCATTTGGGTCTGGGGGCTTTCTTTAGGCTGAGAACCTGGGAGATACCAGCAAGGTTGCAGTTCGCGGCCCGAGAAGCACTCTCCGGCCAACATGCCCAATATCCAGCAACAGCTCCCAAAGCGAAGGAGCCAGGACCCAAAGACCTAGCTGGCCTGAAGGGCCCCCAGGGGGCCACCAAGCAGCCCCTCTCCATTTGGGTCTGGGGGCTTTCGTTGGGCATGTATACCTGAGAGGTACCTGCAAGTTACAGTTCGCGGCCCGAGAAGCACTCTCCGCCCAACATGCCCAACTGCAGCAACAGCTCCCAAAGCGAATGAGCCAGGACCCAAAGACCTAGCTGGCCTGAAGGGCCCCCAGGGGGCCCCCAAGCAGCCCCTCTCAATTTGGGTCTGGGGGCTTTCGTTGGGCATGGATACCTGAGAGGTACCTGCAAGGTTGCAGTTCGCGGCCCGAGAAGCACTCTCCGACCAACATGCCCAACTGCAGCAACAGCTCCCAAACCGAAGGAGCCAGGACCCAAAGACCTAGCTGGCCTGAAGGGTCCCCATGGGACCCCCAAGGAGCTCCTCTCCATTTGGGTCTGGGGGCTTTAGTTGGGCCGGGAACCTGGGAGGTACCAGCAAGGTTCCAGTTCGCGGCCGGAGAAGCACTCTCCGGCCAACATGCCCAACTGCAGCAACAGCTCCCAAAGCGAAGGAGCCAGGACCCAAAGACCTAGCTGGCCTGAAGGGCCCCCAGGGGGCCCCCAAGCAGCCCCTCTCCATTTGGGTCTGGGGCTTTCGTTGGGCCGGGAACCTGGGAGAATCCTGCAAGGTTGCAGTTCGCGGCCCGAGAAGCACTCTCCGGCCAACATGCCCAACTGCAGCAACAGCTCCCAAACCGAAGGAGCCAGGACCCAAAGACCTAGCTGGCCTGAAGGGCCCCCAGGGGGCCCCCAAGCAGCCCCTCTCAATTTGGGTCTGGGGGCTTTCGTTGGGCCGGGAACCTGGGAGATTCCTGCAAGGTTGCAGTTCGCGGCCCGAGAAGCACTCTCCGGCCAACATGCCCAACTGCAGCAACAGCTCCCAAAGCGAAGGAGCCAGGACCCAAAGACCTAGCTGGCCTGAAGGGCCCCCAGGGGGCCCCCAAGCAGCCCCTCTCACTTTGGGTCTGGGGGCTTTCGTTGGGCATGGAACCTGGGAGAATCCTGCAAGGTTGCAGTTCGCGGCCCGAGAAGCACTCTCCGGCCAACATGCCCAACTGCAGCAACAGCTCCCAAACCGAAGGAGCCAGGACCCAAAGACCTAGCTGGCCTGAAGGGCCCCCAGGGGGGCCCCAAGCAGCCCCTCTCAATTTGGGTCTGGGGTCTTTCGTTGGGCCGGGAACCTGGGAGAATCCTGCAAGGTTGCAGTTCGCGGCCCGAGAAGCACTCTCCGGCCAACATGCCCAACTGCAGCAACAGCTCCCAAAGTGAAGGAGCCAGGACCCAAAGACCTAGCTGGCCTGAAGGGCCCCCAGGGGGCCCCCAAGTAGGCCCTCTCCATTTGGGTCTGGGGGCTTTCTTTAGGCTGAGAACCTGGGAGATACCAGCAAGGTTGCAGTTCGCGGCCCGAGAAGCACTCTCCGGCCAACATGCCCAATATCCAGCAACAGCTCCCAAAGCGAAGGAGCCAGGACCCAAAGACCTAGCTGGCCTGAAGGGCCCCCAGGGGGCCACCAAGCAGCCCCTCTCCATTTGGGTCTGGGGGCTTTCGTTGGGCATGTATACCTGAGAGGTACCTGCAAGTTACAGTTCGCGGCCCGAGAAGCACTCTCCGCCCAACATGCCCAACTGCAGCAACAGCTCCCAAAGCGAAGGAGCCAGGACACAAAGACCTAGCTGGCCTGAAGGGCCCCCAGGGGGCCACCAAGCAGCCCCTCTCAATTTGGGTCTGGGGGCTTTCGTTGGGCATGGATACCTGAGAGGTACCTGCAAGGTTGCAGTTCGCGGCCCGAGAAGCACTCTCCGACCAACATGCCCAACTGCAGCAACAGCTCCCAAACCGAAGGAGCCAGGACCCAAAGACCTAGCTGGCCTGAAGGGCCCCCATGGGACCCCCAAGGAGCTCCTCTCCATTTGGGTCTGGGGGCTTTAGTTGGGCCGGGAACCTGGGAGGTACCAGCAAGGTTCCAGTTCGCGGCCGGAGAAGCACTCTCCGGCCAACATGCCCAACTGCAGCAACAGCTCCCAAAGCGAAGGAGCCAGGACCCAAAGACCTAGCTGGCCTGAAGGGCCCCCAGGGGGCCCCCAAGCAGCCCCTCTCCATTTGGGTCTGGGGGCTTTCGTTGGGCATGGAACCTGGGAGATTCCTGCAAGGTAGCAGTTCGCGGCCCGAGAAGCACTCTCCGCCCAACATGCCCAACTGCAGCAACAGCTCCCAAACCGAAGGAGCCAGGACACAAAGACCTAGCTGGCCTGAAGGGCCCCCAGGGGGCCCCCAAGCAGCCCCTCTCAATTTGGGTCTGGGGGCTTTCGTTGGGCCGGGAACCTGGGAGATTCATGCAAGGTTGCAGTTCGCGGCCCGAGAAGCACTCTCCGGCCAACATGCCCAACTGCAGCAACAGCTCCCAAAGCGAAGGAGCCAGGACCCAAAGACCTAGCTGGCCTGAAGGGCCCCCAGGGGGCCCCCAAGCAGCCCCTCTCCATTTGGGTCTGGGGCTTTCGTTGGGCCGGGAACCTGGGAGAATCCTGCAAGGTTGCAGTTCGCGGCCCGAGAAGCACTCTCCGGCCAACATGCCCAACTGCAGCAACAGCTCCCAAAGTGAAGGAGCCAGGACCCAAAGACCTAGCTGGCCTGAAGGGCCCCCAGGGGGCCCCCAAGCAGCCCCTCTCAATTTGGGTCTGGGGGCTTTCGTTGGGCCGGGAACCTGGGAGATTCCTGCAAGGTAGCAGTTCGCGGCCCGAGAAGCACTCTCCGGCCAACATGCCCAACTGCAGCAACAGCTCCCAAAGCGAAGGAGCCAGGACCCAAAGACCTAGCTGGCCTGAAGGGCCCCCAGGGGGCCCCCAAGCAGCCCCTCTCCATTTGGGTCTGGGGCTTTCGTTGGGCCGGGAACCTGGGAGAATCCTGCAAGGTTGCAGTTCGAGGCCCGAGAAGCACTCTCCGGCCAACATGCCCAACTGCAGCAACAGCTCCCAAAGTGAAGGAGCCAGGACCCAAAGACCTAGCTGGCCTGAAGGGCCCCCAGGGGGCCCCCAAGCAGCCCCTCTCAATTTGGGTCTGGGGGCTTTCGTTGGGCCGGGAACCTGGGAGATTCATGCAAGGTTGCAGTTCGCGGCCCGAGAAGCACTCTCCGGCCAACATGCCCAACTGCAGCAACAGCTCCCAAAGCGAAGGAGCCAGGACCCAAAGACCTAGCTGGCCTGAAGGGCCCCCAGGGGGCCCCCAAGCAGCCCCTCTCACTTTGGGTCTGGGGGCTTTCGTTGGGCCGGGAACCTGGGAGAATCCTGCAAGGTTGCAGTTCGCGGCCCGAGAAGCACTCTCCGGCCAACATGCCCAACTGCAGCAACAGCTCCCAAACCGAAGGAGCCAGGACCCAAAGACCTAGCTGGCCTGAAGGGCCCCCAGGGGGGCCCCAAGCAGCCCCTCTCAATTTTGGTCTGGGGGCTTTCGTTGGGCCGGGAACCTGGGAGAATCCTGCAAGGTTGCAGTTCGCGTCCCGAGAAGCACTCTCCGGCCAACATGCCCAACTGCAGCAACAGCTCCCAAAGCGAAGGAGCCAGGACCCAAAGACCTAGCTGGCCTGAAGGGCCCCCAGGGGGCCCCCAAGTAGGCCCTCTCCATTTGGGTCTGGGGGCTTTCTTTAGGCTGAGAACCTGGGAGATACCAGCAAGGTTGCAGTTCGCGGCCCGAGAAGCACTCTCCGCCCAACATGCCCAATATCCAGCAACAGCTCCCAAAGCGAAGGAGCCAGGACCCAAAGACCTAGCTGGCCTGAAGGGCCCCCAGGGGGCCACCAAGCAGCCCCTCTCCATTTGGGTCTGGGGGCTTTCGTTGGGCACGTATACCTGAGAGGTACCTGCAAGTTACAGTTCGCGGCCCGAGAAGCACTCTCCGGCCAACATGCCCAACTGCAGCAACAGCTCCCAAAGCGAAGGAGCCAGGACACAAAGACCTAGCTGGCCTGAAGGGCCCCCAGGGGGCCACCAAGCAGCCCCTCTCAATTTGGGTCTGGGGGCTTTCGTTGGGCATGGATACCTGAGAGGTACCTGCAAGGTTGCAGTTCGCGGCCCGAGAAGCACTCTCCGACCAACATGCTCAACTGCAGCAACAGCTCCCAAACCGAAGGAGCCAGGACCCAAAGACCTAGCTGGCCTGAAGGGCCCCCATGGGACCCCCATGGAGCTCCTCTCCATTTGGGTCTGGGGGCTTTAGTTGGGCCGGGAACCTGGGACATACCAGCAAGGTTCCAGTTCGCGGCCGGAGAAGCACTCTCCGGCCAACATGCCCAACTGCAGCAACAGCTCCCAAAGCGAAGGAGCCAGGACCCAAAGACCTAGCTGGCCTGAAGGGCCCCCAGGGGGCCCCCAAGCAGCCCCTCTCACTTTGGGTCTGGGGGCTTTCGTTGGGCATGGAACCTGGGAGATTCCTGCAAGGTTGCAGTTCGAGGCCCGAGAAGCACTCTCCGGCCAACATGCCCAACTGCAGCAACAGCTCCCAAAGCGAAGGAGCCAGGACCCAAAGACCTAGCTGGCCTGAAGGTGCCCCAGGGGGTCCCCAAGCAGCACCTCTCCATTTGGGTCTGGGGGCTTTCGTTGGGCATGGAACCTGGGAGATTCCTGCAAGGTTGCAGTTCGCGGCCCGAGAAGCACTCTCCGGCCAACATGCCCAACTGCAGCAACAGCTCCCAAACCGAAGGAGCCAGGACCCAAAGACCTAGCTGGCCTGAAGGGCCCCCAGGGGGTCCAAAGAAGTCCCTCTCAATTTGGGTCTGGGGGCTTTTTTTGGGCCGGGAACCTGGGAGAATCCTGCAAGGTTGCAGTTCGCGGCCCGAGAAGCACTCTCCGGCCAACATGCCCAATATCCAGCAACAGCTCCCAAAGCGAAGGAGCCAGGACCCAAAGACCTAGCTGGCCTGAAGGGCCCCCAGAAGGCCACCAAGCAGCCCCTCTCCATTTGGGTCTGGGGGCTTTCGTTGGGCATGTATACCTGAGAGGTACCTGCAAGTTACAGTTCGCGGCCCGAGAAGCACTCTCCGGCCAACATGCCCAACTGCAGCAACAGCTCCCAAAGCGAAGGAGCCAGGACCCAAAGACCTAGCTGGCCTGAAGGGCCCCCAGGGGGCCCCCAAGCAGCCCCTCTCCATTTGGGTCTGGGGGCTTTCTTTAGGATGATAACCTGGGAGATACCAGCAAGGTTGCAGTTCGCGGCCCGAGAAGCACTCTCCGGCCAACATGCCCAACTGCAGCAACAGCTCCCAAAGCGAAGGAGCCAGGACCCAAAGACCTAGCTGGCCTGAAGGGCCCCCAGGGGGCCCCCAAGCAGCCCCTCTCAATTTGGGTCTGGGGGCTTTCGTTGGGCCGGGAACCTGGGAGAATCCTGCAAGGTTGCAGTTCGCGGCCCGAGAAGCACTCTCCGGCCAACATGCCCAACTGCAGCAACAGCTCCCAAAGCGAAGGAGCCAGGACCCAAAGACCTAGCTGGCCTGAAGGGCCCCCAGGGGGCCCCCAAGCAGCCCCTCTCAATTTGGGTCTGGGGGCTTTCGTTGGGCATGGATACCTGGGAGAATCCTGCAAGGTTACAGTTCGCGGCCCGAGAAGCACTCTCCGGCCAACATGCCCAACTGCAGCAACAGCTCCCAAAGCGAAGGAGCCAGGACCCAAAGACCTAGCTGGCCTGAAGGGCCCCCAGGGGGCCACCAAGCAGCCCCTCTCAATTTGGGTCTGGGGGCTTTCGTTGGGAGGGGAACCTGGGAGAATCCTGCAAGGTTGCAGTTCGCGGCCCGAGAAGCACTCTCCGGCCAACATGCCCAACTGCAGCAACAGCTCCCAAAGCGAAGGAGCCAGGACCCAAAGACCTAGCTGGCCTGAAGGTGCCCCAGGGGTCCCCCAAGCAGCACCTCTCAATTTGGGTCTGGGGGCTTTCGTTGGGCATGGAACCTGGGAGATTCCTGCAAGGTTGCAGTTCGCGGCCCGAGAAGCACTCTCCGGCCAACATGCCCAACTGCAGCAACAGCTCCCAAACCGAAGGAGCCAGGACCCAAAGACCTAGCTGGCCTGAAGGGCCCCCAGGGGGTACAAAGAAGACCCTCTCAATTTGGGTCTGGGGGCTTTTTTTGGGCCGGGAACCTGGGAGAATCCTGCAAGGTTGCAGTTCGCGGCCCGAGAAGCACTCTCCGGCCAACATGCCCAATATCCAGCAACAGCTCCCAAAGCGAAGGAGCCAGGACCCAAAGACCTAGCTGGCCTGAAGGGCCCCCAGAAGGCCACCAAGCAGCCCCTCTCCATTTGGGTCTGGGGGCTTTCGTTGGGCATGTATACCTGAGAGGTACCTGCAAGTTACAGTTCGCGGCCCGAGAAGCACTCTCCGGCCAACATGCCCAACTGCAGCAACAGCTCCCAAAGCGAAGGAGCCAGGACCCAAAGACCTAGCTGGCCTGAAGGGCCCCCAGGGGGCCCCCAAGCAGCCCCTCTCCATTTGGGTCTGGGGGCTTTCTTTAGGATGATAACCTGGGAGATACCAGCAAGGTTGCAGTTCGCGGCCCGAGAAGCACTCTCCGGCCAACATGCCCAACTGCAGCAACAGCTCCCAAAGCGAAGGAGCCAGGACCCAAAGACCTAGCTGGCCTGAAGGGCCCCCAGGGGGCCCCCAAGCAGCCCCTCTCAATTTGGGTCTGGGGGCTTTCGTTGGGCCGGGAACCTGGGAGAATCCTGCAAGGTTGCAGTTCGCGGCCCGAGAAGCACTCTCCGGCCAACATGCCCAACTGCAGCAACAGCTCCCAAAGCGAAGGAGCCAGGACCCAAAGACCTAGCTGTCCTGAAGGGCCCCCAGGGGGCCCCCAAGCAGCCCCTCTCAATTTGGGTCTGGGGGCTTTCGTTGGGCATGGATACCTGGGAGAATCCTGCAAGGTTACAGTTCGCGGCCCGAGAAGCACTCTCCGGCCAACATGCCCAACTGCAGCAACAGCTCCCAAAGCGAAGGAGCCAGGACCCAAAGACCTAGCTGGCCTGAAGGGCCCCCAGGGGGCCACCAAGCAGCCCCTCTCAATTTGGGTCTGGGGGCTTTCGTTGGGAGGGGAACCTGGGAGAATCCTGCAAGGTTGCAGTTCGCGGCCCGAGAAGCACTCTCCGGCCAACATGCCCAACTGCAGCAACAGCTCCCAAAGCGAAGGAGCCAGGACCCAAAGACCTAGCTGGCCTGAAGGTGCCCCAGGGGTCCCCCAAGCAGCACCTCTCAATTTGGGTCTGGGGGCTTTCGTTGGGCATGGAACCTGGGAGATTCCTGCAAGGTTGCAGTTCGCGGCCCGAGAAGCACTCTCCGGCCAACATGCCCAACTGCAGCAACAGCTCCCAAAGCGAAGGAGCCAGGACCCAAAGACCTAGCTGGCCTGAAGGGCCCCCAGGGGGTCCAAAGAATTCCCTCTCAATTTGGGTCTGGGGGCTTTTTTTGGGCCGGAAACCTGGGAGAATCCTGCAAGGTTGCAGTTCGCGGCCCGAGAAGCACTCTCCGGCCAACATGCCCAATATCCAGCAACAGCTCCCAAAGCGAAGGAGCCAGGACCCAAAGACCTAGCTGGCCTGAAGGGCCCCCAGAAGGCCACCAAGCAGCCCCTCTCCATTTGGGTCTGGGGGCTTTCGTTGGGCATGTATACCTGAGAGGTACCTGCAAGTTACAGTTCGCGGCCCGAGAAGCACTCTCCGGCCAACATGCCCAACTGCAGCAACAGCTCCCAAAGCGAAGGAGCCAGGACCCAAAGACCTAGCTGGCCTGAAGGGCCCCCAGGGGGCCCCCAAGCAGCCCCTCTCAATTTGGGTCTGGGGGCTTTCGTTGGGCCGGGAACCTGGGAGGTACCTGCAAGGTTGCAGTTCGCGGCCCGAGAAGCACTCTCCGGCCAACATGCCCAACTGCAGCAACAGCTCCCAAACCGAAGGAGCCAGGACCCAAAGACCTAGCTGGCCTGAAGGGCCCCCAGGGGGCCCCCAAGCAGCCCCTCTCCATTTGGGTCTGGGGGCTTTCGTTGGGCCGGGAACCTGGGAGAATCCTGCAAGGTTGCAGTTCGCGGCCCGAGAAGCACTCTCCGGCCAACATGCCCAACTGCAGCAACAGCTCCCAAAGCGAAGCAGCCAGGACACAAAGACCTAGCTGGCCTGAAGGGCCCCCATGGGACCCCCAAGGAGCTCCTCTCCATTTGGGTCTGGGGGCTTTAGTTGGGCCGGGAACCTGGGAGGTACCAGCAAGGTTCCAGTTCGCGGCCCGAGAAGCACTCTCCGGCCAACATGCCCAAATGCAGCAACAGCTCCCAAACCGAAGGAGCCAGGACACAAAGACCTAGCTGGCCTGAAGGGCCCCCAGGGGGCCCCCAAGCAGCCCCTCTCAATTTGGGTCTGGGGGCTTTCGTTGGGCCGGGAACCTAGGAGATTCATGCAAGGTTGCAGTTCGCGGCCCGAGAAGCACTCTCCGGCCAACATGCCCAACTGCAGCAACAGCTCCCAAAGCGAAGGAGCCAGGACCCAAAGACCTAGCTGGCCTGAAGGGCCCCCAGGGGGCCCCCAAGCAGCCCCTCTCCATTTGGGTCTGGGGCTTTCGTTGGGCCGGGAACCTGGGAGAATCCTGCAAGGTTGCAGTTCGCGGCCCGAGAAGCACTCTCCGGCCAACATGCCCAACTGCAGCAACAGCTCCCAAACCGAAGGAGCCAGGACCCAAAGACCTAGCTGGCCTGAAGGGCCCCCAGGGGGCCCCCAAGCAGCCCCTCTCAATTTGGGTCTGGGGGCTTTCGTTGGGCCGGGAACCTGGGAGATTCCTGCAAGGTTGCAGTTCGCGGCCCGAGAAGCACTCTCCGGCCAACATGCCCAACTGCAGCAACAGCTCCCAAAGCGAAGGAGCCAGGACCCAAAGACCTAGCTGGCCTGAAGGGCCCCCAGGGGGCCCCCAAGCAGCCCCTCTCACTTTGGGTCTGGGGGCTTTCGTTGGGCATGGAACCTGGGAGAATCCTGCAAGGTTGCAGTTCGCGGCCCGAGAAGCACTCTCCGGCCAACATGCCCAATATCCAGCAACAGCTCCCAAAGCGAAGGAGCCAGGACCCAAAGACCTAGCTGGCCTGAAGGGCCCCCAGGGGGCCCCCAAGCAGCCCCTCTCAATTTGGGTCTGGGGGCTTTCGTTGGGCATGGATACCTGAGAGGTACCTGCAAGTTACAGTTCGCGGCCCGAGAAGCACTCTCCGGCCAACATGCCCAACTGCAGCAACAGCTCCCAAAGCGAAGGAGCCAGGACCCAAAGACCTAGCTGGCCTGAAGGGCCCCCAGGGGGCCCCCAAGCAGCCCCTCTCCATTTGGGTCTGGGGCTTTCGTTGGGCCGGGAACCTGGGAGAATCCTGCAAGGTTGCAGTTCGCGGCCCGAGAAGCACTCTCCGGCCAACATGCCCAACTGCAGCAACAGCTCCCAAACCGAAGGAGCCAGGACCCAAAGACCTAGCTGGCCTGAAGGGCCCCCAGGGGGCCCCCAAGCAGCCCCTCTCAATTTGGGTCTGGGGGCTTTCGTTGGGCCGGGAACCTGGGAGATTCCTGCAAGGTTGCAGTTCGCGGCCCGAGAAGCACTCTCCGGCCAACATGCCCAACTGCAGCAACAGCTCCCAAAGCGAAGGAGCCAGGACCCAAAGACCTAGCTGGCCTGAAGGGCCCCCAGGGGGCCCCCAAGCAGCCCCTCTCACTTTGGGTCTGGGGGCTTTCGTTGGGCATGGAACCTGGGAGAATCCTGCAAGGTTGCAGTTCGCGGCCCGAGAAGCACTCTCCGGCCAACATGCCCAACTGCAGCAACAGCTCCCAAACCGAAGGAGCCAGGACCCAAAGACCTAGCTGGCCTGAAGGGCCCCCAGGGGGGCCCCAAGCAGCCCCTCTCAATTTGGGTCTGGGGTCTTTCGTTGGGCCGGGAACCTGGGAGAATCCTGCAAGGTTGCAGTTCGCGGCCCGAGAAGCACTCTCCGGCCAACATGCCCAACTGCAGCAACAGCTCCCAAACCGAAGGAGCCAGGACCCAAAGACCTAGCTGGCCTGAAGGGCCCCCAGGGGGCCCCCAAGTAGGCCCTCTCCATTTGGGTCTGGGGGCTTTCTTTAGGCTGAGAACCTGGGAGATACCAGCAAGGTTGCAGTTCGCGGCCCGAGAAGCACTCTCCGGCCAACATGCCCAATATCCAGCAACAGCTCCCAAAGCGAAGGAGCCAGGACCCAAAGACCTAGCTGGCCTGAAGGGCCCCCAGGGGGCCACCAAGCAGCCCCTCTCCATTTGGGTCTGGGGGCTTTCGTTGGGCATGTATACCTGAGAGGTACCTGCAAGTTACAGTTCGCGGCCCGAGAAGCACTCTCCGCCCAACATGCCCAACTGCAGCAACAGCTCCCAAAGCGAAGGAGCCAGGACACAAAGACCTAGCTGGCCTGAAGGGCCCCCAGGGGGCCACCAAGCAGCCCCTCTCAATTTGGGTCTGGGGGCTTTCGTTGGGCATGGATACCTGAGAGGTACCTGCAAGGTTGCAGTTCGCGGCCCGAGAAGCACTCTCCGACCAACATGCCCAACTGCAGCAACAGCTCCCAAACCGAAGGAGCCAGGACCCAAAGACCTAGCTGGCCTGAAGGGCCCCCATGGGACCCCCAAGGAGCTCCTCTCCATTTGGGTCTGGGGGCTTTAGTTGGGCCGGGAACCTGGGAGGTACCAGCAAGGTTCCAGTTCGCGGCCGGAGAAGCACTCTCCGGCCAACATGCCCAACTGCAGCAACAGCTCCCAAAGCGAAGGAGCCAGGACCCAAAGACCTAGCTGGCCTGAAGGGCCCCCAGGGGGCCCCCAAGCAGCCCCTCTCCATTTGGGTCTGGGGGCTTTCGTTGGGCATGGAACCTGGGAGATTCCTGCAAGGTAGCAGTTCGCGGCCCGAGAAGCACTCTCCGCCCAACATGCCCAACTGCAGCAACAGCTCCCAAACCGAAGGAGCCAGGACACAAAGACCTAGCTGGCCTGAAGGGCCCCCAGGGGGCCCCCAAGCAGCCCCTCTCAATTTGGGTCTGGGGGCTTTCGTTGGGCCGGGAACCTGGGAGATTCATGCAAGGTTGCAGTTCGCGGCCCGAGAAGCACTCTCCGGCCAACATGCCCAACTGCAGCAACAGCTCCCAAAGCGAAGGAGCCAGGACCCAAAGACCTAGCTGGCCTGAAGGGCCCCCAGGGGGCCCCCAAGCAGCCCCTCTCCATTTGGGTCTGGGGCTTTCGTTGGGCCGGGAACCTGGGAGGTACCTGCAAGGTTGCAGTTCGCGGCCCGAGAAGCACTCTCCGGCCAACATGCCCAACTGCAGCAACAGCTCCCAAAGTGAAGGAGCCAGGACCCAAAGACCTAGCTGGCCTGAAGGGCCCCCAGGGGGCCCCCAAGCAGCCCCTCTCAATTTGGGTCTGGGGGCTTTCGTTGGGCCGGGAACCTGGGAGATTCCTGCAAGGTAGCAGTTCGCGGCCCGAGAAGCACTCTCCGGCCAACATGCCCAACTGCAGCAACAGCTCCCAAACCGAAGGAGCCAGGACCCAAAGACCTAGCTGGCCTGAAGGGCCCCCAGGGGGCCCCCAAGCAGCCCCTCTCCATTTGGGTCTGGGGCTTTCGTTGGGCCGGGAACCTGGGAGAATCCTGCAAGGTTGCAGTTCGCGGCCCGAGAAGCACTCTCCGGCCAACATGCCCAACTGCAGCAACAGCTCCCAAAGTGAAGGAGCCAGGACCCAAAGACCTAGCTGGCCTGAAGGGCCCCCAGGGGGCCCCCAAGCAGCCCCTCTCAATTTGGGTCTGGGGGCTTTCGTTGGGCCGGGAACCTGGGAGATTCATGCAAGGTTGCAGTTCGCGGCCCGAGAAGCACTCTCCGGCCAACATGCCCAACTGCAGCAACAGCTCCCAAAGCGAAGGAGCCAGGACCCAAAGACCTAGCTGGCCTGAAGGGCCCCCAGGGGGCCCCCAAGCAGCCCCTCTCACTTTGGGTCTGGGGGCTTTCGTTGGGCCGGGAACCTGGGAGAATCCTGCAAGGTTGCAGTTCGCGGCCCGAGAAGCACTCTCCGGCCAACATGCCCAACTGCAGCAACAGCTCCCAAACCGAAGGAGCCAGGACCCAAAGACCTAGCTGGCCTGAAGGGCCCCCAGGGGGGCCCCAAGCAGCCCCTCTCAATTTTGGTCTGGGGGCTTTCGTTGGGCCGGGAACCTGGGAGAATCCTGCAAGGTTGCAGTTCGCGTCCCGAGAAGCACTCTCCGGCCAACATGCCCAACTGCAGCAACAGCTCCCAAAGCGAAGGAGCCAGGACCCAAAGACCTAGCTGGCCTGAAGGGCCCCCAGGGGGCCCCCAAGTAGGCCCTCTCCATTTGGGTCTGGGGGCTTTCTTTAGGCTGAGAACCTGGGAGATACCAGCAAGGTTGCAGTTCGCGGCCCGAGAAGCACTCTCCGCCCAACATGCCCAATATCCAGCAACAGCTCCCAAAGCGAAGGAGCCAGGACCCAAAGACCTAGCTGGCCTGAAGGGCCCCCAGGGGGCCACCAAGCAGCCCCTCTCCATTTGGGTCTGGGGGCTTTCGTTGGGCACGTATACCTGAGAGGTACCTGCAAGTTACAGTTCGCGGCCCGAGAAGCACTCTCCGGCCAACATGCCCAACTGCAGCAACAGCTCCCAAAGCGAAGGAGCCAGGACACAAAGACCTAGCTGGCCTGAAGGGCCCCCAGGGGGCCACCAAGCAGCCCCTCTCAATTTGGGTCTGGGGGCTTTCGTTGGGCATGGATACCTGAGAGGTACCTGCAAGGTTGCAGTTCGCGGCCCGAGAAGCACTCTCCGACCAACATGCTCAACTGCAGCAACAGCTCCCAAACCGAAGGAGCCAGGACCCAAAGACCTAGCTGGCCTGAAGGGCCCCCATGGGACCCCCATGGAGCTCCTCTCCATTTGGGTCTGGGGGCTTTAGTTGGGCCGGGAACCTGGGACATACCAGCAAGGTTCCAGTTCGCGGCCGGAGAAGCACTCTCCGGCCAACATGCCCAACTGCAGCAACAGCTCCCAAAGCGAAGGAGCCAGGACCCAAAGACCTAGCTGGCCTGAAGGGCCCCCAGGGGGCCCCCAAGCAGCCCCTCTCACTTTGGGTCTGGGGGCTTTCGTTGGGCATGGAACCTGGGAGATTCCTGCAAGGTTGCAGTTCGAGGCCCGAGAAGCACTCTCCGGCCAACATGCCCAACTGCAGCAACAGCTCCCAAACCGAAGGAGCCAGGACACAAAGACCTAGCTGGCCTGAAGGGCCCCCAGGGGGCCCCCAAGCAGCCCCTCTCAATTTGGGTCTGGGGGCTTTTGTTGGGCCGGGAACCTGGGAGATTCCTTCAAGGTTGCAGTTCGCGGCCCGAGAAGCACTCTCCGGCCAACATGCCAAACTGCAGCAACAGCTCCCAAACCGAAGGAGCCAGGACCCAAAGACCTAGCTGGCCTGAAGGGCCCCCAGGGGGGCCCCAAGCAGCCCCTCTCAATTTGGGTCTGGGGGCTTTCGTTGGGCCGGGAACCTGGGAGAATCCTGCAAGGTTGCAGTTCGCGGCCCGAGAAGCACTCTCCGGCCAACATGCCCAACTGCAGCAACAGCTCCCAAACCGAAGGAGCCAGGACACAAAGACCTAGCTGGCCTGAAGGGCCCCCAGGGGGCCCCCAAGTAGGCCCTCTCCATTTGGGTCTGGGGGCTTTCTTTAGGCTGAGAACCTGGGAGATACCAGCAAGGTTGCAGTTCGCGGCCCGAGAAGCACTCTCCGCCCAACATGCCCAATATCCAGCAACAGCTCCCAAAGCGAAGGAGCCAGGACCCAAAGACCTAGCTGGCCTGAAGGGCCCCCAGGGGGCCACCAAGCAGCCCCTCTCCATTTGGGTCTGGGGGCTTTCGTTGGGCATGTATACCTGAGAGGTACCTGCAAGTTACAGTTCGCGGCCCGAGAAGCACTCTCCGGCCAACATGCCCAACTGCAGCAACAGCTCCCAAAGCGAAGGAGCCAGGACACAAAGACCTAGCTGGCCTGAAGGGCCCCCAGGGGGCCACCAAGCAGCCCCTCTCAATTTGGGTCTGGGGGCTTTCGTTGGGCATGGATACCTGAGAGGTACCTGCAAGGTTGCAGTTCGCGGCCCGAGAAGCACTCTCCGACCAACATGCTCAACTGCAGCAACAGCTCCCAAACCGAAGGAGCCAGGACCCAAAGACCTAGCTGGCCTGAAGGGCCCCCATGGGACCCCCAAGGAGCTCCTCTCCATTTGGGTCTGGGGGCTTTAGTTGGGCCGGGAACCTGGGAGGTACCAGCAAGGTTCCAGTTCGCGGCCGGAGAAGCACTCTCCGGCCAACATGCCCAACTGCAGCAACAGCTCCCAAACCGAAGGAGCCAGGACCCAAAGACCTAGCTGGCCTGAAGGGCCCCCAGGGGGCCCCCAAGCAGCCCCTCTCCATTTGGGTCTGGGGGCTTTCGTTGGGCATGGAACCTGGGAGATTCCTGCAAGGTTGCAGTTCGAGGCCCGAGAAGCACTCTCCGGCCAACATGCCCAACTGCAGCAACAGCTCCCAAACCGAAGGAGCCAGGACACAAAGACCTAGCTGGCCTGAAGGGCCCCCAGGGGGCCCCCAAGCAGCCCCTCTCAATTTGGGTCTGGGGGCTTTTGTTGGGCCGGGAACCTGGGAGATTCCTTCAAGGTTGCAGTTCGCGGCCCGAGAAGCACTCTCCGGCCAACATGCACAACTGCAGCAACAGCTCCCAAAGCGAAGGAGCCAGGACCCAAAGACCTAGCTGGCCTGAAGGGCCCCCAGGGGGCCCCCAAGCAGCCCCTCTCAATTTGGGTCTGGGGGCTTTCGTTGGGCCGGGAACCTGGGAGATTCATGCAAGGTTGCAGTTCGCGGCCCGAGAAGCACTCTCCGGCCAACATGCCCAACTGCAGCAACAGCTCCCAAAGCGAAGGAGCCAGGACCCAAAGACCTAGCTGGCCTGAAGGGCCCCCAGGGGGCCCCCAAGCAGCCCCTCTCCATTTGGGTCTGGGGCTTTCATTGGGCCGGGAACCTGGGAGAATCCTGCAAGGTTGCAGTTCGCGGCCCGAGAAGCACTCTCCGGCCAACATGCCCAACTGCAGCAACAGCTCCCAAAGTGAAGGAGCCAGGACCCAAAGACCTAGCTGGCCTGAAGGGCCCCCAGGGGGCCCCCAAGCAGCCCCTCTCAATTTGGGTCTGGGGGCTTTCGTTGGGCCGGGAACCTGGGAGATTCCTGCAAGGTTGCAGTTCGCGGCCCGAGAAGCACTCTCCGGCCAACATGCCCAACTGCAGCAACAGCTCCCAAAGCGAAGGAGCCAGGACCCAAAGACCTAGCTGGCCTGAAGGGCCCCCAGGGGGCCCCCAAGCAGCCCCTCTCACTTTGGGTCTGGGGGCTTTCGTTGGGCATGGAACCTGGGAGAATCCTGCAAGGTTGCAGTTCGCGGCCCGAGAAGCACTCTCCGGCCAACATGCCCAACTGCAGCAACAGCTCCCAAACCGAAGGAGCCAGGACCCAAAGACCTAGCTGGCCTGAAGGGCCCCCAGGGGGCCCCCAAGCAGCCCCTCTCAATTTTGGTCTGGGGGCTTTCGTTGGGCCGGGAACCTGGGAGAATCCTGCAAGGTTGCAGTTCGCGGCCCGAGAAGCACTCTCCGGCCAACATGCCCAACTGCAGCAACAGCTCCCAAACCGAAGGAGCCAGGACCCAAAGACCTAGCTGGCCTGAAGGGCCCCCAGGGGGCCCCCAAGCAGCCCCTCTCAATTTGGGTCTGGGGGCTTTAGTTGGGCCGGGAACCTGGGAGATTCCTGCAAGGTTGCAGTTCGCCGCCGGAGAAGCACTCTCCGGCCAACATGCCCAACTGCAGCAACAGCTCCCAAAGCGAAGGAGCCAGGACCCAAAGACCTAGCTGGCCTGAAGGGCCCCCAGGGGGTCCAAAGAAGTCCCTCTCAATTTGGGTCTGGGGGCTTTTTTTGGGCCGGGAACCTGGGAGAATCCTGCAAGGTTGCAGTTCGCGGCCCGAGAAGCACTCTCCGGCCAACATGCCCAATATCCAGCAACAGCTCCCAAAGCGAAGGAGCCAGGACCCAAAGACCTAGCTGGCCTGAAGGGCCCCCAGAAGGCCACCAAGCAGCCCCTCTCCATTTGGGTCTGGGGGCTTTCGTTGGGCATGTATACCTGAGAGGTACCTGCAAGTTACAGTTCGCGGCCCGAGAAGCACTCTCCGCCCAACATGCCCAACTGCAGCAACAGCTCCCAAAGCGAAGGAGCCAGGACCCAAAGACCTAGCTGGCCTGAAGGGCCCCCAGGGGGCCCCCAAGCAGCCCCTCTCCATTTGGGTCTGGGGGTTTTCGTTGGGCCGGGAACCTGGGAGGTACCTGCAAGGTTGCAGTTCGCGGCCCGAGAAGCACTCTCCGGCCAACATGCCCAACTGCAGCAACAGCTCCCAAACCGAAGGAGCCAGGACCCAAAGACCTAGCTGGCCTGAAGGGCCCCCATGGGGCCCCCAAGCAGCCCCTCTCCATTTGGGTCTGGGGGCTTTCGTTGGGCCGGGAACCTGGGAGAATCCTGCAAGGTTGCAGTTCGCGGCCCGAGAAGCACTCTCCGCCCAACATGCCCAACTGCAGCAACAGCTCCCAAAGCGAAGGAGCCAGGACCCAAAGACCTAGCTGGCCTGAAGGGCCCCCAAAGGGCCCCCAAGCAGCCCCTCTCCATTTGGGTCTGGGGGCTTTCGTTGGGCCGGGAACCTGGGAGAATCCTGCAAGGTTGCAGTTCGCGGCCCGAGAAGCACTCTCCGGCCAACATGCCCAACTGCAGCAACAGCTCCCAAAGCGAAGGAGCCAGGACCCAAAGACCTAGCTGGCCTGAAGGGTCCCCAGGGGGCCCCCAAGCAGCACCTCTCAATTTGGGTCTGGGGGCTTTCGTTGGGCCGGGAACCTGGGAGGTACCTGCAAGGTTGCAGTTCGCGGCCCGAGAAGCACTCTCCGCCCAACATGCCCAACTGCAGCAACAGCTCCCAAACCGAAGGAGCCAGGACCCAAAGACCTAGCTGGCCTGAAGGGCCCCCAGGGGGCCCCCAAGTAGGCCCTCTCCATTTGGGTCTGGGGTCTTTCTTTAGGCTGAGAACCTGGGAGATACCAGCAAGGTTGCAGTTCGCGGCCCGAGAAGCACTCTCCGGCCAACATGCCCAATATCCAGCAACAGCTCCCAAAGCGAAGGAGCCAGGACCCAAAGACCTAGCTGGCCTGAAGGGCCCCCAGAAGGCCACCAAGCAGCCCCTCTCCATTTGGGTCTGGGGGCTTTCGTTGGGCATGTATACCTGAGAGGTACCTGCAAGTTAAAGTTCGCGGCCCGAGAAGCACTCTCCGCCCAACATGCCCAACTGCAGCAACAGCTCCCAAAGCGAAGGAGCCAGGACACAAAGACCTAGCTGGCCTGAAGGGCCCCCAGGGGGCCCCCAAGCAGCCCCTCTCAATTTGGGTCTGGGGGCTTTCGTTGGGCATGGATACCTGAGAGGTACCTGCAAGGTTGCAGTTCGCGGCCCGAGAAGCACTCTCCGACCAACATGCCCAACTGCAGCAACAGCTCCCAAAGCGAAGGAGCCAGGACCCAAAGACCTAGCTGGCCTGAAGGGCCCCCATGGGACCCCCAAGGAGCTCCTCTCCATTTGGGTCTGGGGGCTTTAGTTGGGCCGGGAACCTGGGAGGTACCAGCAAGGTTCCAGTTCGCGGCCGGAGAAGCACTCTCCGGCCAACATGCCCAACTGCAGCAACAGCTCCCAAACCGAAGGAGCCAGGACCCAAAGACCTAGCTGGCCTGAAGGGCCCCCAGGGGGCCCCCAAGCAGCCCCTCTCCATTTGGGTCTGGGGGCTTTCGTTGGGCCGGGAACCTGGGAGATTCATGCAAGGTTGCAGTTCGCGGCCCGAGAAGCACTCTCCGGCCAACATGCCCAACTGCAGCAACAGCTCCCAAACCGAAGGAGCCACGACCCAAAGACCTAGCTGGCCTGAAGGGCCCCCAGGGGGCCCCCAAGCAGCCCCTCTCCATTTGGGTCTGGGGCTTTCGTTGGGCCGGGAACCTGGGAGAATCCTGCAAGGTTGCAGTTCGCGGCCCGAGAAGCACTCTCCGGCCAACATGCCCAACTGCAGCAACAGCTCCCAAAGTGAAGGAGCCAGGACCCAAAGACCTAGCTGGCCTGAAGGGCCCCCAGGGGGCCCCCAAGCAGCCCCTCTCAATTTGGGTCTGGGGGCTTTCGTTGGGCCGGGAACCTGGGAGATTCCTGCAAGGTTGCAGTTCGCGGCCCGAGAAGCACTCTCCGGCCAACATGCCCAACTGCAGCAACAGCTCCCAAAGCGAAGGAGCCAGGACCCAAAGACCTAGCTGGCCTGAAGGGCCCCCAGGGGGCCCCCAAGCAGCCCCTCTCACTTTGGGTCTGGGGGCTTTCGTTGGGCATGGAACCTGGGAGAATCCTGCAAGGTTGCAGTTCGCGGCCCGAGAAGCACTCTCCGGCCAACATGCCCAACTGCAGCAACAGCTCCCAAACCGAAGGAGCCAGGACCCAAAGACCTAGCTGGCCTGAAGGGCCCCCAGGGGGCCCCCAAGCAGGCCCTCTCCATTTGGGTCTGGGGGCTTTCTTTAGGCTGAGAACCTGGGAGATACCAGCAAGGTTGCAGTTCGCGGCCCGAGAAGCACTCTCCGGCCAACATGCCCAATATCCAGCAACAGCTCCCAAAGCGAAGGAGCCAGGACCCAAAGACCTAGCTGGCCTGAAGGGCCCCCAGGGGGCCACCAAGCAGCCCCTCTCCATTTGGGTCTGGGGGCTTTCGTTGGGCATGTATACCTGAGAGGTACCTGCAAGTTACAGTTCGCGGCCCGAGAAGCACTCTCCGCCCAACATGCCCATCTGCAGCAACAGCTCCCAAAGCGAAGGAGCCAGGACACAAAGACCTAGCTGGCCTGAAGGGCCCCCAGGGGGCCACCAAGCAGCCCCTCTCAATTTGGGTCTGGGGGCTTTCGTTGGGCATGGATACCTGAGAGGTACCTGCAAGGTTGCAGTTCGCGGCCCGAGAAGCACTCTCCGACCAACATGCTCAACTGCAGCAACAGCTCCCAAACCGAAGGAGCCAGGACCCAAAGACCTAGCTGGCCTGAAGGGCCCCCATGGGACCCCCAAGGAGCTCCTCTCCATTTGGGTCTGGGGGCTTTAGTTGGGCCGGGAACCTGGGAGGTACCAGCAAGGTTCCAGTTCGCGGCCGGAGAAGCACTCTCCGGCCAACATGCCCAACTGCAGCAACAGCTCCCAAAGCGAAGGAGCCAGGACCCAAAGACCTAGCTGGCCTGAAGGGCCCCCAGGGGGCCCCCAAGCAGCCCCTCTCCATTTGGGTCTGGGGGCTTTCGTTGGGCATGGAACCTGGGAGATTCCTGCAAGGTTGCAGTTCGAGGCCCGAGAAGCACTCTCCGGCCAACATGCCCAACTGCAGCAACAGCTCCCAAACCGAAGGAGCCAGGACACAAAGACCTAGCTGGCCTGAAGGGCCCCCAGGGGGCCCCCAAGCAGCCCCTCTCAATTTGGGTCTGGGGGCTTTTGTTGGGCCGGGAACCTGGGAGATTCCTTCAAGGTAGCAGTTCGCGGCCCGAGAAGCACTCTCCGCCCAACATGCCCAACTGCAGCAACAGCTCCAAAAGCGAAGGAGCCAGGACCCAAAGACCTAGCTGGCCTGAAGGGCCCCCAGGGGGCCCCCAAGCAGCCCCTCTCAATTTGGGTCTGGGGGCTTTCGTTGGGCCGGGAACCTGGGAGATTCATGCAAGGTTGCAGTTCGCGGCCCGAGAAGCACTCTCCGGCCAACATGCCCAACTGCAGCAACAGCTCCCAAAGCGAAGGAGCCAGGACCCAAAGACCTAGCTGGCCTGAAGGGCCCCCAGGGGGCCCCCAAGCAGCCCCTCTCCATTTGGGTCTGGGGCTTTCGTTGGGCCGGGAACCTGGGAGAATCCTGCAAGGTTGCAGTTCGCGGCCCGAGAAGCACTCTCCGGCCAACATGCCCAACTGCAGCAACAGCTCCCAAAGTGAAGGAGCCAGGACCCAAAGACCTAGCTGGCCTGAAGGGCCCCCAGGGGGCCCCCAAGCAGCCCCTCTCAATTTGGGTCTGGGGGCTTTCGTTGGGCATGGAACCTGGGAGATTCATGCAAGGTTGCAGTTCGCGGCCCGAGAAGCACTCTCCGGCCAACATGCCCAACTGCAGCAACAGCTCCCAAAGCGAAGGAGCCAGGACCCAAAGACCTAGCTGGCCTGAAGGGCCCCCAGGGGGCCCCCAAGCAGCCCCTCTCAATTTGGGTCTGGGGGCTTCCGTTGGGCATGGAACCTGGGAGAATCCTGCAAGGTTGCAGTTCGCGGCCCGAGAAGCACTCTCCGGCCAACATGCCCAACTGCAGCAACAGCTCCCAAACCGAAGGAGCCAGGACCCAAAGACCTAGCTGGCCTGAAGGGCCCCCAGGGGGGCCCCAAGCAGCCCCTCTCAATTTTGGTCTGGGGGCTTTTGTTGGGCCGGGAACCTGGGAGAATCCTGCAAGGTTGCAGTTCGCGGCCCGAGAAGCACTCTCCGGCCAACATGCCCAACTGCAGCAACAGCTCCCAAACCGAAGGAGCCAGGACACAAAGACCTAGCTGGCCTGAAGGGCCCCCAGGGGGCCCCCAAGCAGCCCCTCTCAATTTGGGTCTGGGGCCTTTCGTTGGGCCGGGAACCTGGGAGATTCCTGCGAGTTTGCAGTTCGCGGCCGGAGAAGCACTCTCCGGCCAACATGCCCAACTGCAGCAACAGCTCCCAAACCGAAGGAGCCAGGACCCAAAGACCTAGCTGGCCTGAAGGGCCCCCATGGGGCCCCTAAGGAGCTACTCTCCATTTGGGTCTGGGGGCTTTAGTTGGGCCGGGAACCTGGGAGATTCCTGCAAGGTTGCAGTTCGCGGCCGGAGAAGCACTCTCCGGCCAACATGCCCAACTGCAGCAACAGCTCCCAAAGCGAAGGAGCCAGGACCCAAAGACCTAGCTGGCCTGAAGGGCCCCCAGGGGGCCCCCAAGCAGCCCCTCTCCATTTGGGTCTGGGGGCTTTTGTTGGGCCGGGAACCTGGGAGATTCCTGCAAGGTTGCAGTTCGAGGCCCGAGAAGCACTCTCCGGCCAACATGCCCAACGTCAACAACAGCTCCCAAACCGAATGAGCCAGGACACAAAGACCTAGCTGGCCTGAAGGGCCCCCAGGGGGGCCCCAAGCAGCCCCTCTCAATTTTGGTCTGGGGGCTTTTGTTGGGCCGGGAACCTGGGAGAATCCTGCAAGGTTGCAGTTCGCGGCCCGAGAAGCACTCTCCGGCCAACATGCCCAACTGCAGCAACAGCTCCCAAACCGAAGGAGCCAGGACCCAAAGACCTAGCTGGCCTGAAGGGCCCCCAGGGGGCCCCCAAGCAGCCCCTCTCAATTTGGGTCTGGGGCCTTTCGTTGGGCCGGGAACCTGGGAGATTCCTGCGAGGTTGCAGTTCGCGGCCCGAGAAGCACTCTCCGGCCAACATGCCCAACTGCAGCAACAGCTCCCAAACCGAAGGAGCCAGGACCCAAAGACCTAGCTGGCCTGAAGGGCCCCCATGGGGCCCCCAAGGAGCTACTCTCCATTTGGGTCTGGGGGCTTTAGTTGGGCCGGGAACCTGGGAGATTCCTGCAAGGTTGCAGTTCGCGGCCGGAGAAGCACTCTCCGGCCAACATGCCCAACTGCAGCAACAGCTCCCAAAGCGAAGGAGCCAGGACCCAAAGACCTAGCTGGCCTGAAGGGCCCCCAGGGGGCCCCCAAGCAGCCCCTCTCCATTTGGGTCTGGGGGCTTTTGTTGGGCATGGAACCTGGGAGATTCCTGCAAGGTTGCAGTTCGCGGCCCGAGAAGCACTCTCCGGCCAACATGCCCAACTGCAGCAACAGCTCCCAAAGCGAAGGAGCCAGGACCCAAAGACCTAGCTGGCCTGAAGGGCCCCCAGGGGGCCCCCAAGCAGCCCCTCTCCATTTGGGTCTGGGGGCTTTTGTTGGGCCGGGAACCTGGGAGATTCCTGCAAGGTTGCAGTTCGAGGCCCGAGAAGCACTCTCCGGCCAACATGCCCAACGTCAACAACAGCTCCCAAACCGAATGAGCCAGGACACAAAGACCTAGCTGGCCTGAAGGGCCCCCAGGGGGCCCCCAAGCAGCCCCTCTCCATTTGGGTCTGGGGGCTTTCTTTAGGATGATAACCTGGGAGATACCAGCAAGGTTGCAGTTCGCGGCCCGAGAAGCACTCTCCGGCCAACATGCCCAACTGCAGCAACAGCTCCCAAACCGAAGGAGCCAGGACCCAAAGACCTAGCTGGCCTGAAGGGCCCCCAGGGGGCCCCCAAGCAGCCCCTCTCAATTTGGGTCTGGGGCCTTTCGTTGGGCCGGGAACCTGGGAGATTCCTGCGAGGTTGCAGTTCGCGGCCCGAGAAGCACTCTCCGGCCAACATGCCCAACTGCAGCAACAGCTCCCAAACCGAAGGAGCCAGGACCCAAAGACCTAGCTGGCCTGAAGGGCCCCCATGGGGCCCCCAAGGAGCTACTCTCCATTTGGGTCTGGGGGCTTTTGTTGGGCCGGGAACCTGGGAGAATCCTGCAAGGTTGCAGTTCGCGGCCCGAGAAGCACTCTCCGGCCAACATGCCCAACTGCAGCAACAGCTCCCAAACCGAAGGAGCCAGGACACAAAGACCTAGCTGGCCTGAAGGGCCCCCAGGGGGCCCCCAAGCAGCCCCTCTCAATTTGGGTCTGGGGCCTTTCGTTGGGCCGGGAACCTGGGAGATTCCTGCGAGTTTGCAGTTCGCGGCCGGAGAAGCACTCTCCGGCCAACATGCCCAACTGCAGCAACAGCTCCCAAACCGAAGGAGCCAGGACCCAAAGACCTAGCTGGCCTGAAGGGCCCCCATGGGGCCCCTAAGGAGCTACTCTCCATTTGGGTCTGGGGGCTTTAGTTGGGCCGGGAACCTGGGAGATTCCTGCAAGGTTGCAGTTCGCGGCCGGAGAAGCACTCTCCGGCCAACATGCCCAACTGCAGCAACAGCTCCCAAAGCGAAGGAGCCAGGACCCAAAGACCTAGCTGGCCTGAAGGGCCCCCAGGGGGCCCCCAAGCAGCCCCTCTCCATTTGGGTCTGGGGGCTTTTGTTGGGCATGGAACCTGGGAGATTCCTGCAAGGTTGCAGTTCGCGGCCCGAGAAGCACTCTCCGGCCAACATGCCCAACTGCAGCAACAGCTCCCAAAGCGAAGGAGCCAGGACCCAAAGACCTAGCTGGCCTGAAGGGCCCCCAGGGGGCCCCCAAGCAGCCCCTCTCCATTTGGGTCTGGGGGCTTTTGTTGGGCCGGGAACCTGGGAGATTCCTGCAAGGTTGCAGTTCGAGGCCCGAGAAGCACTCTCCGGCCAACATGCCCAACGTCAACAACAGCTCCCAAACCGAATGAGCCAGGACACAAAGACCTAGCTGGCCTGAAGGGCCCCCAGGGGGGCCCCAAGCAGCCCCTCTCAATTTTGGTCTGGGGGCTTTTGTTGGGCCGGGAACCTGGGAGAATCCTGCAAGGTTGCAGTTCGCGGCCCGAGAAGCACTCTCCGGCCAACATGCCCAACTGCAGCAACAGCTCCCAAACCGAAGGAGCCAGGACCCAAAGACCTAGCTGGCCTGAAGGGCCCCCAGGGGGCCCCCAAGCAGCCCCTCTCAATTTGGGTCTGGGGCCTTTCGTTGGGCCGGGAACCTGGGAGAATCCTGCGAGGTTGCAGTTCGCGGCCCGAGAAGCACTCTCCGGCCAACATGCCCAACTGCAGCAACAGCTCCCAAACCGAAGGAGCCAGGACCCAAAGACCTAGCTGGCCTGAAGGGCCCCCATGGGGCCCCCAAGGAGCTACTCTCCATTTGGGTCTGGGGGCTTTAGTTGGGCCGGGAACCTGGGAGATTCCTGCAAGGTTGCAGTTCGCGGCCGGAGAAGCACTCTCCGGCCAACATGCCCAACTGCAGCAACAGCTCCCAAAGCGAAGGAGCCAGGACCCAAAGACCTAGCTGGCCTGAAGGGCCCCCAGGGGGCCCCCAAGCAGCCCCTCTCCATTTGGGTCTGGGGGCTTTTGTTGGGCATGGAACCTGGGAGATTCCTGCAAGGTTGCAGTTCGCGGCCCGAGAAGCACTCTCCGGCCAACATGCCCAACTGCAGCAACAGCTCCCAAAGCGAAGGAGCCAGGACCCAAAGACCTAGCTGGCCTGAAGGGCCCCCAGGGGGCCCCCAAGCAGCCCCTCTCCATTTGGGTCTAGGGGCTTTTGTTGGGCCGGGAACCTGGGAGATTCCTGCAAGGTTGCAGTTCGAGGCCCGAGAAGCACTCTCCGGCCAACATGCCCAACGTCAACAACAGCTCCCAAACCGAATGAGCCAGGACACAAAGACCTAGCTGGCCTGAAGGGCCCCCAGGGGGCCCCCAAGCAGCCCCTCTCCATTTGGGTCTGGGGGCTTTCTTTAGGATGATAACCTGGGAGATACCAGCAAGGTTGCAGTTCGCGGCCCGAGAAGCACTCTCCGGCCAACATGCCCAACTGCAGCAACAGCTCCCAAACCGAAGGAGCCAGGATCCAAAGACCTAGCTGGCCTGAAGGGCCCCCAGGGGGCCCCCAAGCAGCCCCTCTCAATTTGGGTCTGGGGCCTTTCGTTGGGCCGGGAACCTGGGAGATTCCTGCGAGGTTGCAGTTCGCGGCCCGAGAAGCACTCTCCGGCCAACATGCCCAACTGCAGCAACAGCTCCCAAACCGAAGGAGCCAGGACCCAAAGACCTAGCTGGCCTGAAGGGCCCCCATGGGGCCCCCAAGGAGCTACTCTCCATTTGGGTCTGGGGGCTTTAGTTGGGCCGGGAACCTGGGAGATTCCTGCAAGGTTGCAGTTCGCGGCCGGAGAAGCACTCTCCGGCCAACATGCCCAACTGCAGCAACAGCTCCCAAAGCGAAGGAGCCAGGACCCAAAGACCTAGCTGGCCTGAAGGGCCCCCAGGGGGCCCCCAAGCAGCCCCTCTCCATTTGGGTCTGGGGGCTTTTGTTGGGCATGGAACCTGGGAGATTCCTGCAAGGTTGCAGTTCGAGGCCCGAGAAGCACTCTCCGGCCAACATGCCCAACTGCAGCAACAGCTCCCAAAGCGAAGGAGCCAGGACCCAAAGACCTAGCTGGCCTGAAGGGCCCCCAGGGGGCCCCCAAGCAGCCCCTCTCCATTTGGGTCTGGGGGCTTTTGTTGGGCCGGGAACCTGGGAGATTCCTGCAAGGTTGCAGTTCGAGGCCCGAGAAGCACTCTCCGGCCAACATGCCCAACGTCAACAACAGCTCCCAAACCGAATGAGCCAGGACACAAAGACCTAGCTGGCCTGAAGGGCCCCCAGGGGGCCCCCAAGCAGCCCCTCTCAATTTGGGTCTGGGGGCTTTCTTTAGGATGAGAACCTGGGAGATACCAGCAAGGTTGCAGTTCGCGGCCCGAGAAGCACTCTCCGGCCAACATTCCCAACTGCAGCAACAGCTCCCAAAGCGAAGGAGCCAGGACCCAAAGACCTAGCTGGCCTGAAGGGCCCCCAGGGGGCCCCCAAGCAGCCCCTCTCAATTTGGGTCTGGGGGCTTTCGTTGGGCCGGGAACCTGGGAGAATCCTGCAAGGTTGCAGTTCGCGGCCCGAGAAGCACTCTCCGGCCAACATGCCCAACTGCAGCAACAGCTCCCAAAGCGAAGGAGCCAGGACCCAAAGACCTAGCTGGCCTGAAGGGCCCCCAGGGGGCCCCCAAGCAGCCCCTCTCAATTTGGGTCTGGGGGCTTTCGTTGGGCCGGGAACCTGGGAGATTCATGCAAGGTTGCAGTTCGCGGCCCGAGAAGCACTCTCCGGCCAACATGCCCAACTGCAGCAACAGCTCCCAAACCGAAGGAGCCAGGACCCAAAGACCTAGCTGGCCTGAAGGGCCCCCAGGGGGCCCCCAAGCAGCCCCTCTCAATTTGGGTCTGGGGGCTTTCGTTGGGCCGGGAACCTGGGAGAATCCTGCAAGGTTGCAGTTCGCGGCCCGAGAAGCACTCTCCGGCCAACATGCCCAACTGCAGCAACAGCTCCCAAACCGAAGGAGCCAGGACCCAAAGACCTAGCTGGCCTGAAGGGCCCCCAGGGGGCCCCCAAGCAGCCCCTCTCAATTTGGGTCTGGGGGCTTTCGTTGGGCCGGGAACCTGGGAGATTCCTTCAAGGTAGCAGTTCGCGGCCCGAGAAGCACTCTCCGCCCAACATGCCCAACTGCAGCAACAGCTCCAAAAGCGAAGGAGCCAGGACCCAAAGACCTAGCTGGCCTGAAGGGCCCCCAGGGGGCCCCCAAGCAGCCCCTCTCCATTTGGGTCTGGGGGCTTTCGTTGGGCCGGGAACCTGGGAGATTCATGCAAGGTTGCAGTTCGCGGCCCGAGAAGCACTCTCCGGCCAACATGCCCAATATCCAGCAACAGCTCCCAAAGCGAAGGAGCCAGGACCCAAAGACCTAGCTGGCCTGAAGGGCCCCCAGGGGGCCCCCAAGCAGCCCCTCTCCATTTGGGTCTGGGGCTTTCGTTGGGCCGGGAACCTGGGAGAATCCTGCAAGGTTGCAGTTCGCGGCCCGAGAAGCACTCTCCGGCCAACATGCCCAACTGCAGCAACAGCTCCCAAAGTGAAGGAGCCAGGACCCAAAGACCTAGCTGGCCTGAAGGGCCCCCAGGGGGCCCCCAAGCAGCCCCTCTCCATTTGGGTCTGGGGGCTTTCGTTGGGCCGGGAACCTGGGAGATTCATGCAAGGTTGCAGTTCGCGGCCCGAGAAGCACTCTCCGGCCAACATGCCCAACTGCAGCAACAGCTCCCAAAGCGAAGGAGCCAGGACCCAAAGACCTAGCTGGCCTGAAGGGCCCCCATGGGGCCCCCAAGCAGCCCCTCTCCATTTGGGTCTGGGGGCTTCCGTTGGGCATGGAACCTGGGAGAATCCTGCAAGGTTGCAGTTCGCGGCCCGAGAAGCACTCTCCGGCCAACATGCCCAACTGCAGCAACAGCTCCCAAACCGAATGAGCCAGGACCCAAAGACCTAGCTGGCCTGAAGGGCCCCCAGGGGGCCCCCAAGCAGCCCCTCTCAATTTTGGTCTGGGGGCTTTTGTTGGGCCGGGAACCTGGGAGAATCCTGCAAGGTTGCAGTTCGCGGCCCGAGAAGCACTCTCCGGCCAACATGCCCAACTGCAGCAACAGCTCCCAAAGCGAAGGAGCCAGGACCCAAAGACCTAGCTGGCCTGAAGGGCCCCCAGGGGGCCCCCAAGCAGCCCCTCTCAATTTGGGTCTGGGGCCTTTCGTTGGGCCGGGAACCTGGGAGATTCCTGCGAGGTTGCAGTTCGCGGCCCGAGAAGCACTCTCCGGCCAACATGCCCAACTGCAGCAACAGCTCCCAAACCGAAGGAGCCAGGACCCAAAGACCTAGCTGGCCTGAAGGGCCCCCATGGGGCCCCCAATGAGCTACTCTCCATTTGGGTCTGGGGGCTTTTGTTGGGCCGGGAACCTGGGAGATTCCTGCAAGGTTGCAGTTCGAGGCCCGAGAAGCACTCTCCGGCCAACATGCCCAACGTCAACAACAGCTCCCAAACCGAATGAGCCAGGACACAAAGACCTAGCTGGCCTGAAGGGCCCCCAGGGGGGCCCCAAGCAGCCCCTCTCAATTTTGGTCTGGGGGCTTTTGTTGGGCCGGGAACCTGGGAGAATCCTGCAAGGTTGCAGTTCGCGGCCCGAGAAGCACTCTCCGGCCAACATGCCCAACTGCAGCAACAGCTCCCAAACCGAAGGAGCCAGGACCCAAAGACCTAGCTGGCCTGAAGGGCCCCCAGGGGGGCCCCAAGCAGCCCCTCTCCATTTGGGTCTGGGGCCTTTCGTTGGGCCGGGAACCTGGGAGATTCCTGCGAGGTTGCAGTTCGCGGCCCGAGAAGCACTCTCCGGCCAACATGCCCAACTGCAGCAACAGCTCCCAAACCGAAGGAGCCAGGACCCAAAGACCTAGCTGGCCTGAAGGGCCCCCAGGGGGCCCCCAAGGAGCTACTCTCCATTTGGGTCTGGGGGCTTTAGTTGGGCCGGGAACCTGGGAGATTCCTGCAAGGTTGCAGTTCGCGGCCGGAGAAGCACTCTCCGGCCAACATGCCCAACTGCAGCAACAGCTCCCAAAGCGAAGGAGCCAGGACCCAAAGACCTAGCTGGCCTGAAGGGCCCCCAGGGGGCCCCCAAGCAGCCCCTCTCAATTTGGGTCTGGGGCCTTTCGTTGGGCCGGGAACCTGGGAGATTCCTGCGAGGTTGCAGTTCGCGGCCCGAGAAGCACTCTCCGGCCAACATGCCCAACTGCAGCAACAGCTCCCAAACCGAAGGAGCCAGGACCCAAAGACCTAGCTGGCCTGAAGGGCCCCCATGGGGCCCCCAAGGAGCTACTCTCCATTTGGGTCTGGGGTCTTTTGTTGGGCCGGGAACCTGGGAGAATCCTGCAAGGTTGCAGTTCGCGGCCCGAGAAGCACTCTCCGGCCAACATGCCCAACTGCAGCAACAGCTCCCAAACCGAAGGAGCCAGGACCCAAAGACCTAGCTGGCCTGAAGGGCCCCCAGGGGGCCCCCAAGCAGCCCCTCTCAATTTGGGTCTGGGGCCTTTCGTTGGGCCGGGAACCTGGGAGATTCCTGCGAGTTTGCAGTTCGCGGCCGGAGAAGCACTCTCCGGCCAACATGCCCAACTGCAGCAACAGCTCCCAAACCGAAGGAGCCAGGACCCAAAGACCTAGCTGGCCTGAAGGGCCCCCATGGGGCCCCTAAGGAGCTACTCTCCATTTGGGTCTGGGGGCTTTAGTTGGGCCGGGAACCTGGGAGATTCCTGCAAGGTTGCAGTTCGCGGCCGGAGAAGCACTCTCCGGCCAACATGCCCAACTGCAGCAACAGCTCCCAAAGCGAAGGAGCCAGGACCCAAAGACCTAGCTGGCCTGAAGGGCCCCCAGGGGGCCCCCAAGCAGCCCCTCTCCATTTGGGTCTGGGGGCTTTTGTTGGGCATGGAACCTGGGAGATTCCTGCAAGGTTGCAGTTCGCGGCCCGAGAAGCACTCTCCGGCCAACATGCCCAACTGCAGCAACAGCTCCCAAAGCGAAGGAGCCAGGACCCAAAGACCTAGCTGGCCTGAAGGGCCCCCAGGGGGCCCCCAAGCAGCCCCTCTCCATTTGGGTCTGGGGGCTTTTGTTGGGCCGGGAACCTGGGAGATTCCTGCAAGGTTGCAGTTCGAGGCCCGAGAAGCACTCTCCGGCCAACATGCCCAACGTCAACAACAGCTCCCAAACCGAATGAGCCAGGACACAAAGACCTAGCTGGCCTGAAGGGCCCCCAGGGGGGCCCCAAGCAGCCCCTCTCAATTTTGGTCTGGGGGCTTTTGTTGGGCCGGGAACCTGGGAGAATCCTGCAAGGTTGCAGTTCGCGGCCCGAGAAGCACTCTCCGGCCAACATGCCCAACTGCAGCAACAGCTCCCAAACCGAAGGAGCCAGGACCCAAAGACCTAGCTGGCCTGAAGGGCCCCCAGGGGGCCCCCAAGCAGCCCCTCTCAATTTGGGTCTGGGGCCTTTCGTTGGGCCGGGAACCTGGGAGAATCCTGCGAGGTTGCAGTTCGCGGCCCGAGAAGCACTCTCCGGCCAACATGCCCAACTGCAGCAACAGCTCCCAAACCGAAGGAGCCAGGACCCAAAGACCTAGCTGGCCTGAAGGGCCCCCATGGGGCCCCCAAGGAGCTACTCTCCATTTGGGTCTGGGGCCTTTAGTTGGGCCGGGAACCTGGGAGATTCCTACAAGGTTGCAGTTCGCGGCCGGAGAAGCACTCTCCGGCCAACATGCCCAACTGCAGCAACAGCTCCCAAAGCGAAGGAGCCAGGACCCAAAGACCTAGCTGGCCTGAAGGGCCCCCAGGGGGCCCCCAAGCAGCCCCTCTCCATTTGGGTCTGGGGGCTTTTGTTGGGCATGGAACCTGGGAGATTCCTGCAAGGTTGCAGTTCGCGGCCCGAGAAGCACTCTCCGGCCAACATGCCCAACTGCAGCAACAGCTCCCAAAGCGAAGGAGCCAGGACCCAAAGACCTAGCTGGCCTGAAGGGCCCCCAGGGGGCCCCCAAGCAGCCCCTCTCCATTTGGGTCTAGGGGCTTTTGTTGGGCCGGGAACCTGGGAGATTCCTGCAAGGTTGCAGTTCGAGGCCCGAGAAGCACTCTCTGGCCAACATGCCCAACGTCAACAACAGCTCCCAAACCGAATGAGCCAGGACACAAAGACCTAGCTGGCCTGAAGGGCCCCCAGGGGGCCCCCAAGCAGCCCCTCTCCATTTGGGTCTGGGGGCTTTTGTTGGGCCGGGAACCTGGGAGATTCCTGCAAGGTTGCAGTTCGAGGCCCGAGAAGCACTCTCCGGCCAACATGCCCAACGTCAACAACAGCTCCCAAACCGAATGAGCCAGGACACAAAGACCTAGCTGGCCTGAAGGGCCCCCAGGGGGCCCCCAAGCAGCCCCTCTCCATTTGGGTCTGGGGGCTTTCTTTAGGATGATAACCTGGGAGATACCAGCAAGGTTGCAGTTCGCGGCCCGAGAAGCACTCTCCGGCCAACATTCCCAACTGCAGCAACAGCTCCCAAAGCGAAGGAGCCAGGACCCAAAGACCTAGCTGGCCTGAAGGGCCCCCAGGGGGCCCCCAAGCAGCCCCTCTCAATTTGGGTCTGGGGGCTTTCGTTGGGCCGGGAACCTGGGAGGTACCTGCAAGGTTGCAGTTCGCGGCCCGAGAAGCACTCTCCGGCCAACATGCCCAACTGCAGCAACAGCTCCCAAACGGAAGGAGCCAGGACCCAAAGACCTAGCTGGCCTGAAGGGCCCCCAGGGGGCCCCCAAGCAGCCCCTCTCAATTTGGGTCTGGGGGCTTTCGTTGGGCCGGGAACCTGGGAGAATCCTGCAAGGTTGCAGTTCGCGGCCCGAGAAGCACTCTCCGGCCAACATGCCCAACTGCAGCAACAGCTCCCAAACCGAAGGAGCCAGGACCCAAAGACCTAGCTGGCCTGAAGGGCCCCCAGGGGGCCCCCAAGCAGCCCCTCTCAATTTGGGTCTGGGGGCTTTCGTTGGGCCGGGAACCTGGGAGAATCCTGCAAGGTTGCAGTTCGCGGCCCGAGAAGCACTCTCCGGCCAACATGCCCAACTGCAGCAACAGCTCCCAAACCGAAGGAGCCAGGACCCAAAGACCTAGCTGGCCTGAAGGGCCCCCAGGGGGCCCCCAAGCAGCCCCTCTCAATTTGGGTCTGGGGGCTTTCGTTGGGCCGGGAACCTGGGAGATTCCTTCAAGGTAGCAGTTCGCGGCCCGAGAAGCACTCTCCGCCCAACATGCCCAACTGCAGCAACAGCTCCAAAAGCGAAGGAGCCAGGACCCAAAGACCTAGCTGGCCTGAAGGGCCCCCAGGGGGCCCCCAAGCAGCCCCTCTCCATTTGGGTCTGGGGGCTTTCGTTGGGCCGGGAACCTGGGAGATTCATGCAAGGTTGCAGTTCGCGGCCCGAGAAGCACTCTCCGGCCAACATGCCCAATATCCAGCAACAGCTCCCAAAGCGAAGGAGCCAGGACCCAAAGACCTAGCTGGCCTGAAGGGCCCCCAGGGGGCCCCCAAGCAGCCCCTCTCCATTTGGGTCTGGGGCTTTCGTTGGGCCGGGAACCTGGGAGAATCCTGCAAGGTTGCAGTTCGCGGCCCGAGAAGCACTCTCCGGCCAACATGCCCAACTGCAGCAACAGCTCCCAAAGTGAAGGAGCCAGGACCCAAAGACCTAGCTGGCCTGAAGGGCCCCCAGGGGGCCCCCAAGCAGCCCCTCTCCATTTGGGTCTGGGGGCTTTCGTTGGGCCAGGAACCTGGGAGATTCATGCAAGGTTGCAGTTCGCGGCCCGAGAAGCACTCTCCGGCCAACATGCCCAACTGCAGCAACAGCTCCCAAAGCGAAGGAGCCAGGACCCAAAGACCTAGCTGGCCTGAAGGGCCCCCATGGGGCCCCCAAGCAGCCCCTCTCCATTTGGGTCTGGGGGCTTCCGTTGGGCATGGAACCTGGGAGAATCCTGCAAGGTTGCAGTTCGCGGCCCGAGAAGCACTCTCCGGCCAACATGCCCAACTGCAGCAACAGCTCCCAAACCGAATGAGCCAGGACCCAAAGACCTAGCTGGCCTGAAGGGCCCCCAGGGGGCCCCCAAGCAGCCCCTCTCAATTTTGGTCTGGGGGCTTTTGTTGGGCCGGGAACCTGGGAGAATCCTGCAAGGTTGCAGTTCGCGGCCCGAGAAGCACTCTCCGGCCAACATGCCCAACTGCAGCAACAGCTCCCAAACCGAAGGAGCCAGGACCCAAAGACCTAGCTGGCCTGAAGGGCCCCCAGGGGGCCCCCAAGCAGCCCCTCTCAATTTGGGTCTGGGGCCTTTCGTTGGGCCGGGAACCTGGGAGATTCCTGCGAGGTTGCAGTTCGCGGCCCGAGAAGCACTCTCCGGCCAACATGCCCAACTGCAGCAACAGCTCCCAAACCGAAGGAGCCAGGACCCAAAGACCTAGCTGGCCTGAAGGGCCCCCAGGGGGCCCCCAATGAGCTACTCTCCATTTGGGTCTGGGGGCTTTCGTTGGGCCGGGAACCTGGGAGATTCCTGCAAGGTTGCAGTTCGCGGCCGGAGAAGCACTCTCCGGCCAACATGCCCAACTGCAGCAACAGCTCCCAAAGCGAAGGAGCCAGGACCCAAAGACCTAGCTGGCCTGAAGGGCCCCCAGGGGGCCCCCAAGCAGCCCCTCTCCATTTGGGTCTGGGGTCTTTTGTTGGGCATGGAACCTGGGAGATTCCTGCAAGGTTGCAGTTCGCGGCCCGAGAAGCACTCTCCGGCCAACATGCCCAACTGCAGCAACAGCTCCCAAAGCGAAGGAGCCAGGACCCAAAGACCTAGCTGGCCTGAAGGGCCCCCAGGGGGCCCCCAAGCAGCCCCTCTCCATTTGGGTCTGGGGGCTTTTGTTGGGCCGGGAACCTGGGAGATTCCTGCAAGGTTGCAGTTCGAGGCCCGAGAAGCACTCTCCGGCCAACATGCCCAACGTCAACAACAGCTCCCAAACCGAATGAGCCAGGACACAAAGACCTAGCTGGCCTGAAGGGCCCCCAGGGGGCCCCCAAGCAGCCCCTCTCCATTTGGGTCTGGGGGCTTTCTGTAGGATGATAACCTGGGAGATACCAGCAAGGTTGCAGTTCGCGGCCCGAGAAGCACTCTCCGGCCAACATGCCCAACTGCAGCAACAGCTCCCAAACCGAAGGAGCCAGGACCCAAAGACCTAGCTGGCCTGAAGGGCCCCCAGGGGGCCCCCAAGCAGCCCCTCTCAATTTGGGTCTGGGGGCTTTCGTTGGGCCGGGAACCTGGGAGAATCCTGCAAGGTTGCAGTTCGCAGCCCGAGAAGCACTCTCCGGCCAACATGCCCAACTGCAGCAACAGCTCCCAAACCGAAGGAGCCAGGACCCAAAGACCTAGCTGGCCTGAAGGGCCCCCAGGGGGCCCCCAAGCAGCCCCTCTCAATTTGGGTCTGGGGGCTTTCGTTGGGCCGGGAACCTGGGAGAATCCTGCAAGGTTGCAGTTCGCGGCCCGAGAAGCACTCTCCGGCCAACATGCCCAACTGCAGCAACAGCTCCCAAAGCGAAGGAGCCAGGACCCAAAGACCTAGCTGGCCTGAAGGGCCCCCAGGGGGCCACCAAGCAGCCCCTCTCAATTTGGGTCTGGGGGCTTTCGTTGGGAGGGGAACCTGGGAGAATCCTGCAAGGTTGCAGTTCGCGGCCCGAGAAGCACTCTCCGGCCAACATGCCCAACTGCAGCAACAGCTCCCAAAGCGAAGGAGCCAGGACCCAAAGACCTAGCTGGCCTGAAGGGGCCCCAGGGGGCCCCCAAGCAGCACCTCTCAATTTGGGTCTGGGGGCTTTCATTGGGCCGGGAACCTGGGAGGTACCTGCAAGGTTGCAGTTCGCGGCCCGAGAAGCACTCTCCGGTCAACATGCCCAAGTGCAGCAACAGCTCCCAAAGCGAAGGAGCCAGGACCCAAAGACCTAGCTGTCCAGAAGGGCCACCAGGGGGCCCCCAAGCAGCCCCTCTCCATTTGGGTCTGGGGGCTTTCGTTGGGCATGGATACCTGAGAGGTACCTGCAAGGTTACAGTTCGCGGCCCGAGAAGCACTCTCCGGCCAACATGCCCAACTGCAGCAACAGCTCCCAAACCGAAGGAGCCAGGACCCAAAGACCTAGCTGGCCTGAAGGGCCCCCAGGGGGCCCCCAAGCAGCCCCCCTCAATTTGGGTCTGGGGGCTTTCGTTGGGCCGGGAACCTGGGAGATTCATGCAAGGTTGCAGTTCGAGGCCCGAGAAGCACTCTCCGGCCAACATGCCCAACTGCAGCAACAGCTCCCAAAGCGAAGGAGCCAGGACCCAAAGACCTAGCTGGCCTGAAGGGCCCCCAGGGGGCCCCCAAGCAGCCCCTCTCCATTTGGGTCTGGGGGCTTTTGTTGGGCCGGGAACCTGGGAGATTCCTGCAAGGTTGCAGTTCGAGGCCCGAGAAGCACTCTCCGGCCAACATGCCCAACGTCAACAACAGCTCCCAAACCGAATGAGCCAGGACACAAAGACCTAGCTGGCCTGAAGGGCCCCCAGGGGGGCCCCAAGCAGCCCCTCTCAATTTTGGTCTGGGGGCTTTTGTTGGGCCGGGAACCTGGGAGAATCCTGCAAGGTTGCAGTTCGCGGCCCGAGAAGCACTCTCCGGCCAACATGCCCAACTGCAGCAACAGCTCCCAAACCGAAGGAGCCAGGACCCAAAGACCTAGCTGGCCTGAAGGGCCCCCAGGGGGCCCCCAAGCAGCCCCTCTCAATTTGGGTCTGGGGCCTTTCGTTGGGCCGGGAACCTGGGAGAATCCTGCGAGGTTGCAGTTCGCGGCCCGAGAAGCACTCTCCGGCCAACATGCCCAACTGCAGCAACAGCTCCCAAACCGAAGGAGCCAGGACCCAAAGACCTAGCTGGCCTGAAGGGCCCCCATGGGGCCCCCAAGGAGCTACTCTCCATTTGGGTCTGGGGGCTTTAGTTGGGCCGGGAACCTGGGAGATTCCTGCAAGGTTGCAGTTCGCGGCCGGAGAAGCACTCTCCGGCCAACATGCCCAACTGCAGCAACAGCTCCCAAAGCGAAGGAGCCAGGACCCAAAGACCTAGCTGGCCTGAAGGGCCCCCAGGGGGCCCCCAAGCAGCCCCTCTCCATTTGGGTCTGGGGGCTTTTGTTGGGCATGGAACCTGGGAGATTCCTGCAAGGTTGCAGTTCGCGGCCCGAGAAGCACTCTCCGGCCAACATGCCCAACTGCAGCAACAGCTCCCAAAGCGAAGGAGCCAGGACCCAAAGACCTAGCTGGCCTGAAGGGCCCCCAGGGGGCCCCCAAGCAGCCCCTCTCCATTTGGGTCTAGGGGCTTTTGTTGGGCCGGGAACCTGGGAGATTCCTGCAAGGTTGCAGTTCGAGGCCCGAGAAGCACTCTCCGGCCAACATGCCCAACGTCAACAACAGCTCCCAAACCGAATGAGCCAGGACACAAAGACCTAGCTGGCCTGAAGGGCCCCCAGGGGGCCCCCAAGCAGCCCCTCTCCATTTGGGTCTGGGGGCTTTCTTTAGGATGATAACCTGGGAGATACCAGCAAGGTTGCAGTTCGCGGCCCGAGAAGCACTCTCCGGCCAACATGCCCAACTGCAGCAACAGCTCCCAAACCGAAGGAGCCAGGACCCAAAGACCTAGCTGGCCTGAAGGGCCCCCAGGGGGCCCCCAAGCAGCCCCTCTCAATTTGGGTCTGGGGCCTTTCGTTGGGCCGGGAACCTGGGAGATTCCTGCGAGGTTGCAGTTCGCGGCCCGAGAAGCACTCTCCGGCCAACATGCCCAACTGCAGCAACAGCTCCCAAACCGAAGGAGCCAGGACCCAAAGACCTAGCTGGCCTGAAGGGCCCCCATGGGGCCCCCAAGGAGCTACTCTCCATTTGGGTCTGGGGATTTTAGTTGGGCCGGGAACCTGGGAGATTCCTGCAAGGTTGCAGTTCGCGGCCGGAGAAGCACTCTCCGGCCAACATGCCCAACTGCAGCAACAGCTCCCAAAGCGAAGGAGCCAGGACCCAAAGACCTAGCTGGCCTGAAGGGCCCCCAGGGGGCCCCCAAGCAGCCCCTCTCCATTTGGGTCTGGGGGCTTTTGTTGGGCATGGAACCTGGGAGATTCCTGCAAGGTTGCAGTTCGAGGCCCGAGAAGCACTCTCCGGCCAACATGCCCAACTGCAGCAACAGCTCCCAAAGCGAAGGAGCCAGGACCCAAAGACCTAGCTGGCCTGAAGGGCCCCCAGGGGGCCCCCAAGCAGCCCCTCTCCATTTGGGTCTGGGGGCTTTTGTTGGGCCGGGAACCTGGGAGATTCCTGCAAGGTTGCAGTTCGAGGCCCGAGAAGCACTCTCCGGCCAACATGCCCAACGTCAACAACAGCTCCCAAACCGAATGAGCCAGGACACAAAGACCTAGCTGGCCTGAAGGGCCCCCAGGGGGCCCCCAAGCAGCCCCTCTCAATTTGGGTCTGGGGGCTTTCTTTAGGATGAGAACCTGGGAGATACCAGCAAGGTTGCAGTGCGCGGCCCGAGAAGCACTCTCCGGCCAACATTCCCAACTGCAGCAACAGCTCCCAAAGCGAAGGAGCCAGGACCCAAAGACCTAGCTGGCCTGAAGGGCCCCCAGGGGGCCCCCAAGCAGCCCCTCTCAATTTGGGTCTGGGGGCTTTCGTTGGGCCGGGAACCTGGGAGAATCCTGCAAGGTTGCAGTTCGCGGCCCGAGAAGCACTCTCCGGCCAACATGCCCAACTGCAGCAACAGCTCCCAAACCGAAGGAGCCAGGACCCAAAGACCTAGCTGGCCTGAAGGGCCCCCAGGGGGCCCCCAAGCAGCCCCTCTCAATTTGGGTCTGGGGGCTTTCGTTGGGCCGGGAACCTGGGAGATTCATGCAAGGTTGCAGTTCGCGGCCCGAGAAGCACTCTCCGGCCAACATGCCCAACTGCAGCAACAGCTCCCAAACCGAAGGAGCCAGGACCCAAAGACCTAGCTGGCCTGAAGGGCCCCCAGGGGGCCCCCAAGCAGCCCCTCTCAATTTGGGTCTGGGGGCTTTCGTTGGGCCGGGAACCTGGGAGAATCCTGCAAGGTTGCAGTTCGCGGCCCGAGAAGCACTCTCCGGCCAACATGCCCAACTGCAGCAACAGCTCCCAAACCGAAGGAGCCAGGACCCAAAGACCTAGCTGGCCTGAAGGGCCCCCAGGGGGCCCCCAAGCAGCCCCTCTCAATTTGGGTCTGGGGGCTTTCGTTGGGCCGGGAACCTGGGAGATTCCTTCAAGGTAGCAGTTCGCGGCCCGAGAAGCACTCTCCGCCCAACATGCCCAACTGCAGCAACAGCTCCAAAAGCGAAGGAGCCAGGACCCAAAGACCTAGCTGGCCTGAAGGGCCCCCAGGGGGCCCCCAAGCAGCCCCTCTCCATTTGGGTCTGGGGGCTTTCGTTGGGCCGGGAACCTGGGAGATTCATGCAAGGTTGCAGTTCGCGGCCCGAGAAGCACTCTCCGGCCAACATGCCCAATATCCAGCAACAGCTCCCAAAGCGAAGGAGCCAGGACCCAAAGACCTAGCTGGCCTGAAGGGCCCCCAGGGGGCCCCCAAGCAGCCCCTCTCCATTTGGGTCTGGGGCTTTCGTTGGGCCGGGAACCTGGGAGAATCCTGCAAGGTTGCAGTTCGCGGCCCGAGAAGCACTCTCCGGCCAACATGCCCAACTGCAGCAACAGCTCCCAAAGTGAAGGAGCCAGGACCCAAAGACCTAGCTGGCCTGAAGGGCCCCCATGGGGCCCCCAAGCAGCCCCTCTCCATTTGGGTCTGGGGGCTTCCGTTGGGCATGGAACCTGGGAGAATCCTGCAAGGTTGCAGTTCGCGGCCCGAGAAGCACTCTCCGGCCAACATGCCCAACTGCAGCAACAGCTCCCAAACCGAATGAGCCAGGACCCAAAGACCTAGCTGGCCTGAAGGGCCCCCAGGGGGCCCCCAAGCAGCCCCTCTCAATTTTGGTCTGGGGGCTTTTGTTGGGCCGGGAACCTGGGAGAATCCTGCAAGGTTGCAGTTCGCGGCCCGAGAAGCACTCTCCGGCCAACATGCCCAACTGCAGCAACAGCTCCCAAAGCGAAGGAGCCAGGACCCAAAGACCTAGCTGGCCTGAAGGGCCCCCAGGGGGCCCCCAAGCAGCCCCTCTCAATTTGGGTCTGGGGCCTTTCGTTGGGCCGGGAACCTGGGAGATTCCTGCGAGGTTGCAGTTCGCGGCCCGAGAAGCACTCTCCGGCCAACATGCCCAACTGCAGCAACAGCTCCCAAACCGAAGGAGCCAGGACCCAAAGACCTAGCTGGCCTGAAGGGCCCCCATGGGGCCCCCAATGAGCTACTCTCCATTTGGGTCTGGGGGCTTTTGTTGGGCCGGGAACCTGGGAGATTCCTGCAAGGTTGCAGTTCGAGGCCCGAGAAGCACTCTCCGGCCAACATGCCCAACGTCAACAACAGCTCCCAAACCGAATGAGCCAGGACACAAAGACCTAGCTGGCCTGAAGGGCCCCCAGGGGGGCCCCAAGCAGCCCCTCTCAATTTTGGTCTGGGGGCTTTTGTTGGGCCGGGAACCTGGGAGAATCCTGCAAGGTTGCAGTTCGCGGCCCGAGAAGCACTCTCCGGCCAACATGCCCAACTGCAGCAACAGCTCCCAAACCGAAGGAGCCAGGACCCAAAGACCTAGCTGGCCTGAAGGGCCCCCAGGGGGGCCCCAAGCAGCCCCTCTCCATTTGGGTCTGGGGCCTTTCGTTGGGCCGGGAACCTGGGAGATTCCTGCGAGTTTGCAGTTCGCGGCCCGAGAAGCACTCTCCGGCCAACATGCCCAACTGCAGCAACAGCTCCCAAACCGAAGGAGCCAGGACCCAAAGACCTAGCTGGCCTGAAGGGCCCCCAGGGGGCCCCCAAGGAGCTACTCTCCATTTGGGTCTGGGGGCTTTCGTTGGGCCGGGAACCTGGGAGATTCCTGCAAGGTTGCAGTTCGCGGCCGGAGAAGCACTCTCCGGCCAACATGCCCAACTGCAGCAACAGCTCCCAAAGCGAAGGAGCCAGGACCCAAAGACCTAGCTGGCCTGAAGGGCCCCCAGGGGGCCCCCAAGCAGCCCCTCTCCATTTGGGTCTGGGGGCTTTTGTTGGGCATGGAACCTGGGAGATTCCTGCAAGGTTGCAGTTCGCGGCCCGAGAAGCACTCTCCGGCCAACATGCCCAACTGCAGCAACAGCTCCCAAAGCGAAGGAGCCAGGACCCAAAGACCTAGCTGGCCTGAAGGGCCCCCAGGGGGCCCCCAAGCAGCCCCTCTCCATTTGGGTCTGGGGGCTTTTGTTGGGCCGGGAACCTGGGAGATTCCTGCAAGGTTGCAGTTCGAGGCCCGAGAAGCACTCTCCGGCCAACATGCCCAACGTCAACAACAGCTCCCAAACCGAATGAGCCAGGACACAAAGACCTAGCTGGCCTGAAGGGCCCCCAGGGGGCCCCCAAGCAGCCCCTCTCCATTTGGGTCTGGGGGCTTTCTTTAGGATGATAACCTGGGAGATACCAGCAAGGTTGCAGTTCGCGGCCCGAGAAGCACTCTCCGGCCAACATGCCCAACTGCAGCAACAGCTCCCAAACCGAAGGAGCCAGGACCCAAAGACCTAGCTGGCCTGAAGGGCCCCCAGGGGGCCCCCAAGCAGCCCCTCTCAATTTGGGTCTGGGGCCTTTCGTTGGGCCGGGAACCTGGGAGATTCCTGCGAGGTTGCAGTTCGCGGCCCGAGAAGCACTCTCCGGCCAACATGCCCAACTGCAGCAACAGCTCCCAAACCGAAGGAGCCAGGACCCAAAGACCTAGCTGGCCTGAAGGGCCCCCATGGGGCCCCCAAGGAGCTACTCTCCATTTGGGTCTGGGGTCTTTTGTTGGGCCGGGAACCTGGGAGAATCCTGCAAGGTTGCAGTTCGCGGCCCGAGAAGCACTCTCCGGCCAACATGCCCAACTGCAGCAACAGCTCCCAAACCGAAGGAGCCAGGACACAAAGACCTAGCTGGCCTGAAGGGCCCCCAGGGGGCCCCCAAGCAGCCCCTCTCAATTTGGGTCTGGGGCCTTTCGTTGGGCCGGGAACCTGGGAGATTCCTGCGAGTTTGCAGTTCGCGGCCGGAGAAGCACTCTCCGGCCAACATGCCCAACTGCAGCAACAGCTCCCAAACCGAAGGAGCCAGGACCCAAAGACCTAGCTGGCCTGAAGGGCCCCCATGGGGCCCCTAAGGAGCTACTCTCCATTTGGGTCTGGGGGCTTTTGTTGGGCCGGGAACCTGGGAGATTCCTGCAAGGTTGCAGTTCGCGGCCGGAGAAGCACTCTCCGGCCAACATGCCCAACTGCAGCAACAGCTCCCAAAGCGAAGGAGCCAGGACCCAAAGACCTAGCTGGCCTGAAGGGCCCCCAGGGGGCCCCCAAGCAGCCCCTCTCCATTTGGGTCTGGGGGCTTTTGTTGGGCATGGAACCTGGGAGATTCCTGCAAGGTTGCAGTTCGAGGCCCGAGAAGCACTCTCCGGCCAACATGCCCAACTGCAGCAACAGCTCCCAAAGCGAAGGAGCCAGGACCCAAAGACCTAGCTGGCCTGAAGGGCCCCCAGGGGGCCCCCAAGCAGCCCCTCTCCATTTGGGTCTGGGGGCTTTTGTTGGGCCGGGAACCTGGGAGATTCCTGCAAGGTTGCAGTTCGAGGCCCGAGAAGCACTCTCCGGCCAACATGCCCAACGTCAACAACAGCTCCCAAACCGAATGAGCCAGGACACAAAGACCTAGCTGGCCTGAAGGGCCCCCAGGGGGGCCCCAAGCAGCCCCTCTCAATTTTGGTCTGGGGGCTTTTGTTGGGCCGGGAACCTGGGAGAATCCTGCAAGGTTGCAGTTCGCGGCCCGAGAAGCACTCTCCGGCCAACATGCCCAACTGCAGCAACAGCTCCCAAACCGAAGGAGCCAGGACCCAAAGACCTAGCTGGCCTGAAGGGCCCCCAGGGGGCCCCCAAGCAGCCCCTCTCAATTTGGGTCTGGGGGCTTTCGTTGGGCCGGGAACCTGGGAGAATCCTGCGAGGTTGCAGTTCGCGGCCCGAGAAGCACTCTCCGGCCAACATGCCCAACTGCAGCAACAGCTCCCAAACCGAAGGAGCCAGGACCCAAAGACCTAGCTGGCCTGAAGGGCCCCCATGGGGCCCCCAAGGAGCTACTCTCCATTTGGGTCTGGGGCCTTTAGTTGGGCCGGGAACCTGGGAGATTCCTGCAAGGTTGCAGTTCGCGGCCGGAGAAGCACTCTCCGGCCAACATGCCCAACTGCAGCAACAGCTCCCAAAGCGAAGGAGCCAGGACCCAAAGACCTAGCTGGCCTGAAGGGCCCCCAGGGGGCCCCCAAGCAGCCCCTCTCCATTTGGGTCTGGGGGCTTTTGTTGGGCATGGAACCTGGGAGATTCCTGCAAGGTTGCAGTTCGCGGCCCGAGAAGCACTCTCCGGCCAACATGCCCAACTGCAGCAACAGCTCCCAAACCGAAGGAGCCAGGACCCAAAGACCTAGCTGGCCTGAAGGGCCCCCAGGGGGCCCCCAAGCAGCCCCTCTCCATTTGGGTCTGGGGGCTTTTGTTGGGCCGGGAACCTGGGAGATTCCTGCAAGGTTGCAGTTCGAGGCCCGAGAAGCACTCTCCGGCCAACATGCCCAACTGCAGCAACAGCTCCCAAACCGAATGAGCCAGGACACAAAGACCTAGCTGGCCTGAAGGGCCCCCAGGGGGGCCCCAAGCAGCCCCTCTCAATTTTGGTCTGGGGGCTTTTGTTGGGCCGGGAACCTGGGAGAATCCTGCAAGGTTGCAGTTCGCGGCCCGAGAAGCACTCTCCGGCCAACATGCCCAACTGCAGCAACAGCTCCCAAACCGAAGGAGCCAGGACCCAAAGACCTAGCTGGCCTGAAGGGCCCCCAGGGGGCCCCCAAGCAGCCCCTCTCAATTTGGGTCTGGGGCCTTTCGTTGGGCCGGGAACCTGGGAGAATCCTGCGAGGTTGCAGTTCGCGGCCCGAGAAGCACTCTCCGGCCAACATGCCCAACTGCAGCAACAGCTCCCAAACCGAAGGAGCCAGGACCCAAAGACCTAGCTGGCCTGAAGGGCCCCCATGGGGCCCCCAAGGAGCTACTCTCCATTTGGGTCTGGGGCCTTTAGTTGGGCCGGGAACCTGGGAGATTCCTGCAAGGTTGCAGTTCGCGGCCGGAGAAGCACTCTCCGGCCAACATGCCCAACTGCAGCAACAGCTCCCAAAGCGAAGGAGCCAGGACCCAAAGACCTAGCTGGCCTGAAGGGCCCCCAGGGGGCCCCCAAGCAGCCCCTCTCCATTTGGGTCTGGGGGCTTTTGTTGGGCATGGAACCTGGGAGATTCCTGCAAGGTTGCAGTTCGCGGCCCGAGAAGCACTCTCCGGCCAACATGCCCAACTGCAGCAACAGCTCCCAAACCGAAGGAGCCAGGACCCAAAGACCTAGCTGGCCTGAAGGGCCCCCAGGGGGCCCCCAAGCAGCCCCTCTCCATTTGGGTCTAGGGGCTTTTGTTGGGCCGGGAACCTGGGAGATTCCTGCAAGGTTGCAGTTCGAGGCCCGAGAAGCACTCTCTGGCCAACATGCCCAACGTCAACAACAGCTCCCAAACCGAATGAGCCAGGACACAAAGACCTAGCTGGCCTGAAGGGCCCCCAGGGGGCCCCCAAGCAGCCCCTCTCCATTTGGGTCTGGGGGCTTTTGTTGGGCCGGGAACCTGGGAGATTCCTGCAAGGTTGCAGTTCGAGGCCCGAGAAGCACTCTCCGGCCAACATGCCCAACGTCAACAACAGCTCCCAAACCGAATGAGCCAGGACACAAAGACCTAGCTGGCCTGAAGGGCCCCCAGGGGGCCCCCAAGCAGCCCCTCTCCATTTGGGTCTGGGGGCTTTCTTTAGGATGATAACCTGGGAGATACCAGCAAGGTTGCAGTTCGCGGCCCGAGAAGCACTCTCCGGCCAACATTCCCAACTGCAGCAACAGCTCCCAAAGCGAAGGAGCCAGGACCCAAAGACCTAGCTGGCCTGAAGGGCCCCCAGGGGGCCCCCAAGCAGCCCCTCTCAATTTGGGTCTGGGGGCTTTCGTTGGGCCGGGAACCTGGGAGAATCCTGCAAGGTTGCAGTTCGCGGCCCGAGAAGCACTCTCCGGCCAACATGCCCAACTGCAGCAACAGCTCCCAAACCGAAGGAGCCAGGACCCAAAGACCTAGCTGGCCTGAAGGGCCCCCAGGGGGCCCCCAAGCAGCCCCTCTCAATTTGGGTCTGGGGGCTTTCGTTGGGCCGGGAACCTGGGAGAATCCTGCAAGGTTGCAGTTCGCGGCCCGAGAAGCACTCTCCGGCCAACATGCCCAACTGCAGCAACAGCTCCCAAACCGAAGGAGCCAGGACCCAAAGACCTAGCTGGCCTGAAGGGCCCCCAGGGGGCCCCCAAGCAGCCCCTCTCAATTTGGGTCTGGGGGCTTTCGTTGGGCCGGGAACCTGGGAGAATCCTGCAAGGTTGCAGTTCGCGGCCCGAGAAGCACTCTCCGGCCAACATGCCCAACTGCAGCAACAGCTCCCAAACCGAAGGAGCCAGGACCCAAAGACCTAGCTGGCCTGAAGGGCCCCCAGGGGGCCCCCAAGCAGCCCCTCTCAATTTGGGTCTGGGGGCTTTCGTTGGGCCGGGAACCTGGGAGATTCCTTCAAGGTAGCAGTTCGCGGCCCGAGAAGCACTCTCCGCCCAACATGCCCAACTGCAGCAACAGCTCCAAAAGCGAAGGAGCCAGGACCCAAAGACCTAGCTGGCCTGAAGGGCCCCCAGGGGGCCCCCAAGCAGCCCCTCTCCATTTGGGTCTGGGGGCTTTCGTTGGGCCGGGAACCTGGGAGATTCATGCAAGGTTGCAGTTCGCGGCCCGAGAAGCACTCTCCGGCCAACATGCCCAATATCCAGCAACAGCTCCCAAAGCGAAGGAGCCAGGACCCAAAGACCTAGCTGGCCTGAAGGGCCCCCAGGGGGCCCCCAAGCAGCCCCTCTCCATTTGGGTCTGGGGCTTTCGTTGGGCCGGGAACCTGGGAGAATCCTGCAAGGTTGCAGTTCGCGGCCCGAGAAGCACTCTCCGGCCAACATGCCCAACTGCAGCAACAGCTCCCAAAGTGAAGGAGCCAGGACCCAAAGACCTAGCTGGCCTGAAGGGCCCCCAGGGGGCCCCCAAGCAGCCCCTCTCCATTTGGGTCTGGGGGCTTTCGTTGGGCCGGGAACCTGGGAGATTCATGCAAGGTTGCAGTTCGCGGCCCGAGAAGCACTCTCCGGCCAACATGCCCAACTGCAGCAACAGCTCCCAAAGCGAAGGAGCCAGGACCCAAAGACCTAGCTGGCCTGAAGGGCCCCCATGGGGCCCCCAAGCAGCCCCTCTCCATTTGGGTCTGGGGGCTTCCGTTGGGCATGGAACCTGGGAGAATCCTGCAAGGTTGCAGTTCGCGGCCCGAGAAGCACTCTCCGGCCAACATGCCCAACTGCAGCAACAGCTCCCAAACCGAATGAGCCAGGACCCAAAGACCTAGCTGGCCTGAAGGGCCCCCAGGGGGCCCCCAAGCAGCCCCTCTCAATTTTGGTCTGGGGGCTTTTGTTGGGCCGGGAACCTGGGAGAATCCTGCAAGGTTGCAGTTCGCGGCCCGAGAAGCACTCTCCGGCCAACATGCCCAACTGCAGCAACAGCTCCCAAACCGAAGGAGCCAGGACCCAAAGACCTAGCTGGCCTGAAGGGCCCCCAGGGGGCCCCCAAGCAGCCCCTCTCAATTTGGGTCTGGGGCCTTTCGTTGGGCCGGGAACCTGGGAGATTCCTGCGAGGTTGCAGTTCGCGGCCCGAGAAGCACTCTCCGGCCAACATGCCCAACTGCAGCAACAGCTCCCAAACCGAAGGAGCCAGGACCCAAAGACCTAGCTGGCCTGAAGGGCCCCCATGGGGCCCCCAATGAGCTACTCTCCATTTGGGTCTGGGGGCTTTCGTTGGGCCGGGAACCTGGGAGATTCCTGCAAGGTTGCAGTTCGCGGCCGGAGAAGCACTCTCCGGCCAACATGCCCAACTGCAGCAACAGCTCCCAAAGCGAAGGAGCCAGGACCCAAAGACCTAGCTGGCCTGAAGGGCCCCCAGGGGGCCCCCAAGCAGCCCCTCTCCATTTGGGTCTGGGGTCTTTTGTTGGGCATGGAACCTGGGAGATTCCTGCAAGGTTGCAGTTCGCGGCCCGAGAAGCACTCTCCGGCCAACATGCCCAACTGCAGCAACAGCTCCCAAAGCGAAGGAGCCAGGACCCAAAGACCTAGCTGGCCTGAAGGGCCCCCAGGGGGCCCCCAAGCAGCCCCTCTCCATTTGGGTCTGGGGGCTTTTGTTGGGCCGGGAACCTGGGAGATTCCTGCAAGGTTGCAGTTCGAGGCCCGAGAAGCACTCTCCGGCCAACATGCCCAACGTCAACAACAGCTCCCAAACCGAATGAGCCAGGACACAAAGACCTAGCTGGCCTGAAGGGCCCCCAGGGGGCCCCCAAGCAGCCCCTCTCCATTTGGGTCTGGGGGCTTTCTGTAGGATGATAACCTGGGAGATACCAGCAAGGTTGCAGTTCGCGGCCCGAGAAGCACTCTCCGGCCAACATGCCCAACTGCAGCAACAGCTCCCAAACCGAAGGAGCCAGGACCCAAAGACCTAGCTGGCCTGAAGGGCCCCCAGGGGGCCCCCAAGCAGCCCCTCTCAATTTGGGTCTGGGGGCTTTCGTTGGGCCGGGAACCTGGGAGAATCCTGCAAGGTTGCAGTTCGCAGCCCGAGAAGCACTCTCCGGCCAACATGCCCAACTGCAGCAACAGCTCCCAAACCGAAGGAGCCAGGACCCAAAGACCTAGCTGGCCTGAAGGGCCCCCAGGGGGCCCCCAAGCAGCCCCTCTCAATTTGGGTCTGGGGGCTTTCGTTGGGCCGGGAACCTGGGAGAATCCTGCAAGGTTGCAGTTCGCAGCCCGAGAAGCACTCTCCGGCCAACATGCCCAACTGCAGCAACAGCTCCCAAACCGAAGGAGCCAGGACCCAAAGACCTAGCTGGCCTGAAGGGCCCCCAGGGGGCCCCCAAGCAGCCCCTCTCAATTTGGGTCTGGGGGCTTTCGTTGGGCCGGGAACCTGGGAGAATCCTGCAAGGTTGCAGTTCGCGGCCCGAGAAGCACTCTCCGGCCAACATGCCCAACTGCAGCAACAGCTCCCAAAGCGAAGGAGCCAGGACCCAAAGACCTAGCTGGCCTGAAGGGCCCCCAGGGGGCCACCAAGCAGCCCCTCTCAATTTGGGTCTGGGGGCTTTCGTTGGGAGGGGAACCTGGGAGAATCCTGCAAGGTTGCAGTTCGCGGCCCGAGAAGCACTCTCCGGCCAACATGCCCAACTGCAGCAACAGCTCCCAAAGCGAAGGAGCCAGGACCCAAAGACCTAGCTGGCCTGAAGGGGCCCCAGGGGGCCCCCAAGCAGCACCTCTCAATTTGGGTCTGGGGGCTTTCATTGGGCCGGGAACCTGGGAGGTACCTGCAAGGTTGCAGTTCGCGGCCCGAGAAGCACTCTCCGGTCAACATGCCCAAGTGCAGCAACAGCTCCCAAAGCGAAGGAGCCAGGACCCAAAGACCTAGCTGTCCAGAAGGGCCACCAGGGGGCCCCCAAGCAGCCCCTCTCCATTTGGGTCTGGGGGCTTTCGTTGGGCATGGATACCTGAGAGGTACCTGCAAGGTTACAGTTCGCGGCCCGAGAAGCACTCTCCGGCCAACATGCCCAACTGCAGCAACAGCTCCCAAACCGAAGGAGCCAGGACCCAAAGACCTAGCTGGCCTGAAGGGCCCCCAGGGGGCCCCCAAGCAGCCCCCCTCAATTTGGGTCTGGGGGCTTTCGTTGGGCCGGGAACCTGGGAGATTCATGCAAGGTTGCAGTTCGAGGCCCGAGAAGCACTCTCCGGCCAACATGCCCAACTGCAGCAACAGCTCCCAAAGCGAAGGAGCCAGGACCCAAAGACCTAGCTGGCCTGAAGGTCCCCCAGGGGGCCCCCAAGCAGCCCCTCTCAATTTGGGTCTGGGGGCTTTCGTTGGGCATGGAACCTGGGAGATTCCTGCATGGTTGCAGTTCGAGGCCCGAGAAGCACTCTCCGGCCAACATGCCCAACTGCAGCAACAGCTCCCAAACCGAAGGAGCCAGGACCCAAAGACCTAGCTGGCCTGAAGGGCCCCCAGGGGGGCCCAAAGAAGTCCCTCTCAATTTGGGTCTGGGGGCTTTTTTTGGGCCGGGAACCTGGGAGATTCCTGCAAGGTTGCAGTTCGCGGCCCGAGAAGCACTCTCCGGCCAACATGCCCAATATCCAGCAACAGCTCCCAAAGCGAAGGAGCCAGGACCCAAAGAGCTAGCTGGCCTGAAGGGCCCCCAGAAGGCCACCAAGCAGCCCCTCTCCATTTGGGTCTGGGGGCTTTCGTTGGGCATGTATACCTGAGAGGTACCTGCAAGTTACAGTTCGCGGCCCGAGAAGCACTCTCCGCCCAACATGCCCAACTGCAGCAACAGCTCCCAAAGCGAAGGAGCCAGGACCCAAAGACCTAGCTGGCCTGAAGGGCCCCCAGGGGGCCCCCAAGCAGCCCCTCTCCATTTGGGTCTGGGGGTTTTCGTTGGGCCGGGAACCTGGGAGGTACCTGCAAGGTTGCAGTTCGCGGCCCGAGAAGCACTCTCCGGCCAACATGCCCAACTGCAGCAACAGCTCCCAAAGCGAAGGAGCCAGGACCCAAAGACCTAGCTGGCCTGAAGGGCCCCCAGGGGGCCCCCAAGCAGCCCCTCTCACTTTGGGTCTGGGGGCTTTCGTTGGGCCGGGAACCTGGGAGAATCCTGCAAGGTTGCAGTTCGCGGCCCGAGAAGCACTCTCCGGCCAACATGCCCAACTGCAGCAACAGCTCCCAAACCGAAGGAGCCAGGACCCAAAGACCTAGCTGGCCTGAAGGGCCCCCAGGGGGCCCCCAAGCAGCCCCTCTCACTTTGGGTCTGGGGGCTTTCGTTGGGCCGGGAACCTGGGAGAATCCTGCAAGGTTGCAGTTCGCGGCCCGAGAAGCACTCTCCGGCCAACATGCCCAACTGCAGCAACAGCTCCCAAAGCGAAGGAGCCAGGACCCAAAGACCTAGCTGGCCTGAAGGGCCCCCAGGGGGCCACCAAGCAGCCCCTCTCAATTTGGGTCTGGGGGCTTTCGTTGGGCCGGGAACCTGGGAGAATCCTGCAAGGTTGCAGTTCGCGGCCCGAGAAGCACTCTCCGGCCAACATGCCCAACTGCAGCAACAGCTCCCAAAGCGAAGGAGCCAGGACCCAAAGACCTAGCTGTCCTGAAGGGGCCCCAGGGGGCCCCCAAGCAGCACCTCTCCATTTGGGTCTGGGGGCTTTCGTTGGGCCGGGAACCTGGGAGAATCCTGCAAGGTTGCAGTTCGCGGCCCGAGAAGCACTCTCCGCCCAACATGCCCAACTGCAGCAACAGCTCCCAAACCGAAGGAGCCAGGACCCAAAGACCTAGCTGGCCTGAAGGTCCCCCAGGGGGCCCCCAAGCAGCACCTCTCAATTTGGGTCTGGGGGCTTTCGTTGGGCATGGAACCTGGGAGATTCCTGCATGGTTGCAGTTCGAGGCCCGAGAAGCACTCTCCGGCCAACATGCCCAACTGCAGCAACAGCTCCCAAACCGAAGGAGCCAGGACCCAAAGACCTAGCTGGCCTGAAGGGCCCCCAGGGGGGCCCAAAGAAGTCCCTCTCAATTTGGGTCTGGGGGCTTTTTTTGGGCCGGGAACCTGGGAGATTCCTGCAAGGTTGCAGTTCGCGGCCCGAGAAGCACTCTCCGGCCAACATGCCCAATATCCAGCAACAGCTCCCAAAGCGAAGGAGCCAGGACCCAAAGACCTAGCTGGCCTGAAGGGTCCCCAGAAGGCCACCAAGCAGCCCCTCTCCATTTGGGTCTGGGGGCTTTCGTTGGGCATGTATACCTGAGAGGTACCTGCAAGTTACAGTTCGCGGCCCGAGAAGCACTCTCCGCCCAACATGCCCAACTGCAGCAACAGCTCCCAAAGCGAAGGAGCCAGGACCCAAAGACCTAGCTGGCCTGAAGGGCCCCCAGGGGGCCCCCAAGCAGCCCCTCTCCATTTGGGTCTGGGGGTTTTCGTTGGGCCGGGAACCTGGGAGGTACCTGCAAGGTTGCAGTTCGCGGCCCGAGAAGCACTCTCCGGCCAACATGCCCAACTGCAGCAACAGCTCCCAAACCGAAGGAGCCAGGACCCAAAGACCTAGCTGGCCTGAAGGGCCCCCAGGGGGCCCCCAAGCAGCCCCTCTCAATTTGGGTCTGGGGGCTTTCGTTGGGCCGGGAACCTGGGAGAATCCTGCAAGGTTGCAGTTCGCGGCCCGAGAAGCACTCTCCGGCCAACATGCCCAACTGCAGCAACAGCTCCCAAACCGAAGGAGCCAGGACCCAAAGACCTAGCTGGCCTGAAGGGCCCCCAGGGGGCCCCCAAGCAGCCCCTCTCCATTTGGGTCTGGGGGCTTTCGTTGGGCCGGGAACCTGGGAGAATCCTGCAAGGTTGCAGTTCGCGGCCCGAGAAGCACTCTCCGGCCAACATGCCCAACTGCAGCAACAGCTCCCAAAGCGAAGGAGCCAGGACCCAAAGACCTAGCTGGCCTGAAGGGCCCCCAGGGGGCCACCAAGCAGCCCCTCTCAATTTGGGTCTGGGGGCTTTCGTTGGGCCGGGAACCTGGGAGATTCCTGCAAGGTTGCAGTTCGCGGCCCGAGAAGCACTCTCCGGCCAACATGCCCAACTGCAGCAACAGCTCCCAAAGCGAAGGAGCCAGGACCCAAAGACCTAGCTGTCCTGAAGGGGCCCCAGGGGGCCCCCAAGCAGCACCTCTCCATTTGGGTCTGGGGGCTTTCGTTGGGCCGGGAACCTGGGAGAATCCTGCAAGGTTGCAGTTCGCGGCCCGAGAAGCACTCTCCGCCCAACATGCCCAACTGCAGCAACAGCTCCCAAACCGAAGGAGCCAGGACACAAAGACCTAGCTGGCCTGAAGGGCCCCCAGGGGGGCCCCAGGTAGGCCCTCTCCATTTGGGTCTGGGGGCTTTCTTTAGGCTGAGAACCTGGGAGATACCAGCAAGGTTGCAGTTCGCGGCCCGAGAAGCACTCTCCGGCCAACATGCCCAACTGCAGCAACAGCTCCCAAAGCGAAGGAGCCAGGACCCAAAGACCTAGCTGGCCTGAAGGGCCCCCAGGGGGCCCCCAAGCAGCCCCTCTCCATTTGGGTCTGGGGGCTTTCGTTGGGCCGGGAACCTGGGAGAATCCTGCAAGGTTGCAGTTCGCGGCCCGAGAAGCACTCTCCGGCCAACATGCCCAACTGCAGCAACAGCTCCCAAACCGAAGGAGCCAGGACCCAAAGACCTAGCTGGCCTGAAGGGCCCCCAGGGGGCCCCCAAGCAGCCCCTCTCAATTTGGGTCTGGGGCCTTTCGTTGGGCCGGGAACCTGGGAGATTCCTGCGAGGTTGCAGTTCGCGGCCCGAGAAGCACTCTCCGGCCAACATGCCCAACTGCAGCAACAGCTCCCAAACCGAAGGAGCCAGGACCCAAAGACCTAGCTGGCCTGAAGGGCCCCCATGGGGCCCCAGGGGAGCTACTCTCCATTTGGGTCTGGGGGCTTTAGTTGGGCCGGGAACCTGGGAGATTCCTGCAAGGTTGCAGTTCGCGGCCGGAGAAGCACTCTCCGGCCAACATGCCCAACTGCAGCAACAGCTCCCAAAGCGAAGGAGCCAGGACCCAAAGACCTAGCTGGCCTGAAGGGCCCCCAGGGGGCCCCCAAGCAGCCCCTCTCCATTTGGGTCTGGGGGCTTTCTTTATGATGATAACCTGGGAGATACCAGCAAGGTTGCAGTTCGCGGCCCGAGAAGCACTCTCCGGCCAACATGCCCAACTGCAGCAACAGCTCCCAAACCGAAGGAGCCAGGACCCAAAGACCTAGCTGGCCTGAAGGGCCCCCAGGGGGCCCCCAAGCAGCCCCTCTCAATTTGGGTCTGGGGGCTTTCGTGGGCCGGGAACCTGGGAGAATCCTGCAAGGTTGCAGTTCGCGGCCCGAGAAGCACTCTCCGGCCAACATGCCCAACTGCAGCAACAGCTCCCAAACCGAAGGAGCCAGGACCCAAAGACCTAGCTGTCCTGAAGGGCCCCCAGGGGGCCCCCAAGCAGCCCCTCTCAATTTGGGTCTGGGGGCTTTCGTTGGGCATGGATACCTGGGAGAATCCTGCAAGGTTACAGTTCGCGGCCCGAGAAGCACTCTCCGGCCAACATGCCCAACTGCAGCAACAGCTCCCAAACCGAAGGAGCCAGGACCCAAAGACCTAGCTGGCCTGAAGGGCCCCCAGGGGGCCACCAAGCAGCCCCTCTCAATTTGGGTCTGGGGGCTTTCGTTAGGAGGGGAACCTGGGAGAATCCTGCAAGGTTGCAGTTCGCGGCCCGAGAAGCACTCTCCGGCCAACATGCCCAACTGCAGCAACAGCTCCCAAAGCGAAGGAGCCAGGACCCAAAGACCTAGCTGGCCTGAAGGTGCCCCAGGGGTCCCCCAAGCAGCACCTCTCAATTTGGGTCTGGGGGCTTTCGTTGGGCATGGAACCTGGGAGATTCCTGCAAGGTTGCAGTTCGCGGCCCGAGAAGCACTCTCCGGCCAACATGCCCAACTGCAGCAACAGCTCCCAAACCGAAGGAGCCAGGACCCAAAGACCTAGCTGGCCTGAAGGGCCCCCAGGGGGTCCAAAGAAGTCCCTCTCAATTTGGGTCTGGGGGCTTTTTTTGGGCCGGGAACCTGGGAGGTACCTGCAAGGTTGCAGTTCGCGGCCCGAGAAGCACTCTCCGGCCAACATGCCCAACTGCAGCAACAGCTCCCAAAGCGAAGGAGCCAGGACCCAAAGACCTAGCTGGCCTGAAGGGCCCCCAGGGGGCCCCCAAGCAGCCCCTCTCCATTTGGGTCTGGGGGCTTTCGTTGGGCCGGGAACCTGGGAGAATCCTGCAAGGTTGCAGTTCGCGGCCCGAGAAGCACTCTCCGCCCAACATGCCCAACTGCAGCAACAGCTCCCAAAGCGAAGGAGCCAGGACCCAAAGACCTAGCTGGCCTGAAGGGCCCCCAGGGGGCCACCAAGCAGCCCCTCTCAATTTGGGTCTGGGGGCTTTCGTTGGGCCGGGAACCTGGGAGAATCCTGCAAGGTTGCAGTTCGCGGCCCGAGAAGCACTCTCCGGCCAACATGCCCAACTGCAGCAACAGCTCCCAAAGCGAAGGAGCCAGGACCCAAAGACCTAGCTGTCCTGAAGGGGCCCCAGGGGGCCCCCAAGCAGCACCTCTCCATTTGGGTCTGGGGGCTTTCGTTGGGCCGGGAACCTGGGAGAATCCTGCAAGGTTGCAGTTCGCGGCCCGAGAAGCACTCTCCGCCCAACATGCCCAACTGCAGCAACAGCTCCCAAACCGAAGGAGCCAGGACACAAAGACCTAGCTGGCCTGAAGGGCCCCCAGGGGGCCCCCAGGTAGGCCCTCTCCATTTCGGTCTGGGGGCTTTCTTCAGGCTGAGAACCTGGGAGATACCAGCAAGGTTGCAGTTCGCGGCCCGAGAAGCACTCTCCGGCCAACATGCCCAACTGCAGCAACAGCTCCCAAAGCGAAGGAGCCAGGACCCAAAGACCTAGCTGGCCTGAAGGGCCCCCAGGGGGCCCCCAAGCAGCCCCTCTCCATTTGGGTCTGGGGGCTTTCGTTGGGCCGGGAACCTGGGAGAATCCTGCAAGGTTGCAGTTCGCGGCCCGAGAAGCACTCTCCGGCCAACATGCCCAACTGCAGCAACAGCTCCCAAAGCGAAGGAGCCAGGACCCAAAGACCTAGCTGGCCTGAAGGGCCCCCAGGGGGCCCCCAAGCAGCCCCTCTCAATTTGGGTCTGGGGCCTTTCGTTGGGCCGGGAACCTGGGAGATTCCTGCGAGGTTGCAGTTCGCGGCCCGAGAAGCACTCTCCGGCCAACATGCCCAACTGCAGCAACAGCTCCCAAACCGAAGGAGCCAGGACCCAAAGACCTAGCTGGCCTGAAGGGCCCCCATGGGGCCCCAGGGGAGCTACTCTCCATTTGGGTCTGGGGGCTTTAGTTGGGCCGGGAACCTGGGAGATTCCTGCAAGGTTGCAGTTCGCGGCCGGAGAAGCACTCTCTGGCCAACATGCCCAACTGCAGCAACAGGTCCCAAAGCGAAGGAGCCAGGACCCAAAGACCTAGCTGGCCTGAAGGGCCCCCAGGGGGCCCCCAAGCAGCCCCTCTCACTTTGGGTCTGGGGGCTTTCTTTATGATGATAACCTGGGAGATACCAGCAAGGTTGCAGTTCGCGGCCCGAGAAGCACTCTCCGGCCAACATGCCCAACTGCAGCAACAGCTCCCAAAGCGAAGGAGCCAGGACCCAAAGACCTAGCTGGCCTGAAGGGCCCCCAGGGGGCCCCCAAGCAGCCCCTCTCCATTTGGGTCTGGGGGCTTTCGTTGGGCCGGGAACCTGGGAGGTACCTGCAAGGTTGCAGTTCGCGGCCCGAGAAGCACTCTCCGGCCAACATGCCCAACTGCAGCAACAGCTCCCAAACCGAAGGAGCCAGGACCCAAAGACCTAGCTGGCCTGAAGGGCCCCCAGGGGGCCCCCAAGCAGCCCCTCTCCATTTGGGTCTGGGGGCTTTCGTTGGGCCGGGAACCTGGGAGAATCCTGCAAGGTTGCAGTTCGCGGCCCGAGAAGCATTCTCCGGCCAACATGCCCAACTGCAGCAACAGCTCCCAAACCGAAGGAGCCAGGACCCAAAGACCTAGCTGGCCTGAAGGGCCCCCAGGGGGCCCCCAAGCAGCCCCTCTCCATTTGGGTCTGGGGGCTTTCGTTGGGCCGGGAACCTGGGAGAATCCTGCAAGGTTGCAGTTCGCGGCCCGAGAAGCACTCTCCGGCCAACATGCCCAACTGCAGCAACAGCTCCCAAACCGAAGGAGCCAGGACCCAAAGACCTAGCTGGCCTGAAGGGGCCCCAGGGGGCCCCCAAGCAGCACCTCTCAATTTGGGTCTGGGGGCTTTAGTTGGGCCGGGAACCTGGGAGATTCCTGCAAGGTTGCAGTTCGCGGCCGGAGAAGCACTCTCCGGCCAACATGCCCAACTGCAGCAACAGCTCCCAAAGCGAAGGAGCCAGGACCCAAAGACCTAGCTGGCCTGAAGGGCCCCCAGGGGGCCACCAAGCAGCCCCTCTCCATTTGGGTCTGGGGGCTTTCTTTAGGATGATAACCTGGGAGATACCAGCAAGGTTGCAGTTCGCGGCCCGAGAAGCACTCTCCGGCCAACATGCCCAACTGCAGCAACAGCTCCCAAACCGAAGGAGCCAGGACCCAAAGACCTAGCTGGCCTGAAGGGCCCCCAGGGGGCCCCCAAGCAGCCCCTCTCAATTTGGGTCTGGGGGCTTTCGTTGGGCCGGGAACCTGGGAGATTCCTGCAAGGTTGCAGTTCGCGGCCCGAGAAGCACTCTCCGGCCAACATGCCCAACTGCAGCAACAGCTCCCAAAGCGAAGGAGCCAGGACCCAAAGACCTAGCTGTCCTGAAGGGCCACCAGGGGGCCCCCAAGCAGCCCCTCTCAATTTGGGTCTGGGGGCTTTCGTTGGGCATGGATACCTGGGAGAATCCTGCAAGGTTACAGTTCGCGGCCCGAGAAGCACTCTCCGGCCAACATGCCCAACTGCAGCAACAGCTCCCAAACCGAAGGAGCCAGGACCCAAAGACCTAGCTGGCCTGAAGGGCCCCCAGGGGGCCACCAAGCAGCCCCTCTCAATTTGGGTCTGGGGGCTTTCGTTGGGAGGGGAACCTGGGAGATTCCTGCAAGGTTGCAGTTCGCGGCCCGAGAAGCACTCTCCGGCCAACATGCCCAACTGCAGCAACAGCTCCCAAAGCGAAGGAGCCAGGACACAAAGACCTAGCTGGCCTGAAGGTGCCCCAGGGGGCCCCCAAGCAGCACCTCTCAATTTGGGTCTGGGGGCTTTCGTTGGGCATGGAACCTGGGAGATTCCTGCAAGGTTGCAGTTCGCGGCCCGAGAAGCACTCTCCGGCCAACATGCCCAACTGCAGCAACAGCTCCCAAACCGAAGGAGCCAGGACCCAAAGACCTAGCTGGCCTGAAGGGCCCCCAGGGGGTCCAAAGAAGTCCCTCTCAATTTGGGTCTGGGGGCTTTTTTTGGGCCGGGAACCTGGGAGAATCCTGCAAGGTTGCAGTTCGCGGCCCGAGAAGCACTCTCCGGCCAACATGCCCAATATCCAGCAACAGCTCCCAAAGCGAAGGAGCCAGGACCCAAAGAGCTAGCTGGCCTGAAGGGCCCCCAGAAGGCCACCAAGCAGCCCCTCTCCATTTGGGTCTGGGGGCTTTCGTTGGGCATGTATACCTGAGAGGTACCTGCAAGTTACAGTTCGCGGCCCGAGAAGCACTCTCCGCCCAACATGCCCAACTGCAGCAACAGCTCCCAAAGCGAAGGAGCCAGGACCCAAAGACCTAGCTGGCCTGAAGGGCCCCCAGGGGGCCCCCAAGCAGCCCCTCTCCATTTGGGTCTGGGGGTTTTCGTTGGGCCGGGAACCTGGGAGGTACCTGCAAGGTTGCAGTTCGCGGCCCGAGAAGCACTCTCCGGCCAACATGCCCAACTGCAGCAACAGCTCCCAAACCGAAGGAGCCAGGACCCAAAGACCTAGCTGGCCTGAAGGGCCCCCAGGGGGCCCCCAAGCAGCCCCTCTCCATTTGGGTCTGGGGGCTTTCGTTGGGCCGGGAACCTGGGAGAATCCTGCAAGGTTGCAGTTCGCGGCCCGAGAAGCACTCTCCGGCCAACATGCCCAACTGCAGCAACAGCTCCCAAACCGAAGGAGCCAGGACCCAAAGACCTAGCTGGCCTGAAGGGCCCCCAGGGGGCCCCCAAGCAGCCCCTCTCCATTTGGGTCTGGGGGCTTTCGTTGGGCCGGGAACCTGGGAGAATCCTGCAAGGTTGCAGTTCGCGGCCCGAGAAGCACTCTCCGGCCAACATGCCCAACTGCAGCAACAGCTCCCAAACCGAAGGAGCCAGGACCCAAAGACCTAGCTGGCCTGAAGGGGCCCCAGGGGGCCCCCAAGCAGCACCTCTCAATTTGGGTCTGGGGGCTTTCGTTGGGCCGGGAACCTGGGAGGTACCTGCAAGGTTGCAGTTCGCGGCCCGAGAAGCACTCTCCGCCCAACATGCCCAACTGCAGCAACAGCTCCCAAACCGAAGGAGCCAGGACCCAAAGACCTAGCTGGCCTGAAGGGCCCCCAGGGGGCCCCCAAGTAGGCCCTCTCCATTTGGGTCTGGGGGCTTTCTTTAGGCTGAGAACCTGGGAGATACCAGCAAGGTTGCAGTTCGCGGCCCGAGAAGCACTCTCCGGCCAACATGCCCAATATCCAGCAACAGCTCCCAAAGCGAAGGAGCCAGGACCCAAAGACCTAGCTGGCCTGAAGGGCCCCCAGGGGGCCACCAAGCAGCCCCTCTCCATTTGGGTCTGGGGGCTTTCGTTGGGCATGTATACCTGAGAGGTACCTGCAAGTTACAGTTCGCGGCCCGAAAAGCACTCTCCGCCCAACATGCCCAACTGCAGCAACAGCTCCCAAAGCGAAGGAGCCAGGACACAAAGACCTAGCTGGCCTGAAGGGCCCCCAGGGGGCCCCCAAGCAGCCCCTCTCAATTTGGGTCTGGGGGCTTTCGTTGGGCCGGGAACCTGGGAGATTCCTGCAAGGTTGCAGTTCGCGGCCCGAGAAGCACTCTCCGGCCAACATGCCCAACTGCAGCAACAGCTCCCAAAGCGAAGGAGCCAGGACCCAAAGACCTAGCTGGCCTGAAGGGCCCCCAGGGGGCCCCCAAGCAGCCCCTCTCCATTTGGGTCTGGGGCTTTCGTTGGGCCGGGAACCTGGGAGAATCCTGCAAGGTTGCAGTTCGCGGCCCGAGAAGCACTCTCCGGCCAACATGCCCAACTGCAGCAACAGCTCCCAAAGCGAAGGAGCCAGGACCCAAAGACCTAGCTGGCCTGAAGGGCCCCCAGGGGGCCCCCAAGCAGCCCCTCTCCATTTGGGTCTGGGGGCTTTCGTTGGGCCGGGAACCTGGGAGATTCATGCAAGGTTGCAGTTCGCGGCCCGAGAAGCACTCTCCGGCCAACATGCCCAACTGCAGCAACAGCTCCCAAAGCGAAGGAGCCAGGACCCAAAGACCTAGCTGGCCTGAAGGGCCCCCAGGGGGCCCCCAAGCAGCCCCTCTCACTTTGGGTCTGGGGGCTTTCGTTGGGCCGGGAACCTGGGAGAATCCTGCAAGGTTGCAGTTCGCGGCCCGAGAAGCACTCTCCGGCCAACATGCCCAACTGCAGCAACAGCTCCCAAACCGAAGGAGCCAGGACCCAAAGACCTAGCTGGCCTGAAGGGCCCCCAGGGGGGCCCCAAGCAGCCCCTCTCAATTTTGGTCTGGGGGCTTTCGTTGGGCCGGGAACCTGGGAGAATCCTGCAAGGTTGCAGTTCGCGGCCCGAGAAGCACTCTCCGGCCAACATGCCCAACTGCAGCAACAGCTCCCAAACCGAAGGAGCCACGACCCAAAGACCTAGCTGGCCTGAAGGGCCCCCAGGGGGCCCCCAAGTAGGCCCTCTCCATTTGGGTCTGGGGGCTTTCTTTAGGCTGAGAACCTGGGAGATACCAGCAAGGTTGCAGTTCGCGGCCCGAGAAGCACTCTCCGCCCAACATGCCCAATATCCAGCAACAGCTCCCAAAGCGAAGGAGCCAGGACCCAAAGACCTAGCTGGCCTGAAGGGCCCCCAGGGGGCCCCCAAGCAGCCCCTCTCCATTTGGGTCTGGGGGCTTTCGTTGGGCCGGGAACCTGGGAGGTACCTGCAAGGTTGCAGTTCGCGGCCCGAGAAGCACTCTCCGGCCAACATGCCCAACTGCAGCAACAGCTCCCAAACCGAAGGAGCCAGGACCCAAAGACCTAGCTGGCCTGAAGGGCCCCCAGGGGGCCCCCAAGCAGCCCCTCTCCATTTGGGTCTGGGGGCTTTCGTTGGGCCGGGAACCTGGGAGAATCCTGCAAGGTTGCAGTTCGCGGCCCGAGAAGCACTCTCCGGCCAACATGCCCAACTGCAGCAACAGCTCCCAAACCGAAGGAGCCACGACCCAAAGACCTAGCTGGCCTGAAGGGCCCCCAGGGGGCCCCCAAGCAGCCCCTCTCCATTTGGGTCTGGGGGCTTTCGTTGGGCCGGGAACCTGGGAGAATCCTGCAAGGTTGCAGTTCGCGGCCCGAGAAGCACTCTCCGGCCAACATGCCCAACTGCAGCAACAGCTCCCAAACCGAAGGAGCCAGGACCCAAAGACCTAGCTGGCCTGAAGGGGCCCCAGGGGGCCCCCAAGCAGCACCTCTCAATTTGGGTCTGGGGGCTTTAGTTGGGCCGGGAACCTGGGAGATTCCTGCAAGGTTGCAGTTCGCGGCCGGAGAAGCACTCTCCGGCCAACATGCCCAACTGCAGCAACAGCTCCCAAAGCGAAGGAGCCAGGACCCAAAGACCTAGCTGGCCTGAAGGGCCCCCAGGGGGCCCCCAAGCAGCCCCTCTCCATTTGGGTCTGGGGGCTTTCTTTAGGATGATAACCTGGGAGATACCAGCAAGGTTGCAGTTCGCGGCCCGAGAAGCACTCTCCGGCCAACATGCCCAACTGCAGCAACAGCTCCCAAACCGAAGGAGCCAGGACACAAAGACCTAGCTGGCCTGAAGGGCCCCCAGGGGGCCCCCAAGCAGCCCCTCTCAATTTGGGTCTGGGGGCTTTCGTTGGGCCGGGAACCTGGGAGATTCCTGCAAGGTTGCAGTTCGCGGCCCGAGAAGCACTCTCCGGCCAACATGCCCAACTGCAGCAACAGCTCCCAAAGCGAAGGAGCCAGGACCCAAAGACCTAGCTGTCCTGAAGGGCCACCAGGGGGCCCCCAAGCAGCCCCTCTCAATTTGGGTCTGGGGGCTTTCGTTGGGCATGGATACCTGGGAGAATCCTGCAAGGTTACAGTTCGCGGCCCGAGAAGCACTCTCCGGCCAACATGCCCAACTGCAGCAACAGCTCCCAAACCGAAGGAGCCAGGACCCAAAGACCTAGCTGGCCTGAAGGGCCCCCAGGGGGCCACCAAGCAGCCCCTCTCAATTTGGGTCTGGGGGCTTTCGTTGGGAGGGGAACCTGGGAGAATCCTGCAAGGTTGCAGTTCGCGGCCCGAGAAGCACTCTCCGGCCAACATGCCCAACTGCAGCAACAGCTCCCAAAGCGAAGGAGCCAGGACCCAAAGACCTAGCTGGCCTGAAGGTGCCCCAGGGGGCCCCCAAGCAGCACCTCTCAATTTGGGTCTGGGGGCTTTCGTTGGGCATGGAACCTGGGAGATTCCTGCAAGGTTGCAGTTCGCGGCCCGAGAAGCACTCTCCGGCCAACATGCCCAACTGCAGCAACAGCTCCCAAACCGAAGGAGCCAGGACCCAAAGACCTAGCTGGCCTGAAGGGCCCCCAGGGGGTCCAAAGAAGTCCCTCTCAATTTGGGTCTGGGGGCTTTTTTTGGGCCGGGAACCTGGGAGAATCCTGCAAGGTTGCAGTTCGCGGCCCGAGAAGCACTCTCCGGCCAACATGCCCAATATCCAGCAACAGCTCCCAAAGCGAAGGAGCCAGGACCCAAAGAGCTAGCTGGCCTGAAGGGCCCCCAGAAGGCCACCAAGCAGCCCCTCTCCATTTGGGTCTGGGGGCTTTCGTTGGGCATGTATACCTGAGAGGTACCTGCAAGTTACAGTTCGCGGCCCGAGAAGCACTCTCCGGCCAACATGCCCAACTGCAGCAACAGCTCCCAAAGCGAAGGAGCCAGGACCCAAAGACCTAGCTGGCCTGAAGGGCCCCCAGGGGGCCCCCAAGCAGCCCCTCTCCATTTGGGTCTGGGGGTTTTCGTTGGGCCGGGAACCTGGGAGGTACCTGCAAGGTTGCAGTTCGCGGCCCGAGAAGCACTCTCCGGCCAACATGCCCAACTGCAGCAACAGCTCCCAAACCGAAGGAGCCAGGACCCAAAGACCTAGCTGGCCTGAAGGGCCCCCAGGGGGCCCCCAAGCAGCCCCTCTCCATTTGGGTCTGGGGGCTTTCGTTGGGCCGGGAACCTGGGAGAATCCTGCAAGGTTGCAGTTCGCGGCCCGAGAAGCACTCTCCGGCCAACATGCCCAACTGCAGCAACAGCTCCCAAACCGAAGGAGCCAGGACCCAAAGACCTAGCTGGCCTGAAGGGCCCCCAGGGGGCCCCCAAGCAGCCCCTCTCCATTTGGGTCTGGGGGCTTTCGTTGGGCCGGGAACCTGGGAGAATCCTGCAAGGTTGCAGTTCGCGGCCCGAGAAGCACTCTCCGGCCAACATGCCCAACTGCAGCAACAGCTCCCAAACCGAAGGAGCCAGGACCCAAAGACCTAGCTGGCCTGAAGGGGCCCCAGGGGGCCCCCAAGCAGCACCTCTCAATTTGGGTCTGGGGGCTTTCGTTGGGCCGGGAACCTGGGAGGTACCTGCAAGGTTGCAGTTCGCGGCCCGAGAAGCACTCTCCGCCCAACATGCCCAACTGCAGCAACAGCTCCCAAACCGAAGGAGCCAGGACCCAAAGACCTAGCTGGCCTGAAGGGCCCCCAGGGGGCCCCCAAGTAGGCCCTCTCCATTTGGGTCTGGGGGCTTTCTTTAGGCTGAGAACCTGGGAGATACCAGCAAGGTTGCAGTTCGCGGCCCGAGAAGCACTCTCCGGCCAACATGCCCAATATCCAGCAACAGCTCCCAAAGCGAAGGAGCCAGGACCCAAAGACCTAGCTGGCCTGAAGGGCCCCCAGGGGGCCCCCAAGCAGCCCCTCTCCATTTGGGTCTGGGGGCTTTCGTTGGGCATGTATACCTGAGAGGTACCTGCAAGTTACAGTTCGCGGCCCGAGAAGCACTCTCCGCCCAACATGCCCAACTGCAGCAACAGCTCCCAAAGCGAAGGAGCCAGGACACAAAGACCTAGCTGGCCTGAAGGGCCCCCAGGGGGCCACCAAGCAGCCCCTCTCAATTTGGGTCTGGGGGCTTTCGTTGGGCATGGATACCTGAGAGGTACCTGCAAGGTTGCAGTTCGCGGCCCGAGAAGCACTCTCCGACCAACATGCTCAACTGCAGCAACAGCTCCCAAACCGAAGGAGCCAGGACCCAAAGACCTAGCTGGCCTGAAGGGCCCCCATGGGACCCCCAAGGAGCTCCTCTCCATTTGGGTCTGGGGGCTTTAGTTGGGCCGGGAACCTGGGAGGTACCAGCAAGGTTCCAGTTCGCGGCCGGAGAAGCACTCTCCGGCCAACATGCCCAACTGCAGCAACAGCTCCCAAAGCGAAGGAGCCAGGACCCAAAGACCTAGCTGGCCTGAAGGGCCCCCAGGGGGCCCCCAAGCAGCCCCTCTCCATTTGGGTCTGGGGGCTTTCGTTGGGCATGGAACCTGGGAGATTCCTGCAAGGTTGCAGTTCGAGGCCCGAGAAGCACTCTCCGGCCAACATGCCCAACTGCAGCAACAGCTCCCAAACCGAAGGAGCCAGGACACAAAGACCTAGCTGGCCTGAAGGGCCCCCAGGGGGCCCCCAAGCAGCCCCTCTCAATTTGGGTCTGGGGGCTTTCGTTGGGCCGGGAACCTGGGAGATTCATGCAAGGTTGCAGTTCGCGGCCCGAGAAGCACTCTCCGGCCAACATGCCCAACTGCAGCAACAGCTCCCAAAGCGAAGGAGCCAGGACCCAAAGACCTAGCTGGCCTGAAGGGCCCCCAGGGGGCCCCCAAGCAGCCCCTCTCCATTTGGGTCTGGGGCTTTCGTTTGGCCGGGAACCTGGGAGAATCCTGCAAGGTTGCAGTTCGCGGCCCGAGAAGCACTCTCCGGCCAACATGCCCAACTGCAGCAACAGCTCCCAAACCGAAGGAGCCAGGACCCAAAGACCTAGCTGGCCTGAAGGGCCCCCAGGGGGCCCCCAAGCAGCCCCTCTCAATTTGGGTCTGGGGGCTTTCGTTGAGCCGGGAACCTGGGAGATTCCTGCAAGGTTGCAGTTCGCGGCCCGAGAAGCACTCTCCGGCCAACATGCACAACTGCAGCAACAGCTCCCAAACCGAAGGAGCCAGGACCCAAAGACCTAGCTGGCCTGAAGGGCCCCCAGGGGGCCCCCAAGCAGCCCCTCTCACTTTGGGTCTGGGGGCTTTCGTTGGGCATGGAACCTGGGAGAATCCTGCAAGGTTGCAGTTCGCGGCCCGAGAAGCACTCTCCGGCCAACATGCCCAACTGCAGCAACAGCTCCCAAAGCGAAGGAGCCAGGACCCAAAGACCTAGCTGGCCTGAAGGGCCCCCAGGGGGGCCCCAAGGAGCTCCTCTCCATTTGGGTTGGGGGCTTTCGTTGGGCCGGGAACCTGGGAGAATCCTGCAAGGTTGCAGTTCGCGGCCCGAGAAGCACTCTCCGGCCAACATGCCCAACTGCAGCAACAGCTCCCAAAGCGAAGGAGCCAGGACCCAAAGACCTAGCTGGCCTGAAGGGCCCCCAGGGGGCCCCCAAGTAGGCCCTCTCCATTTGGGTCTGGGGGCTTTCTTTAGGCTGAGAACCTGGGAGATACCAGCAAGGTTGCAGTTCGCGGCCCGAGAAGCACTCTCCGGCCAACATGCCCAATATCCAGCAACAGCTCCCAAAGCGAAGGAGCCAGGACCCAAAGACCTAGCTGGCCTGAAGGGCCCCCAGGGGGCCACCAAGCAGCCCCTCTCCATTTGGGTCTGGGGGCTTTCGTTGGGCATGTATACCTGAGAGGTACCTGCAAGTTACAGTTCGCGGCCCGAGAAGCACTCTCCGCCCAACATGCCCAACTGCAGCAACAGCTCCCAAAGCGAAGGAGCCAGGACACAAAGACCTAGCTGGCCTGAAGGGCCCCCAGGGGGCCACCAAGCAGCCCCTCTCAATTTGGGTCTGGGGGCTTTCGTTGGGCATGGATACCTGAGAGGTACCTGCAAGGTTGCAGTTCGCGGCCCGAGAAGCACTCTCCGACCAACATGCTCAACTGCAGCAACAGCTCCCAAACCGAAGGAGCCAGGACCCAAAGACCTAGCTGGCCTGAAGGGTCCCCATGGGACCCCCAAGGAGCTCCTCTCCATTTGGGTCTGGGGGCTTTAGTTGGGCCGGGAACCTGGGAGGTACCAGCAAGGTTCCAGTTCGCGGCCGGAGAAGCACTCTCCGGCCAACATGCCCAACTGCAGCAACAGCTCCCAAAGCGAAGGAGCCAGGACCCAAAGACCTAGCTGGCCTGAAGGGCCCCCAGGGGGCCCCCAAGCAGCCCCTCTCCATTTGGGTCTGGGGGCTTTCGTTGGGCATGGAACCTGGGAGATTCCTGCAAGGTTGCAGTTCGAGGCCCGAGAAGCACTCTCCGGCCAACATGCCCAACTGCAGCAACAGCTCCCAAACCGAAGGAGCCAGGACACAAAGACCTAGCTGGCCTGAAGGGCCCCCAGGGGGCCCCCAAGCAGCCCCTCTCAATTTGGGTCTGGGGGCTTTTGTTGGGCCGGGAACCTGGGAGATTCCTTCAAGGTAGCAGTTCGCGGCCCGAGAAGCACTCTCCGCCCAACATGCCCAACTGCAGCAACAGCTCCAAAAGCGAAGGAGCCAGGACCCAAAGACCTAGCTGGCCTGAAGGGCCCCCAGGGGGCCCCCAAGCAGCCCCTCTCAATTTGGGTCTGGGGGCTTTCGTTGGGCCGGGAACCTGGGAGAATCCTGCAAGGTTGCAGTTCGCGGCCCGAGAAGCACTCTCCGGCCAACATGCCCAACTGCAGCAACAGCTCCCAAAGCGAAGGAGCCAGGACCCAAAGACCTAGCTGGCCTGAAGGGCCCCCAGGGGGCCCCCAAGCAGCCCCTCTCCATTTGGGTCTGGGGCTTTCGTTGGGCCGGGAACCTGGGAGAATCCTGCAAGGTTGCAGTTCGCGGCCCGAGAAGCACTCTCCGGCCAACATGCCCAACTGCAGCAACAGCTCCCAAAGTGAAGGAGCCAGGACCCAAAGACCTAGCTGGCCTGAAGGGCCCCCAGGGGGCCCCCAAGCAGCCCCTCTCAATTTGGGTCTGGGGGCTTTCGTTGGGCCGGGAACCTGGGAGATTCATGCAAGGTTGCAGTTCGCGGCCCGAGAAGCACTCTCCGGCCAACATGCCCAACTGCAGCAACAGCTCCCAAAGCGAAGGAGCCAGGACCCAAAGACCTAGCTGGCCTGAAGGGCCCCCAGGGGGCCCCCAAGCAGCCCCTCTCACTTTGGGTCTGGGGGCTTTCGTTGGGCCGGGAACCTGGGAGAATCCTGCAAGGTTGCAGTTCGCGGCCCGAGAAGCACTCTCCGGCCAACATGCCCAACTGCAGCAACAGCTCCCAAACCGAAGGAGCCAGGACCCAAAGACCTAGCTGGCCTGAAGGGCCCCCAGGGGGGCCCCAAGCAGCCCCTCTCAATTTTGGTCTGGGGGCTTTCGTTGGGCCGGGAACCTGGGAGAATCCTGCAAGGTTGCAGTTCGCGGCCCGAGAAGCACTCTCCGGCCAACATGCCCAACTGCAGCAACAGCTCCCAAACCGAAGGAGCCAGGACCCAAAGACCTAGCTGGCCTGAAGGGCCCCCAGGGGGCCCCCAAGTAGGCCCTCTCCATTTGGGTCTGGGGGCTTTCTTTAGGCTGAGAACCTGGGAGATACCAGCAAGGTTGCAGTTCGCGGCCCGAGAAGCACTCTCCGCCCAACATGCCCAATATCCAGCAACAGCTCCCAAAGCGAAGGAGCCAGGACCCAAAGACCTAGCTGGCCTGAAGGGCCCCCAGGGGGCCACCAAGCAGCCCCTCTCCATTTGGGTCTGGGGGCTTTCGTTGGGCATGTATACCTGAGAGGTACCTGCAAGTTACAGTTCGCGTCCCGAGAAGCACTCTCCGGCCAACATGCCCAACTGCAGCAACAGCTCCCAAAGCGAAGGAGCCAGGACACAAAGACCTAGCTGGCCTGAAGGGCCCCCAGGGGGCCACCAAGCAGCCCCTCTCAATTTGGGTCTGGGGGCTTTCGTTGGGCATGGATACCTGAGAGGTACCTGCAAGGTTGCAGTTCGCGGCCCGAGAAGCACTCTCCGGCCAACATGCCCAACTGCAGCAACAGCTCCCAAAGCGAAGGAGCCAGGACCCAAAGACCTAGCTGGCCTGAAGGGCCCCCAGGGGGCCCCCAAGCAGCCCCTCTCAATTTGGGTCTGGGGGCTTTCGTTGGGCCGGGAACCTGGGAGATTCATGCAAGGTTGCAGTTCGCGGCCCGAGAAGCACTCTCCGGCCAACATGCCCAACTGCAGCAACAGCTCCCAAAGCGAAGGAGCCAGGACACAAAGACCTAGCTGGCCTGAAGGGCCCCCAGGGGGCCCCCAAGCAGCCCCTCTCCATTTGGGTCTGGGGGCTTTTGTTGGGCATGGAACCTGGGAGATTCCTGCAAGGTTGCAGTTCGCGGCCCGAGAAGCACTCTCCGGCCAACATGCCCAACTGCAGCAACAGCTCCCAAACCGAAGGAGCCAGGACCCAAAGACCTAGCTGGCCTGAAGGGCCCCCAGGGGGCCCCCAAGCAGCCCCTCTCCATTTGGGTCTGGGGGCTTTGGTTGGGCCGGGAACCTGGGAGATTCCTGCAACGTTGCAGTTCGAGGCCCGAGAAGCACTCTCCGGCCAACATGCCCAACGTCAACAACAGCTCCCAAACCGAATGAGCCAGGACACAAAGACCTAGCTGGCCTGAAGGGCCCCCAGGGGGCCCCCAAGCAGCCCCTCTCCATTTGGGCCTGGGGGCTTTCTTTAGGATGATAACCTGGGAGATACCAGCAAGGTTGCAGTTCGCGGCCCGAGAAGCACTCTCCGGCCAACATGCCCAACTGCAGCAACAGCTCCCAAAGCGAAGGAGCCAGGACCCAAAGACCTAGCTGGCCTGAAGGGCCCCCAGGGGGCCCCCAAGCAGCCCCTCTCAATTTGGGTCTGGGGGCTTTCGTTGGGCCGGGAACCTGGGAGAATCCTGCAAGGTTGCAGTTCGCGGCCCGAGAAGCACTCTCCGGCCAACATGCCCAACTGCAGCAACAGCTCCCAAAGCGAAGGAGCCAGGACCCAAAGACCTAGCTGGCCTGAAGGGCCCCCAGGGGGCCCCCAAGCAGCCCCTCTCAATTTGGGTCTGGGGGCTTTCGTTGGGCCGGGAACCTGGGAGAATCCTGCAAGGTTGCAGTTCGCGGCCCGAGAAGCACTCTCCGCCCAACATGCCCAACTGCAGCAACAGCTCCCAAACCGAAGGAGCCAGGACCCAAAGACCTAGCTGGCCTGAAGGGCCCCCAGGGGGCCACCAAGCAGCCCCTCTCAATTTGGGTCTGGGGGCTTTCATTGGGAGGGGAACCTGGGAGAATGCTGCAAGGTTGCAGTTCGCGGCCCGAGAAGCACTCTCCGGCCAACATGCCCAACTGCAGCAACAGCTCCCAAAGCGAAGGAGCCAGGACCCAAAGACCTAGCTGGCCTGAAGGGGCCCCAGGGGGCCCCCAAGCAGCCCCTCTCCATTTGGGTCTGGGGGCTTTCGTTGGGCCGGGAACCTGGGAGGTACCTGCAAGGTTGCAGTTCGCGGCCCGAGAAGCACTCTCCGGCCAACATGCCCAACTGCAGCAACAGCTCCCAAAGCGAAGGAGCCAGGACCCAAAGACCTAGCTGTCCTGAAGGGCCACCAGGGGGCCCCCAAGCAGCCCCTCTCCATTTGGGTCTGGGGGCTTTCGTTGGGCATGGATACCTGAGAGGTACCTGCAAGGTTACAGTTCGCGGCCCGAGAAGCACTCTCCGGCCAACATGCCCAACTGCAGCAACAGCTCCCAAACCGAAGGAGCCAGGACCCAAAGACCTAGCTGGCCTGAAGGGCCCCCAGGGCGCCCCCAAGCAGCCCCTCTCCATTTGGGTCTGGGGGCTTTCGTTGGGCCGGGAACCTGGGAGATTCCTGCAAGGTTGCAGTTCGAGGCCCGAGAAGCACTCTCCGGCCAACATGCCCAACTGCAGCAACAGCTCCCAAAGCGGAGGAGCCAGGACCCAAAGAGCTAGCTGGCCTGAAGGGCCCCCAGGGGGCCCCCAAGCAGCCCCTCTCCATTTGGGTCTGGGGGCTTTCGTTGGGCCGGGAACCTGGGAGAATCCTGCAAGGTTGCAGTTCGCGGCCCGAGAAGCACTCTCCGGCCAACATGCCCAACTGCAGCAACAGCTCCCAAACCGAAGGAGCCAGGACCCAAAGACCTAGCTGGCCTGAAGGGCCCCCAGGGGGCCCCCAAGCAGCCCCTCTCCATTTGGGTCTGGGGGCTTTCGTTGGGCATGGAACCTGGGAGAATCCTGCAAGGTTGCAGTTCGCGGCCCGAGAAGCACTCTCCGGCCAACATGCCCAACTGCAGCAACAGCTCCCAAAGCGAAGGAGCCAGGACCCAAAGACCTAGCTGGCCTGAAGGGCCCCCAGGGGGCCACCAAGCAGCCCCTCTCAATTTGGGTCTGGGGGCTTTCGTTGGGCCGGGAACCTGGGAGAATCCTGCAAGGTTGCAGTTCGCGGCCCGAGAAGCACTCTCCGCCCAACATGCCCAACTGCAGCAACAGCTCCCAAACCGAAGGAGCCAGGACCCAAAGACCTAGCTGGCCTGAAGGGGCCCCAGGGGGCCCCCAAGCAGCCCCTCTCCATTTGGGTCTGGGGGCTTTCGTTGGGCCGGGAACCTGGGAGGTACCTGCAAGGTTGCAGTTCGCGGCCCGAGAAGCACTCTCCGGCCAACATGCCCAAGTGCAGCAACAGCTCCCAAAGCGAAGGAGCCAGGACCCAAAGACCTAGCTGGCCTGAAGGGCCCCCAGGGGGCCACCAAGCAGCCCCTCTCCATTTGGGTCTGGGGGCTTTCGTTGGGCCGGGAACCTGGGAGATTCCTGCAAGGTTGCAGTTCGAGGCCCGAGAAGCACTCTCCGGCCAACATGCCCAACTGCAGCAACAGCTCCCAAACCGAATGAGCCAGGACACAAAGACCTAGCTGGCCTGAAGGGCCCCCAGGGGGCCCCCAAGTAGGCCCTCTCCATTTGGGTCTGGGGGCTTTCTTTAGGCTGAGAACCTGGGAGGTACCAGCAAGGTTGCAGTTCGCGGCCCGAGAAGCACTCTCCGGCCAACATGCCCAATATCCAGCAACAGCTCCCAAAGCGAAGGAGCCAGGACCCAAAGACCTAGCTGGCCTGAAGGGCCCCCAGAAGGCCACAAAGCAGCCCCTCTCCATTTGGGTCTGGGGGCTTTCGTTGGGCATGTATACCTGAGAGGTACCTGCAAGTTACAGTTCGCGGCCCGAGAAGCACTCTCCGGCCAACATGCCCAACTGCAGCAACAGCTCCCAAAGCGAAGGAGCCAGGACACAAAGACCTAGCTGGCCTGAAGGGCCCCCAGGGGGCCCCCAAGCAGCCCCTCTCAATTTGGGTCTGGGGGCTTTCGTTGGGCATGGATACCTGAGAGGTACCTGCAAGGTTGCAGTTCGCGGCCCGAGAAGCACTCTCCGGCCAACATGCTCAACTGCAGCAACAGCTCCCAAACCGAAGGAGCCAGGACCCAAAGACCTAGCTGGCCTGAAGGGCCCCCATGGGGCCCCCAAGGAGCTCCTCTCCATTTGGGTCTGGGGGCTTTAGTTGGGCCGGGAACCTGGGAGGTACCAGCAAGGTTCCAGTTCGCGGCCGGAGAAGCACTCTCCGGCCAACATGCCCAACTGCAGCAACAGCTCCCAAAGCGAAGGAGCCAGGACCCAAAGACCTAGCTGGCCTGAAGGGCCCCAAGGGGGCCCCCATGCAGCCCCTCTCCATTTGGGTCTGGGGGCTTTTGTTGGGCATGGAACCTGGGAGATTCCTGCAAGGTTGCAGTTCGAGGCCCGAGAAGCACTCTCCGGCCAACATGCCCAACTGCAGCAACAGCTCCCAAACCGAATGAGCCAGGACACAAAGACCTAGCTGACCTGAAGGGCCCCCAGGGGGCCCCCAAGCAGCCCCTCTCAATTTGGGTCTGGGGGCTTTCGTTGGGCCGGGAACCTGGGAGATTCCTTCAAGGTTGCAGTTCGCGGCCCGAGAAGCACTCTCCGCCCAACATGCCCAACTGCAGCAACAGCTCCCAAAGCGAAGGAGCCAGGACCCAAAGACCTAGCTGGCCTGAAGGGCCCCCAGGGGGCCCCCAAGCAGCTCCTCTCAATTTGGGTCTGGGGGTTTTCGTTGGGCCGGGAACCTGGGAGGTACCTGCAAGGTTGCAGTTCGCGGCCCGAGAAGCACTCTCCGGCCAACATGCCCAACTGCAGCAACAGCTCCCAAACCGAAGGAGCCAGGACCCAAAGACCTAGCTGGCCTGAAGGGCCCCCAGGGGGCCCCCAAGCAGCCCCTCTCCATTTGGGTCTGGGGGCTTTCGTTGGGCCGGGAACCTGGGAGAATCCTGCAAGGTTGCAGTTCGCGGCCCGAGAAGCACTCTCCGGCCAACATGCCCAACTGCAGCAACAGCTCCCAAAGCGAAGGAGCCAGGACCCAAAGACCTAGCTGGCCTGAAGGGCCCCCAGGGGGCCCCCAAGCAGCCCCTCTCAATTTGGGTCTGGGGGCTTTCGTTGGGCCGGGAACCTGGGAGATTCATGCAAGGTTGCAGTTCGCGGCCCGAGAAGCACTCTCCGGCCAACATGCCCAACTGCAGCAACAGCTCCCAAAGCGAAGGAGCCAGGACCCAAAGACCTAGCTGGCCTGAAGGGCCCCCAGGGGGCCCCCAAGCAGCCCCTCTCAATTTGGGTCTGGGGGCTTTCGTTGGGCATGGAACCTGGGAGAATCCTGCAAGGTTGCAGTTCGCGGCCCGAGAAGCACTCTCCGGCCAACATGCCCAACTGCAGCAACAGCTCCCAAACCGAAGGAGCCAGGACCCAAAGACCTAGCTGGCCTGAAGGGCCCCCAGGGGGGCCCCAAGCAGCCCCTCTCAATTTGGGTCTGGGGGCTTTCGTTGGGCCGTGAACCTGGGAGAATCCTGCAAGGTTGCAGTTCGCGGCCCGAGAAGCACTCTCCGGCCAACATGCCCAATATCCAGCAACAGCTCCCAAAGCGAAGGAGCCAGGACCCAAAGACCTAGCTGGCCTGAAGGGCCCCCAGGGGGCCACCAAGCAGCCCCTCTCCATTTGGGTCTGGGGGCTTTCGTTGGGCATGTATACCTGAGAGGTACCTGCAAGTTACAGTTCGCGGCCCGAGAAGCACTCTCCGCCCAACATGCCCAACTGCAGCAACAGCTCCCAAAGCGAAGGAGCCAGGACACAAAGACCTAGCTGGCCTGAAGGGCCCCCAGGGGGCCCCCAAGCAGCCCCTCTCAATTTGGGTCTGGGGGCTTTCGTTGGGCATGGATACCTGAGAGGTACCTGCAAGGTTGCAGTTCGCGGCCCGAGAAGCACTCTCCGGCCAACATGCTCAACTGCAGCAACAGCTCCCAAACCGAAGGAGCCAGGACCCAAAGACCTAGCTGGCCTGAAGGGCCCCCATGGGGCCCCCAAGGAGCTCCTCTCCATTTGGGTCTGGGGGCTTTAGTTGGGCCGGGAACCTGGGAGGTACCAGCAAGGTTCCAGTTCGCGGCCGGAGAAGCACTCTCCGGCCAACATGCCCAACTGCAGCAACAGCTCCCAAAGCGAAGGAGCCAGGACCCAAAGACCTAGCTGGCCTGAAGGGCCCCAAGGGGGCCCCCATGCAGCCCCTCTCCATTTGGGTCTGGGGGCTTTTGTTGGGCATGGAACCTGGGAGATTCCTGCAAGGTTGCAGTTCGAGGCCCGAGAAGCACTCTCCGGCCAACATGCCCAACTGCAGCAACAGCTCCCAAACCGAATGAGCCAGGACACAAAGACCTAGCTGGCCTGAAGGGCCCCCAGGGGGCCCCCAAGCAGCCCCTCTCAATTTGGGTCTGGGGGCTTTCGTTGGGCCGGGAACCTGGGAGATTCCTTCAAGGTTGCAGTTCGCGGCCCGAGAAGCACTCTCCGGCCAACATGCCCAACTGCAGCAACAGCTCCCAAACCGAAGGAGCCAGGACCCAAAGACCTAGCTGGCCTGAAGGGCCCCCAGGGGGCCCCCAAGCAGCTCCTCTCAATTTGGGTCTGGGGGTTTTCGTTGGGCCGGGAACCTGGGAGGTACCTGCAAGGTTGCAGTTCGCGGCCCGAGAAGCACTCTCCGGCCAACATGCCCAACTGCAGCAACAGCTCCCAAACCGAAGGAGCCAGGACCCAAAGACCTAGCTGGCCTGAAGGGCCCCCAGGGGGCCCCCAAGCAGCCCCTCTCCATTTGGGTCTGGGGGCTTTCGTTGGGCCGGGAACCTGGGAGAATCCTGCAAGGTTGCAGTTCGCGGCCCGAGAAGCACTCTCCGGCCAACATGCCCAATATCCAGCAACAGCTCCCAAAGCGAAGGAGCCAGGACCCAAAGACCTAGCTGGCCTGAAGGGCCCCCAGGGGGCCACCAAGCAGCCCCTCTCCATTTGGGTCTGGGGGCTTTCGTTGGGCATGTATACCTGAGAGGTACCTGCAAGTTACAGTTCGCGGCCCGAGAAGCACTCTCCGCCCAACATGCCCAACTGCAGCAACAGCTCCCAAAGCGAAGGAGCCAGGACACAAAGACCTAGCTGGCCTGAAGGGCCCCCAGGGGGCCACCAAGCAGCCCCTCTCAATTTGGGTCTGGGGGCTTTCGTTGGGCATGGATACCTGAGAGGTACCTGCAAGGTTGCAGTTCGCGGCCCGAGAAGCACTCTCCGACCAACATGCTCAACTGCAGCAACAGCTCCCAAACCGAAGGAGCCAGGACCCAAAGACCTAGCTGGCCTGAAGGGTCCCCATGGGACCCCCAAGGAGCTCCTCTCCATTTGGGTCTGGGGGCTTTAGTTGGGCCGGGAACCTGGGAGGTACCAGCAAGGTTCCAGTTCGCGGCCGGAGAAGCACTCTCCGGCCAACATGCCCAACTGCAGCAACAGCTCCCAAAGCGAAGGAGCCAGGACCCAAAGACCTAGCTGGCCTGAAGGGCCCCCAGGGGGCCCCCAAGCAGCCCCTCTCCATTTGGGTCTGGGGGCTTTCGTTGGGCATGGAACCTGGGAGATTCCTGCAAGGTTGCAGTTCGAGGCCCGAGAAGCACTCTCCGGCCAACATGCCCAACTGCAGCAACAGCTCCCAAACCGAAGGAGCCAGGACACAAAGACCTAGCTGGCCTGAAGGGCCCCCAGGGGGCCCCCAAGCAGCCCCTCTCCATTTGGGTCTGGGGCTTTCGTTGGGCCGGGAACCTGGGAGAATCCTGCAAGGTTGCAGTTCGCGGCCCGAGAAGCACTCTCCGGCCAACATGCCCAACTGCAGCAACAGCTCCCAAAGTGAAGGAGCCAGGACCCAAAGACCTAGCTGGCCTGAAGGGCCCCCAGGGGGCCCCCAAGCAGCCCCTCTCAATTTGGGTCTGGGGGCTTTCGTTGGGCCGGGAACCTGGGAGATTCATGCAAGGTTGCAGTTCGCGGCCCGAGAAGCACTCTCCGGCCAACATGCCCAACTGCAGCAACAGCTCCCAAAGCGAAGGAGCCAGGACCCAAAGACCTAGCTGGCCTGAAGGGCCCCCAGGGGGCCCCCAAGCAGCCCCTCTCACTTTGGGTCTGGGGGCTTTCGTTGGGCCGGGAACCTGGGAGAATCCTGCAAGGTTGCAGTTCGCGGCCCGAGAAGCACTCTCCGGCCAACATGCCCAACTGCAGCAACAGCTCCCAAACCGAAGGAGCCAGGACCCAAAGACCTAGCTGGCCTGAAGGGCCCCCAGGGGGGCCCCAAGCAGCCCCTCTCAATTTTGGTCTGGGGGCTTTCGTTGGGCCGGGAACCTGGGAGAATCCTGCAAGGTTGCAGTTCGCGGCCCGAGAAGCACTCTCCGGCCAACATGCCCAACTGCAGCAACAGCTCCCAAACCGAAGGAGCCAGGACCCAAAGACCTAGCTGGCCTGAAGGGCCCCCAGGGGGCCCCCAAGTAGGCCCTCTCCATTTGGGTCTGGGGGCTTTCTTTAGGCTGAGAACCTGGGAGATACCAGCAAGGTTGCAGTTCGCGGCCCGAGAAGCACTCTCCGCCCAACATGCCCAATATCCAGCAACAGCTCCCAAAGCGAAGGAGCCAGGACCCAAAGACCTAGCTGGCCTGAAGGGCCCCCAGGGGGCCACCAAGCAGCCCCTCTCCATTTGGGTCTGGGGGCTTTCGTTGGGCATGTATACCTGAGAGGTACCTGCAAGTTACAGTTCGCGGCCCGAGAAGCACTCTCCGGCCAACATGCCCAACTGCAGCAACAGCTCCCAAAGCGAAGGAGCCAGGACACAAAGACCTAGCTGGCCTGAAGGGCCCCCAGGGGGCCACCAAGCAGCCCCTCTCAATTTGGGTCTGGGGGCTTTCGTTGGGCATGGATACCTGAGAGGTACCTGCAAGGTTGCAGTTCGCGGCCCGAGAAGCACTCTCCGGCCAACATGCCCAACTGCAGCAACAGCTCCCAAAGCGAAGGAGCCAGGACCCAAAGACCTAGCTGGCCTGAAGGGCCCCCAGGGGGCCCCCAAGCAGCCCCTCTCAATTTGGGTCTGGGGGCTTTCGTTGGGCCGGGAACCTGGGAGATTCATGCAAGGTTGCAGTTCGCGGCCCGAGAAGCACTCTCCGGCCAACATGCCCAACTGCAGCAACAGCTCCCAAAGCGAAGGAGCCAGGACCCAAAGACCTAGCTGGCCTGAAGGGCCCCCAGGGGGCCCCCAAGCAGCCCCTCTCCATTTGGGTCTGGGGGCTTTTGTTGGGCATGGAACCTGGGAGATTCCTGCAAGGTTGCAGTTCGCGGCCCGAGAAGCACTCTCCGGCCAACATGCCCAACTGCAGCAACAGCTCCCAAACCGAAGGAGCCAGGACCCAAAGACCTAGCTGGCCTGAAGGGCCCCCAGGGGGCCCCCAAGCAGCCCCTCTCCATTTGGGTCTGGGGGCTTTGGTTGGGCCGGGAACCTGGGAGATTCCTGCAACGTTGCAGTTCGAGGCCCGAGAAGCACTCTCCGGCCAACATGCCCAACGTCAACAACAGCTCCCAAACCGAATGAGCCAGGACACAAAGACCTAGCTGGCCTGAAGGGCCCCCAGGGGGCCCCCAAGCAGCCCCTCTCCATTTGGGCCTGGGGGCTTTCTTTAGGATGATAACCTGGGAGATACCAGCAAGGTTGCAGTTCGCGGCCCGAGAAGCACTCTCCGGCCAACATGCCCAACTGCAGCAACAGCTCCCAAAGCGAAGGAGCCAGGACCCAAAGACCTAGCTGGCCTGAAGGGCCCCCAGGGGGCCCCCAAGCAGCCCCTCTCAATTTGGGTCTGGGGGCTTTCGTTGGGCCGGGAACCTGGGAGAATCCTGCAAGGTTGCAGTTCGCGGCCCGAGAAGCACTCTCCGGCCAACATGCCCAACTGCAGCAACAGCTCCCAAAGCGAAGGAGCCAGGACCCAAAGACCTAGCTGGCCTGAAGGGCCCCCAGGGGGCCCCCAAGCAGCCCCTCTCAATTTGGGTCTGGGGGCTTTCGTTGGGCCGGGAACCTGGGAGAATCCTGCAAGGTTGCAGTTCGCGGCCCGAGAAGCACTCTCCGCCCAACATGCCCAACTGCAGCAACAGCTCCCAAACCGAAGGAGCCAGGACCCAAAGACCTAGCTGGCCTGAAGGGCCCCCAGGGGGCCACCAAGCAGCCCCTCTCAATTTGGGTCTGGGGGCTTTCATTGGGAGGGGAACCTGGGAGAATCCTGCAAGGTTGCAGTTCGCGGCCCGAGAAGCACTCTCCGGCCAACATGCCCAACTGCAGCAACAGCTCCCAAAGCGAAGGAGCCAGGACCCAAAGACCTAGCTGGCCTGAAGGGGCCCCAGGGGGCCCCCAAGCAGCCCCTCTCCATTTGGGTCTGGGGGCTTTCGTTGGGCCGGGAACCTGGGAGGTACCTGCAAGGTTGCAGTTCGCGGCCCGAGAAGCACTCTCCGGCCAACATGCCCAACTGCAGCAACAGCTCCCAAAGCGAAGGAGCCAGGACCCAAAGACCTAGCTGTCCTGAAGGGCCACCAGGGGGCCCCCAAGCAGCCCCTCTCCATTTGGGTCTGGGGGCTTTCGTTGGGCATGGATACCTGAGAGGTACCTGCAAGGTTACAGTTCGCGGCCCGAGAAGCACTCTCCGGCCAACATGCCCAACTGCAGCAACAGCTCCCAAACCGAAGGAGCCAGGACCCAAAGACCTAGCTGGCCTGAAGGGCCCCCAGGGCGCCCCCAAGCAGCCCCTCTCCATTTGGGTCTGGGGGCTTTCGTTGGGCCGGGAACCTGGGAGATTCCTGCAAGGTTGCAGTTCGAGGCCCGAGAAGCACTCTCCGGCCAACATGCCCAACTGCAGCAACAGCTCCCAAAGCGGAGGAGCCAGGACCCAAAGAGCTAGCTGGCCTGAAGGGCCCCCAGGGGGCCCCCAAGCAGCCCCTCTCCATTTGGGTCTGGGGGCTTTCGTTGGGCCGGGAACCTGGGAGAATCCTGCAAGGTTGCAGTTCGCGGCCCGAGAAGCACTCTCCGGCCAACATGCCCAACTGCAGCAACAGCTCCCAAACCGAAGGAGCCAGGACCCAAAGACCTAGCTGGCCTGAAGGGCCCCCAGGGGGCCCCCAAGCAGCCCCTCTCCATTTGGGTCTGGGGGCTTTCGTTGGGCATGGAACCTGGGAGAATCCTGCAAGGTTGCAGTTCGCGGCCCGAGAAGCACTCTCCGGCCAACATGCCCAACTGCAGCAACAGCTCCCAAAGCGAAGGAGCCAGGACCCAAAGACCTAGCTGGCCTGAAGGGCCCCCAGGGGGCCACCAAGCAGCCCCTCTCAATTTGGGTCTGGGGGCTTTCGTTGGGCCGGGAACCTGGGAGAATCCTGCAAGGTTGCAGTTCGCGGCCCGAGAAGCACTCTCCGCCCAACATGCCCAACTGCAGCAACAGCTCCCAAACCGAAGGAGCCAGGACCCAAAGACCTAGCTGGCCTGAAGGGGCCCCAGGGGGCCCCCAAGCAGCCCCTCTCCATTTGGGTCTGGGGGCTTTCGTTGGGCCGGGAACCTGGGAGGTACCTGCAAGGTTGCAGTTCGCGGCCCGAGAAGCACTCTCCGGCCAACATGCCCAAGTGCAGCAACAGCTCCCAAAGCGAAGGAGCCAGGACCCAAAGACCTAGCTGGCCTGAAGGGCCCCCAGAGGGCCCCCAAGCAGCCCCTCTCCATTTGGGTCTGGGGGCTTTCGTTGGGCCGGGAACCTGGGAGATTCCTGCAAGGTTGCAGTTCGAGGCCCGAGAAGCACTCTCCGGCCAACATGCCCAACTGCAGCAACAGCTCCCAAACCGAATGAGCCAGGACACAAAGACCTAGCTGGCCTGAAGGGCCCCCAGGGGGCCCCCAAGTAGGCCCTCTCCATTTGGGTCTGGGGGCTTTCTTTAGGCTGAGAACCTGGGAGGTACCAGCAAGGTTGCAGTTCGCGGCCCGAGAAGCACTCTCCGGCCAACATGCCCAATATCCAGCAACAGCTCCCAAAGCGAAGGAGCCAGGACCCAAAGACCTAGCTGGCCTGAAGGGCCCCCAGAAGGCCACAAAGCAGCCCCTCTCCATTTGGGTCTGGGGGCTTTCGTCGGGCATGTATACCTGAGAGGTACCTGCAAGTTACAGTTCGCGGCCCGAGAAGCACTCTCCGGCCAACATGCCCAACTGCAGCAACAGCTCCCAAAGCGAAGGAGCCAGGACACAAAGACCTAGCTGGCCTGAAGGGCCCCCAGGGGGCCCCCAAGCAGCCCCTCTCAATTTGGGTCTGGGGGCTTTCGTTGGGCATGGATACCTGAGAGGTACCTGCAAGGTTGCAGTTCGCGGCCCGAGAAGCACTCTCCGGCCAACATGCTCAACTGCAGCAACAGCTCCCAAACCGAAGGAGCCAGGACCCAAAGACCTAGCTGGCCTGAAGGGCCCCCATGGGGCCCCCAAGGAGCTCCTCTCCATTTGGGTCTGGGGGCTTTAGTTGGGCCGGGAACCTGGGAGGTACCAGCAAGGTTCCAGTTCGCGGCCGGAGAAGCACTCTCCGGCCAACATGCCCAACTGCAGCAACAGCTCCCAAAGCGAAGGAGCCAGGACCCAAAGACCTAGCTGGCCTGAAGGGCCCCAAGGGGGCCCCCATGCAGCCCCTCTCCATTTGGGTCTGGGGGCTTTTGTTGGGCATGGAACCTGGGAGATTCCTGCAAGGTTGCAGTTCGAGGCCCGAGAAGCACTCTCCGGCCAACATGCCCAACTGCAGCAACAGCTCCCAAACCGAATGAGCCAGGACACAAAGACCTAGCTGACCTGAAGGGCCCCCAGGGGGCCCCCAAGCAGCCCCTCTCAATTTGGGTCTGGGGGCTTTCGTTGGGCCGGGAACCTGGGAGATTCCTTCAAGGTTGCAGTTCGCGGCCCGAGAAGCACTCTCCGCCCAACATGCCCAACTGCAGCAACAGCTCCCAAAGCGAAGGAGCCAGGACCCAAAGACCTAGCTGGCCTGAAGGGCCCCCAGGGGGCCCCCAAGCAGCTCCTCTCAATTTGGGTCTGGGGGTTTTCGTTGGGCCGGGAACCTGGGAGGTACCTGCAAGGTTGCAGTTCGCGGCCCGAGAAGCACTCTCCGGCCAACATGCCCAATATCCAGCAACAGCTCCCAAAGCGAAGGAGCCAGGACCCAAAGACCTAGCTGGCCTGAAGGGCCCCCAGAAGGCCACAAAGCAGCCCCTCTCCATTTGGGTCTGGGGGCTTTCGTTGGGCATGTATACCTGAGAGGTACCTGCAAGTTACAGTTCGCGGCCCGAGAAGCACTCTCCGGCCAACATGCCCAACTGCAGCAACAGCTCCCAAAGCGAAGGAGCCAGGACACAAAGACCTAGCTGGCCTGAAGGGCCCCCAGGGGGCCCCCAAGCAGCCCCCTCTCAATTTGGGTCTGGGGGCTTTCGTTGGGCATGGATACCTGAGAGGTACCTGCAAGGTTGCAGTTCGCGGCCCGAGAAGCACTCTCCGGCCAACATGCTCAACTGCAGCAACAGCTCCCAAACCGAAGGAGCCAGGACCCAAAGACCTAGCTGGCCTGAAGGGCCCCCATGGGGCCCCCAAGGAGCTCCTCTCCATTTGGGTCTGGGGGCTTTAGTTGGGCCGGGAACCTGGGAGGTACCAGCAAGGTTCCAGTTCGCGGCCGGAGAAGCACTCTCCGGCCAACATGCCCAACTGCAGCAACAGCTCCCAAAGCGAAGGAGCCAGGACCCAAAGACCTAGCTGGCCTGAAGGGCCCCAAGGGGGCCCCCATGCAGCCCCTCTCCATTTGGGTCTGGGGGCTTTTGTTGGGCATGGAACCTGGGAGATTCCTGCAAGGTTGCAGTTCGAGGCCCGAGAAGCACTCTCCGGCCAACATGCCCAACTGCAGCAACAGCTCCCAAACCGAATGAGCCAGGACACAAAGACCTAGCTGACCTGAAGGGCCCCCAGGGGGCCCCCAAGCAGCCCCTCTCAATTTGGGTCTGGGGGCTTTCGTTGGGCCGGGAACCTGGGAGATTCCTTCAAGGTTGCAGTTCGCGGCCCGAGAAGCACTCTCCGGCCAACATGCCCAACTGCAGCAACAGCTCCCAAACCGAAGGAGCCAGGACCCAAAGACCTAGCTGGCCTGAAGGGCCCCCAGGGGGCCCCCAAGCAGCTCCTCTCAATTTGGGTCTGGGGGTTTTCGTTGGGCCGGGAACCTGGGAGGTACCTGCAAGGTTGCAGTTCGCGGCCCGAGAAGCACTCTCCGGCCAACATGCCCAACTGCAGCAACAGCTCCCAAACCGAAGGAGCCAGGACCCAAAGACCTAGCTGGCCTGAAGGGCCCCCAGGGGGCCCCCAAGCAGCCCCTCTCCATTTGGGTCTGGGGGCTTTCGTTGGGCCGGGAACCTGGGAGAATCCTGCAAGGTTGCAGTTCGCGGCCCGAGAAGCACTCTCCGGCCAACATGCCCAACTGCAGCAACAGCTCCCAAAGCGAAGGAGCCAGGACCCAAAGACCTAGCTGGCCTGAAGGGCCCCCAGGGGGCCCCCAAGCAGCCCCTCTCAATTTGGGTCTGGGGGCTTTCGTTGGGCCGGGAACCTGGGAGATTCATGCAAGGTTGCAGTTCGCGGCCCGAGAAGCACTCTCCGGCCAACATGCCCAACTGCAGCAACAGCTCCCAAAGCGAAGGAGCCAGGACCCAAAGACCTAGCTGGCCTGAAGGGCCCCCAGGGGGCCCCCAAGCAGCCCCTCTCAATTTGGGTCTGGGGGCTTTCGTTGGGCATGGAACCTGGGAGAATCCTGCAAGGTTGCAGTTCGCGGCCCGAGAAGCACTCTCCGGCCAACATGCCCAACTGCAGCAACAGCTCCCAAACCGAAGGAGCCAGGACCCAAAGACCTAGCTGGCCTGAAGGGCCCCCAGGGGGGCCCCAAGCAGCCCCTCTCAATTTGGGTCTGGGGGCTTTCGTTGGGCCGTGAACCTGGGAGAATCCTGCAAGGTTGCAGTTCGCGGCCCGAGAAGCACTCTCCGGCCAACATGTCCAACTGCAGCAACAGCTCCCAAAGCGAAGGAGCCAGGACCCAAAGACCTAGCTGGCCTGAAGGGCCCCCAGGGGGCCCCCAAGCAGCCCCTCTCAATTTGGGTCTGGGGCCTTTCGTTAGGCCGGGAACCTGGGAGATTCCTGCGAGGTTGCAGTTCGCGGCCCGAGAAGCACTCTCCGGCCAACATGCCCAACTGCAGCAACAGCTCCCAAACCGAAGGAGCCAGGACCCAAAGACCTAGCTGGCCTGAAGGGCCCCCATGGGGCCCCCAAGGAGCTCCTCTCCATTTGGGTCTGGGGGCTTTATTTGGGCCGTGAACCTGGGAGGTACCTGCAAGGTTGCAGTTCGTGGCCGGAGAAGCACTCTCCGGCCAACATGCCCAACTGCAGCAACAGCTCCCAAAGTGAAGGAGCCAGGACCCAAAGACCTAGCTGGCCTGAAGGGCCCCCGGGGGCCCCCAAGCAGCCCCTCTCCATTTGGGTCTGGGGGCTTTCGTTGGGCCGGGAACCTGAAAGATTCCTGCAAGGTTGCAGTTCGAGGCCCGAGAAGCACTCTCCGGCCAACATGCCCAACTGCAGCAACAGCTCCCAAACCGAAGGAGCCAGGACCCAAAGACCTAGCTGGCCTGAAGGGCCCCCAGGGGGCCCCCAAGCAGCCCCTCTCCATTTGGGTCTGGGGGCTTTCGTTGGGCATGGAACCTGGGAGAATCCTGCAAGGTTGCAGTTCGCGGCCCGAGAAGCACTCTCCGGCCAACATGCCCAAGTGCAGCAACAGCTCCCAAAGCGAAGGAGCCAGGACCCAAAGACCTAGCTGGCCTGAAGGGCCCCCAGGGGGCCACCAAGCAGCCCCTCTCAATTTGGGTCTGGGGGCTTTCGTTGGGCATGGATACCTGAGAGGTACCTGCAAGGTTACAGTTCGCGGCCCGAGAAGCACTCTCCGGCCAACATGCCCAACTGCAGCAACAGCTCCCAAAGCGAAGGAGCCAGGACCCAAAGACCTAGCTGGCCTGAAGGGCCCCCAGGGGGCCCCCAAGCAGCCCCTCTCAATTTGGGTCTGGGGGCTTTCGTTGGGCATGGATACCTGAGAGGTACCTGCAAGGTTACAGTTCGCGGCCCGAGAAGCACTCTCCGGCCAACATGCCCAACTGCAGCAACAGCTCCCAAAGCGAAGGAGCCAGGACCCAAAGACCTAGCTGGCCTGAAGGGCCCCCAGGGGGCCCCCAAGCAGCCCCTCTCAATTTGGGTCTGGGGGCTTTGGTTGGGCCGGGAACCTGGGAGATTCATGCAAGGTTGCAGTTCGCGGCCCGAGAAGCACTCTCCGCCCAACATGCCCAACTGCAGCAACAGCTCCCAAAGCGAAGGAGCCAGGACCCAAAGACCTAGCTGGCCTGAAGGGCCCCCAGGGGGCCCCCAAGCAGCCCCTCTCAATTTGGGTCTGGGGGCTTTCGTTGGGCATGGAACCTGGGAGATTCCTGCAAGGTTGCAGTTCGCGGCCCGAGAAGCACTCTCCGGCCAACATGCCCAACTGCAGCAACAGCTCCCAAACCGAAGGAGCCAGGACCCAAAGACCTAGCTGGCCTGAAGGGCCCCCAGGGGGGCCCAAATCAGTCCCTCTCAATTTGGGTCTGGGGGCTTTTGTTGGGCCGGGAACCTGGGAGATTCCTGCAACGTTGCAGTTCGCGGCCCGAGAAGCACTCTCCGGCCAACATGCCCAACTGCAGCAACAGCTCCCAAACCGAAGGAGCCAGGACCCAAAGACCTAGCTGGCCTGAAGGGCCCCCAGGGGGCCCCCAAGCAGCCCCTCTCCGTTTGGGTCTGGGGGCTTTTGTTGGGCCGGGAACCTGGGAGATTCCTGCAAGGTTGCAGTTCGAGGCCCGAGAAGCACTCTCCGCCCAACATGCCCAATATCCAGCAACAGCTCCCAAACCGAATGAGCCAGGACACAAAGACCTAGCTGGCCTGAAGGGCCCCCAGAAGGCCACCAAGCAGCCCCTCTCCATTTTGGTCTGGGGGCTTTCGTTGGGCATGTATACCTGAGAGGTACCTGCAAGTTACAGTTCGCGGCCCGAGAAGCACTCTCCGAGCCAACATGCCCAACTGCAGCAACAGCTCCCAAAGCGAAGGAGCCAGGACCCAAAGACCTAGCTGGCCTGAAGGGCCCCCAGGGGGGCCCCAAGCAGCCCCTCTCAATTTGGGTCTGGGGGCTTTCGTTGGGCATGGATACCTGAGAGGTACCTGCAAGGTTACAGTTCGCGGCCCGAGAAGCACTCTCCGGCCAACATGCCCAACTGCAGCAACAGCTCCCAAAGCGAAGGAGCCAGGACCCAAAGACCTAGCTGGCCTGAAGGGCCCCAGGGGGCCCCCAAGCAGCCCCTCTCAATTTGGGTCTGGGGGCTTTCGTTGGGCATGGATACCTGAGAGGTACCTGCAAGGTTACAGTTCGCGGCCCGAGAAGCACTCTCCGGCCAACATGCCCAACTGCAGCAACAGCTCCCAAACCGAATGAGCCAGGACCCAAAGACCTAGCTGGCCTGAAGGGCCCCCAGGGGGCCCCCAAGCAGCCCCTCTCAATTTGGGTCTGGGGGCTTTGGTTGGGCCGGGAACCTGGGAGATTCATGCAAGGTTGCAGTTCGCGGCCCGAGAAGCACTCTCCGGCCAACATGCCCAACTGCAGCAACAGCTTCCAAAGCGAAGGAGCCAGGACCCAAAGACCTAGCTGGCCTGAAGGGCCCCCAGGGGGCCCCCAAGCAGCCCCTCTCAATTTGGGTCTGGGGGCTTTCGTTGGGCATGGAACCTGGGAGATTCCTGCAAGGTTGCAGTTCGCGGCCCGAGAAGCACTCTCCGGCCAACATGCCCAACTGCAGCAACAGCTCCCAAACCGAAGGAGCCAGGACCCAAAGACCTAGCTGGCCTGAAGGGCCCCCAGGGGGGGCCCAAAGCAGTCACTCTCAATTTGGGTCTGGGGGCTTTCGTTGGGCCGGGAACCTGGGAGGTACCTGCAAGGTTGCAGTTCGCGGCCCGAGAAGCACTCTCCGGCCAACATGCCCAACTGCAGCAACAGCTCCCAAACCGAAGGAGCCAGGACCCAAAGACCTAGCTGGCCTGAAGGGCCCCCATGGGGCCCCCAAGGAGCTCCTCTCCATTTGGGTCTGGGGGCTTTTGTTGGGCCGGGAACCTGGGAGATTCCTGCGAGGTTGCAGTTCGCGGCCCGAGAAGCACTCTCCGGCCAACATGCCCAATATCCAGCAACAGCTCCCAAAGCGAAGGAGCCAGGACCCAAAGACCTAGCTGGCCTGAAGGGCCCCCAGAAGGCCACCAAGCAGCCCCTCTCCATTTTGGTCTGGGGGCTTTCGTTGGGCATGTATACCTGAGAGGTACCTGCAAGTTACAGTTCGCGGCCCGAGAAGCACTCTCCGAGCCAACATGCACAACTGCAGCAACAGCTCCCAAAGCGAAGGAGCCAGGACCCAAAGACCTAGCTGGCCTGAAGGGCCCCCAGGGGGGCCCCAAGCAGCCCCTCTCAATTTGGGTCTGGGGGCTTTCGTTGGGCCGGGAACCTGGGAGAATCCTGCAAGGTTGCAATTCGCGGCCCGAGAAGCACTCTCCGGCCAACATGCCCAACTGCAGCAACAGCTCCCAAAGCGAAGGAGCCAGGACCCAAAGACCTAGCTGGCCTGAAGGGCCCCCAGGGGGCCCCCAAGCAGCCCCTCTCAATTTGGGTCTGGGGGCTTTCGTTGGGCCGGGAACCTGGGAGATTCCTGCAAGGTTGCAGTTCGCGGCCCGAGAAGCACTCTCCGGCCAACATGCCCAACTGCAGCAACAGCTCCCAAACCGAAGGAGCCAGGACCCAAAGACCTAGCTGGCCTGAAGGGCCCCCAGGGGGCCCCCAAGCAGCCCCTCTCCATTTGGGTCTGGGGGCTTTTGTTGGGCCGGGAACCTGGGAGATTCCTGAAAGGTTGCAGTTCGCGGCCCGAGAAGCACTCTCCGCCCAACATGCCCAACGTCAACAACAGCTCCCAAACCGAATGAGCCAGGACACAAAGACCTAGCTGGCCTGAAGGGCCCCCAGGGGGCCCCCAAGCAGCCCCTCTCCATTTGGGTCTGGGGGCTTTCTTTAGGCTGAGAACCTGGGAGATACCAGCAAGGTTGCAGTTCGCGGCCCGAGAAGCACTCTCCGGCCAACATGCCCAATATCCAGCAACAGCTCCCAAAGCGAAGGAGCCAGGACCCAAAGACCTAGCTGGCCTGAAGGGCCCCCAGAAGGCCCCCAAGCAGCCCCTCTCAATTTGGGTCTGGGGGCTTTCGTTGGGCATGTATACCTGAGAGGTACCTGCAAGTTACAGTTCGCGGCCCGAGAAGCACTCTCCGGCCAACATGCCCAAGTGCAGCAACAGCTCCCAAAGCGAAGGAGCCAGGACCCAAAGACCTAGCTGGCCTGAAGGGCCCCCAGGGGGCCCCCAAGCAGCCCCTCTCCATTTGGGTCTGGGGGTTTTCGTTGGGCCGGGAACCTGGGAGAATCCTGCAAGGTTGCAGTTCGCGGCCCGAGAAGCACTCTCCGGCCAACATGCCCAACTGCAGCAACAGCTCCCAAACCGAAGGAGCCAGGACCCAAAGACCTAGCTGGCCTGAAGGGCCCCCAGGGGGCCCCCAAGCAGCCCCTCTCCATTTGGGTCTGGGGGCTTTCGTTGGGCATGGAACCTGGGAGAATCCTGCAAGGTTGCAGTTCGCGGCCCGAGAAGCACTCTCCGGCCAACATGCCCAACTGCAGCAACAGCTCCCAAAGCGAAGGAGCCAGGACCCAAAGACCTAGCTGGCCTGAAGGGCCCCCAGGGGGCCCCCAAGCAGCCCCTCTCAATTTGGGTCTGGGGGCTTTCGTTGGGCCGGGAACCTGGGAGAATCCTGCAAGGTTGCAGTTCGCGGCCCGAGAAGCACTCTCCGGCCAACATGCCCAACTGCAGCAACAGCTCCCAAAGCGAAGGAGCCAGGACCCAAAGACCTAGCTGGCCTGAAGGGCCCCCAGGGGGCCCCCAAGCAGCCCCTCTCCATTTGGGTCTGGGGGCTTTCGTTGGGCCGGGAACCTGGGAGAATCCTGCAAGGTTGCAGTTCGCGGCCCGAGAAGCACTCTCCGGCCAACATGCCCAACTGCAGCAACAGCTCCCAAAGCGAAGGAGCCAGGACCCAAAGACCTAGCTGGCCTGAAGGGGCCCCAGGGGGCCCCCAAGCAGCCCCTCTCAATTTGGGTCTGGGGGCTTTCGTTGGGCCGGGAACCTGGGAGGTACCTGCAAGGTTGCAGTTCGCGGCCCGAGAAGCACTCTCCGGCCAACATGCCCAACTGCAGCAACAGCTCCCAAAGCGAAGGAGCCAGGACCCAAAGACCTAGCTGGCCTGAAGGGCCCCCAGGGGGCCCCCAAGCAGCCCCTCTCCATTTGGGTCTGGGGGCTTTCGTTGGGCCGGGAACCTGGGAGAATCCTGCAAGGTTGCAGTTCGCGGCCCGAGAAGCACTCTCCGGCCAACATGCCCAACTGCAGCAACAGCTCCCAAACCGAATGAGCCAGGACACAAAGACCTAGCTGGCCTGAAGGGCCCCCAGGGGGCCCCCAAGCAGCCCCTCTCCATTTGGGTCTGGGGGCTTTCTTTAGGCTGAGAACCTGGGAGATACCAGCAAGGTTGCAGTTCGCGGCCCGAGAAGCACTCTCCGGCCAACATGCCCAATATCCAGCAACAGCTCCCAAAGCGAAGGAGCCAGGACCCAAAGACCTAGCTGGCCTGAAGGGCCCCCAGAAGGCCACCAAGCAGCCCCTCTCAATTTGGGTCTGGGGGCTTTCGTTGGGCATGTATACCTGAGAGGTACCTGCAAGTTACAGTTCGCGGCCCGAGAAGCACTCTCCGCCCAACATGCCCAACTGCAGCAACAGCTCCCAAAGCGAAGGAGCCAGGACACAAAGACCTAGCTGGCCTGAAGGGCCCCCAGGGGGCCACCAAGCAGCCCCTCTCAATTTGGGTCTGGGGGCTTTCTTTGGGCATGGATACCTGAGAGGTACCTGCAAGGTTGCAGTTCGCGGCCCGAGAAGCACTCTCCGGCCAACATGCCCAACTGCAGCAACAGCTCCCAAACCGAAGGAGCCAGGACCCAAAGACCTAGCTGGCCTGAAGGGCCCCCAGGGGGCCCCCAAGCAGCCCCTCTCCGTTTGGGTCTGGGGGCTTTTGTTGGGCCGGGAACCTGGGAGATTCCTGCAAGGTTGCAGTTCGAGGCCCGAGAAGCACTCTCCGCCCAACATGCCCAATATCCAGCAACAGCTCCCAAAGCGAAGGAGCCAGGACCCAAAGACCTAGCTGGCCTGAAGGGCCCCCAGAAGGCCACCAAGCAGCCCCTCTCCATTTTGGTCTGGGGGCTTTCGTTGGGCATGTATACCTGAGAGGTACCTGCAAGTTACAGTTCGCGGCCCGAGAAGCACTCTCCGAGCCAACATGCACAACTGCAGCAACAGCTCCCAAACCGAAGGAGCCAGGACCCAAAGACCTAGCTGGCCTGAAGGGCCCCCAGGGGGGCCCCAAGCAGCCCCTCTCAATTTGGGTCTGGGGGCTTTCGTTGGGCATGGATACCTGAGAGGTACCTGCAAGGTTACAGTTCGCGGCCCGAGAAGCACTCTCCGGCCAACATGCCCAACTGCAGCAACAGCTCCCAAAGCGAAGGAGCCAGGACCCAAAGACCTAGCTGGCCTGAAGGGCCCCAGGGGGCCCCCAAGCAGCCCCTCTCAATTTGGGTCTGGGGGCTTTCGTTGGGCATGGATACCTGAGAGGTACCTGCAAGGTTACAGTTCGCGGCCCGAGAAGCACTCTCCGGCCAACATGCCCAACTGCAGCAACAGCTCCCAAACCGAAGGAGCCAGGACCCAAAGACCTAGCTGGCCTGAAGGGCCCCCAGGGGGCCCCCAAGCAGCCCCTCTCAATTTGGGTCTGGGGGCTTTGGTTGGGCCGGGAACCTGGGAGATTCATGCAAGGTTGCAGTTCGCGGACCGAGAAGCACTCTCCGGCCAACATGCCCAACTGCAGCAACAGCTCCCAAAGTGAAGGAGCCAGGACCCAAAGACCTAGCTGGCCTGAAGGGCCCCCAGGGGGCCCCCAAGCAGCCCCTCTCAATTTGGGTCTGGGGGCTTTCGTTGGGCATGGAACCTGGGAGATTCCTGCAAGGTTGCAGTTCGCGGCCCGAGAAGCACTCTCCGGCCAACATGCCCAACTGCAGCAACAGCTCCCAAAGCGAAGGAGCCAGGACCCAAAGACCTAGCTGGCCTGAAGGGCCCCCAGGGGGGGCCCAAAGCAGTCCCTCTCAATTTGGGTCTGGGGGCTTTCGTTGGGCCGGGAACCTGGGAGATTCCTGCAACGTTGCAGTTCGCGGCCCGAGAAGCACTCTCCGGCCAACATGCCCAACTGCAGCAACAGCTCCCAAAGCGAAGGAGCCAGGACCCAAAGACCTAGCTGGCCTGAAGGGCCCCCAGGGGGCCCCCAAGCAGCCCCTCTCAATTTGGGTCTGGGGGCTTTCGTTGGGCCGGGAACCTGGGAGAATCCTGCAAGGTTGCAGTTCGCGGCCCGAGAAGCACTCTCCGGCCAACATGCCCAACTGCAGCAACAGCTCCCAAACCGAAGGAGCCAGGACCCAAAGACCTAGCTGGCCTGAAGGGCCCCCATGGGGCCCCCAAGGAGCTCCTCTCCATTTGGGTCTGGGGGCTTTTGTTGGGCCGGGAACCTGGGAGATTCCTGCGAGGTTGCAGTTCGCGGCCCGAGAAGCACTCTCCGGCCAACATGCCCAATATCCAGCAACAGCTCCCAAAGCGAAGGAGCCAGGACCCAAAGACCTAGCTGGCCTGAAGGGCCCCCAGAAGGCCACCAAGCAGCCCCTCTCCATTTTGGTCTGGGGGCTTTCGTTGGGCATGTATACGTGAGAGGTACCTGCAAGTTACAGATCGCGGCCCGAGAAGCACTCTCCGAGCCAACATGCCCAACTGCAGCAACAGCTCCCAAAGCGAAGGAGCCAGGACCCAAAGACCTAGCTGGCCTGAAGGGCCCCCAGGGGGGCCCCAAGCAGCCCCTCTCAATTTGGGTCTGGGGGCTTTCGTTGGGCCGGGAACCTGGGAGAATCCTGCAAGGTTGCAATTCGCGGCCCGAGAAGCACTCTCCGGCCAACATGCCCAACTGCAGCAACAGCTCCCAAACCGAAGGAGCCAGGACCCAAAGACCTAGCTGGCCTGAAGGGCCCCCAGGGGGCCCCCAAGCAGCCCCTCTCCATTTGGGTCTGGGGGCTTTCGTTGGGCCGGGAACCTGGGAGATTCCTGCAAGGTTGCAGTTCGCGGCCCGAGAAGCACTCTCCGGCCAACATGCCCAACTGCAGCAACAGCTCCCAAAGCGAAGGAGCCAGGACCCAAAGACCTAGCTGGCCTGAAGGGCCCCCAGGGGGCCCCCAAGCAGCCCCTCTCCATTTGGGTCTGGGGGCTTTTGTTGGGCCGGGAACCTGGGAGATTCCTGAAAGGTTGCAGTTCGCGGCCCGAGAAGCACTCTCCGCCCAACATGCCCAACGTCAACAACAGCTCCCAAACCGAATGAGCCAGGACACAAAGACCTAGCTGGCCTGAAGGGCCCCCAGGGGGCCCCCAAGCAGCCCCTCTCCATTTGGGTCTGGGGGCTTTCTTTAGGCTGAGAACCTGGGAGATACCAGCAAGGTTGCAGTTCGCGGCCCGAGAAGCACTCTCCGGCCAACATGCCCAATATCCAGCAACAGCTCCCAAAGCGAAGGAGCCAGGACCCAAAGACCTAGCTGGCCTGAAGGGCCCCCAGAAGGCCCCCAAGCAGCCCCTCTCCATTTGGGTCTGGGGGCTTTCGTTGGGCATGTATACCTGAGAGGTACCTGCAAGATACAGTTCGCGGCCCGAGAAGCACTCTCCGGCCAACATGCCCAAGTGCAGCAACAGCTCCCAAAGCGAAGGAGCCAGGACCCAAAGACCTAGCTGGCCTGAAGGGCCCCCAGGGGGCCCCCAAGCAGCCCCTCTCCATTTGGGTCTGGGGGTTTTCGTTGGGCCGGGAACCTGGGAGGTACCTGCAAGGTTGCAGTTCGCGGCCCGAGAAGCACTCTCCGGCCAACATGCCCAACTGCAGCAACAGCTCCCAAACCGAAGGAGCCAGGACCCAAAGACCTAGCTGGCCTGAAGGGCCCCCAGGGGGCCCCCAAGCAGCCCCTCTCCATTTGGGTCTGGGGGCTTTCGTTGGGCCGGGAACCTGGGAGAATCCTGCAAGGTTGCAGTTCGCGGCCCGAGAAGCACTCTCCGGCCAACATGCCCAACTGCAGCAACAGCTCCCAAAGCGAAGGAGCCAGGACCCAAAGACCTAGCTGGCCTGAAGGGCCCCCAGAAGGCCACAAAGCAGCCCCTCTCCATTTGGGTCTGGGGGCTTTCGTTGGGCATGTATACCTGAGAGGTACCTGCAAGTTACAGTTCGCGGCCCGAGAAGCACTCTCCGGCCAACATGCCCAACTGCAGCAACAGCTCCCAAACCGAAGGAGCCAGGACACAAAGACCTAGCTGGCCTGAAGGGCCCCCAGGGGGCCCCCAAGCAGCCCCTCTCAATTTGGGTCTGGGGGCTTTGGTTGGGCCGGGAACCTGGGAGATTCATGCAAGGTTGCAGTTCGCGGCCCGAGAAGCACTCTCCGGCCAACATGCCCAACTGCAGCAACAGCTCCCAAAGCGAAGGAGCCAGGACCCAAAGACCTAGCTGGCCTGAAGGGCCCCCAGGGGGCCCCCAAGCAGCCCCTCTCAATTTGGGTCTGGGGGCTTTCGTTGGGCATGGAACCTGGGAGAATCCTGCAAGGTTGCAGTTCGCGGCCCGAGAAGCACTCTCCGGCCAACATGCCCAACTGCAGCAACAGCTCCCAAACCGAAGGAGCCAGGACCCAAAGACCTAGCTGGCCTGAAGGGCCCCCAGGGGGGCCCCAAGCAGCCCCTCTCAATTTGGGTCTGGAGGCTTTCGTTGGGCCGTGAACCTGGGAGAATCCTGCAAGGTTGCAGTTCGCGGCCCGAGAAGCACTCTCCGGCCAACATGTCCAACTGCAGCAACAGCTCCCAAAGCGAAGGAGCCAGGACCCAAAGACCTAGCTGGCCTGAAGGGCCCCCAGGGGGCCCCCAAGCAGCCCCTCTCAATTTGGGTCTGGGGCCTTTCGTTAGGCCGGGAACCTGGGAGATTCCTGCGAGGTTGCAGTTCGCGGCCCGAGAAGCACTCTCCGGCCAACATGCCCAACTGCAGCAACAGCTCCCAAACCGAAGGAGCCAGGACCCAAAGACCTAGCTGGCCTGAAGGGCCCCCATCGGGCCCCCAAGGAGCTCCTCTCCATTTGGGTCTGGGGGCTTTCGTTGGGCCGGGAACCTGGGAGGTACCTGCAAGGTTGCAGTTCGTGGCCGGAGAAGCACTCTCCGGCCAACATGCCCAACTGCAGCAACAGCTCCCAAAGTGAAGGAGCCAGGACCCAAAGACCTAGCTGGCCTGAAGGGCCCCCAGGGGGCCCCCAAGCAGCCCCTCTCCATTTGGGTCTGGGGGCTTTTGTTGGGCCGGGAACCTGAAAGATTCCTGCAAGGTTGCAGTTCGAGGCCCGAGAAGCACTCTCCGGCCAACATGCCCAACTGCAGCAACAGCTCCCAAACCGAAGGAGCCAGGACACAAAGACCTAGCTGGCCTGAAGGGCCCCCAGGGGGCCCCCAAGCAGCCCCTCTCCATTTGGGTCTGGGGGCTTTCGTTGGGCCGGGAACCTGGGAGGTACCTGCAAGGTTGCAGTTCGCGGCCCGAGAAGCACTCTCCGGCCAACATGCCCAAGTGCAGCAACAGCTCCCAAAGCGAAGGAGCCAGGACCCAAAGACCTAGCTGGCCTGAAGGGCCCCCAGGGGGCCACCAAGCAGCCCCTCTCACTTTGGGTCTGGGGGCTTTCGTTGGGCATGGATACCTGAGAGGTACCTGCAAGGTTACAGTTCGCGGCCCGAGAAGCACTCTCTGGCCAACATGCCCAACTGCAGCAACAGCTCCCAAAGCGAAGGAGCCAGGACCCAAAGACCTAGCTGGCCTGAAGGGCCCCCAGGGGGCCCCCAAGCAGCCCCTCTCAATTTGGGTCTGGGGGCTTTCGTTGGGCATGGATACCTGAGAGGTACCTGCAAGGTTACAGTTCGCGGCCCGAGAAGCACTCTCCGGCCAACATGCCCAACTGCAGCAACAGCTCCCAAAGCGAAGGAGCCAGGACCCAAAGACCTAGCTGGCCTGAAGGGCCCCCAGGGGGCCCCCAAGCAGCCCCTCTCCATTTGGGTCTGGGGGCTTTCGTTGGGCCGGGAACCTGGGAGAATCCTGCAAGGTTGCAGTTCGAGGCCCGAGAAGCACTCTCCGGCCAACATGCCCAACTGCAGCAACAGCTCCCAAACCGAATGAGCCAGGACACAAAGACCTAGCTGGCCTGAAGGGCCCCCAGGGGGCCCCCAAGTAGCCCCTCTCCATTTGGGTCTGGGGGCTTTCTTTAGGCTGAGAACCTGGGAGATACCAGCAAGGTTGCAGTTCGCGGCCCGAGAAGCACTCTCCGGCCAACATGCCCAATATCCAGCAACAGCTCCCAAAGCGAAGGAGCCAGGACCCAAAGACCTAGCTGGCCTGAAGGGCCCCCAGAAGGCCACCAAGCAGCCCCTCTCAATTTGGGTCTGGGGGCTTTCGTTGGGCATGTATACCTGAGAGGTACCTGCAAGTTACAGTTCGCGGCCCGAGAAGCACTCTCCGCCCAACATGCCCAACTGCAGCAACAGCTCCCAAAGCGAAGGAGCCAGGACCCAAAGACCTAGCTGGCCTGAAGGGCCCCCAGGGGGCCACCAAGCAGCCCCTCTCAATTTGGGTCTGGGGGCTTTCTTTGGGCATGGATACCTGAGAGGTACCTGCAAGGTTGCAGTTCGCGGCCCGAGAAGCACTCTCCGGCCAACATGCTCAATTGCAGCAACAGCTCCCAAAGCGAAGGAGCCAGGACCCAAAGACCTAGCTGGCCTGAAGGGCCCCCAGGGGGCCCCCAAGCAGCCCCTCTCCGTTTGGGTCTGGGGGCTTTTGTTGGGCCGGGAACCTGGGAGATTCCTGCAAGGTTGCAGTTCGAGGCCCGAGAAGCACTCTCCGCCCAACATGCCCAATATCCAGCAACAGCTCCCAAAGCGAAGGAGCCAGGACCCAAAGACCTAGCTGGCCTGAAGGGCCCCCAGAAGGCCACCAAGCAGCCCCTCTCCATTTTGGTCTGGGGGCTTTCGTTGGGCATGTATACCTGAGAGGTACCTGCAAGTTACAGTTCGCGGCCCGAGAAGCACTCTCCGAGCCAACATGCACAACTGCAGCAACAGCTCCCAAAGCGAAGGAGCCAGGACCCAAAGACCTAGCTGGCCTGAAGGGCCCCCAGGGGGGCCCCAAGCAGCCCCTCTCAATTTGGGTCTGGGGGCTTTCGTTGGGCCGGGAACCTGGGAGATTCATGCAAGGTTGCAGTTCGCGGCCCGAGAAGCACTCTCCGCCCAACATGCCCAACTGCAGCAACAGCTCCCAAAGCGAAGGAGCCAGGACCCAAAGACCTAGCTGGCCTGAAGGGCCCCCAGGGGGCCCCCAAGCAGCCCCTCTCAATTTGGGTCTGGGGGCTTTCGTTGGGCATGGAACCTGGGAGATTCCTGCAAGGTTGCAGTTCGCGGCCCGAGAAGCACTCTCCGGCCAACATGCCCAACTGCAGCAACAGCTCCCAAACCGAAGGAGCCAGGACCCAAAGACCTAGCTGGCCTGAAGGGCCCCCAGGGGGGGCCCAAAGCAGTCCCTCTCAATTTGGGTCTGGGGGCTTTCGTTGGGCCGGGAACCTGGGAGATTCCTGCAACGTTGCAGTTCGCGGCCCGAGAAGCACTCTCCGGCCAACATGCCCAACTGCAGCAACAGCTCCCAAACCGAAGGAGCCAGGACCCAAAGACCTAGCTGGCCTGAAGGGCCCCCAGGGGGCCCCCAAGCAGCCCCTCTCAATTTGGGTCTGGGGGCTTTCGTTGGGCCGGGAACCTGGGAGAATCCTGCAAGGTTGCAGTTCGCGGCCCGAGAAGCACTCTCCGGCCAACATGTCCAACTGCAGCAACAGCTCCCAAACCGAAGGAGCCAGGACCCAAAGACCTAGCTGGCCTGAAGGGCCCCCATGGGGCCCCCAACGAGCTCCTCTCCATTTGGGTCTGGGGGCTTTTGTTGGGCCGGGAACCTGGGAGATTCCTGCGAGGTTGCAGTTCGCGGCCCGAGAAGCACTCTCCGGCCAACATGCCCAATATCCAGCAACAGCTCCCAAAGCGAAGGAGCCAGGACCCAAAGACCTAGCTGGCCTGAAGGGCCCCCAGAAGGCCACCAAGCAGCCCCTCTCCATTTTGGTCTGGGGGCTTTCGTTGGGCATGTATACCTGAGAGGTACCTGCAAGTTACAGTTCGCGGCCCGAGAAGCACTCTCCGAGCCAACATGCACAACTGCAGCAACAGCTCCCAAAGCGAAGGAGCCAGGACCCAAAGACCTAGCTGGCCTGAAGGGCCCCCAGGGGGGCCCCAAGCAGCCCCTCTCAATTTGGGTCTGGGGGCTTTCGTTGGGCCGGGAACCTGGGAGAATCCTGCAAGGTTGCAGTTCGAGGCCCGAGAAGCACTCTCCGGCCAACATGCCCAACTGCAGCAACAGCTCCCAAAGCGAAGGAGCCAGGACCCAAAGACCTAGCTGGCCTGAAGGGCCCCCAGGGGGCCCCCAAGCAGCCCCTCTCAATTTGGGTCTGGGGGCTTTCGTTGGGCCGGGAACCTGGGAGATTCCTGCAAGGTTGCAGTTCGCGGCCGGAGAAGCACTCTCCGGCCAACATGCCCAACTGCAGCAACAGCTCCCAAACCGAAGGAGCCAGGACCCAAAGACCTAGCTGGCCTGAAGGGCCCCCAGGGGGCCCCCAAGCAGCCCCTCTCCATTTGGGTCTGGGGGCTTTTGTTGGGCCGGGAACCTGGGAGATTCCTGCAAGGTTGCAGTTCGCGGCCCGAGAAGCACTCTCCGCCCAACATGCCCAACGTCAACAACAGCTCCCAAACCGAATGAGCCAGGACACAAAGACCTAGCTGGCCTGAAGGGCCCCCAGGGGGCCCCCAAGCAGCCCCTCTCCATTTGGGTCTGGGGGCTTTCTTTAGGCTGAGAACCTGGGAGATACCAGCAAGGTTGCAGTTCGCGGCCCGAGAAGCACTCTCCGGCCAACATGCCCAACTGCAGCAACAGCTCCCAAACCGAAGGAGCCAGGACCCAAAGACCTAGCTGGCCTGAAGGGCCCCCAGGGGGCCCCCAAGCAGCCCCTCTCCATTTGGGTCTGGGGGCTTTCGTTGGGCATGGAACCTGGGAGAATCCTGCAAGGTTGCAGTTCGCGGCCCGAGAAGCACTCTCCGCCCAACATGCCCAACTGCAGCAACAGCTCCCAAAGCGAAGGAGCCAGGACCCAAAGACCTAGCTGGCCTGAAGGGCCCCCAGGGGGCCCCCAAGCAGCCCCTCTCAATTTGGGTCTGGGGGCTTTCGTTGGGCCGGGAACCTGGGAGAATCCTGCAAGGTTGCAGTTCGCGGCCCGAGAAGCACTCTCCGGCCAACATGCCCAACTGCAGCAACAGCTCCCAAAGCGAAGGAGCCAGGACCCAAAGACCTAGCTGGCCTGAAGGGCCCCCAGAAGGCCACAAAGCAGCCCCTCTCCATTTGGGTCTGGGGGCTTTCGTTGGGCATGTATACCTGAGAGGTACCTGCAAGTTACAGTTCGCGGCCCGAGAAGCACTCTCCGGCCAACATGCCCAACTGCAGCAACAGCTCCCAAACCGAATGAGCCAGGACACAAAGACCTAGCTGACCTGAAGGGCCCCCAGGGGGCCACCAAGCAGCCCCTCTCAATTTGGGTCTGGGGGCTTTTGTTGGGCCGGGAACCTGGGAGATTCCTTCAAGGTTGCAGTTCGCGGCCCGAGAAGCACTCTCCGGCCAACATGCCCAACTGCAGCAACAGCTCCCAAAGCGAAGGAGCCAGGACCCAAAGACCTAGCTGGCCTGAAGGGCCCCCAGGGGGCCCCCAAGCAGCCCCTCTCAATTTGGGTCTGGGGGTTTTCGTTGGGCCGGGAACCTGGGAGGTACCTGCAAGGTTGCAGTTCGCGGCCCGAGAAGCACTCTCCGGCCAACATGCCCAACTGCAGCAACAGCTCCCAAACCGAAGGAGCCAGGACCCAAAGACCTAGCTGGCCTGAAGGGCCCCCAGGGGGCCCCCAAGCAGCCCCTCTCCATTTGGGTCTGGGGGCTTTCGTTGGGCCGGGAACCTGGGAGAATCCTGCAAGGTTGCAGTTCGCGGCCCGAGAAGCACTCTCCGGCCAACATGCCCAACTGCAGCAACAGCTCCCAAAGCGAAGGAGCCAGGACCCAAAGACCTAGCTGGCCTGAAGGGCCCCCAGGGGGCCCCCAAGCAGCCCCTCTCAATTTGGGTCTGGGGGCTTTCGTTGGGCCGGGAACCTGGGAGATTCCTGCAACGTTGCAGTTCGCGGCCCGAGAAGCACTCTCCGGCCAACATGCCCAACTGCAGCAACAGCTCCCAAAGCGAAGGAGCCAGGACCCAAAGACCTAGCTGGCCTGAAGGGCCCCCATGGGGCCCCCAAGCAGCCCCTCTCAATTTGGGTCTGGGGGCTTTCGTTGGGCATGGAACCTGGGAGAATCCTGCAAGGTTGCAGTTCGCGGCCCGAGAAGCACTCTCCGGCCAACATGCCCAACTGCAGCAACAGCTCCCAAACCGAAGGAGCCAGGACCCAAAGACCTAGCTGGCCTGAAGGGCCCCCAGGGGGGCCCCAAGCAGCCCCTCTCAATTTGGGTCTGGGGGCTTTCGTTGGGCCGTGAACCTGGGAGAATCCTGCAAGGTTGCAGTTCGCGGCCCGAGAAGCACTCTCCGGCCAACATGTCCAACTGCAGCAACAGCTCCCAAAGCGAAGGAGCCAGGACCCAAAGACCTAGCTGGCCTGAAGGGCCCCCAGGGGGCCCCCAAGCAGCCCCTCTCAATTTGGGTCTGGGGCCTTTCGTTAGGCCGGGAACCTGGGAGATTCCTGCGAGGTTGCAGTTCGCGGCCCGAGAAGCACTCTCCGGCCAACATGCCCAACTGCAGCAACAGCTCCCAAACCGAAGGAGCCAGGACCCAAAGACCTAGCTGGCCTGAAGGGCCCCCAGGGGGCCCCCAAGGAGCTCCTCTCCATTTGGGTCTGGGGGCTTTATTTGGGCCGTGAACCTGGGAGGTACCTGCAAGGTTGCAGTTCGTGGCCGGAGAAGCACTCTCCGGCCAACATGCCCAACTGCAGCAACAGCTCCCAAAGTGAAGGAGCCAGGACCCAAAGACCTAGCTGGCCTGAAGGGCCCCCAGGGGGCCCCCAAGCAGCCCCTCTCCATTTGGGTCTGGGGGCTTTTGTTGGGCCGGGAACCTGAAAGATTCCTGCAAGGTTGCAGTTCGAGGCCCGAGAAGCACTCTCCGGCCAACATGCCCAACTGCAGCAACAGCTCCCAAACCGAAGGAGCCAGGACCCAAAGACCTAGCTGGCCTGAAGGGCCCCCAGGGGGCCCCCAAGCAGCCCCTCTCCATTTGGGTCTGGGGGCTTTTGTTGGGCCGGGAACCTGGGAGGTACCTGCAAGGTTGCAGTTCGCGGCCCGAGAAGCACTCTCCGGCCAACATGCCCAACTGCAGCAACAGCTCCCAAAGCGAAGGAGCCAGGACCCAAAGACCTAGCTGGCCTGAAGGGCCCCCAGGGGGCCACCAAGCAGCCCCTCTCAATTTGGGTCTGGGGGCTTTCGTTGGGCATGGATACCTGAGAGGTACCTGCAAGGTTACAGTTCGCGGCCCGAGAAGCACTCTCCGGCCAACATGCCCAAGTGCAGCAACAGCTCCCAAACCGAAGGAGCCAGGACCCAAAGACCTAGCTGGCCTGAAGGGCCCCCAGGGGGCCCCCAAGCAGCCCCTCTCCATTTGGGTCTGGGGGTTTTCGTTGGGCCGGGAACCTGGGAGGTACCTGCAAGGTTGCAGTTCGCGGCCCGAGAAGCACTCTCCGGCCAACATGCCCAACTGCAGCAACAGCTCCCAAACCGAAGGAGCCAGGACCCAAAGACCTAGCTGGCCTGAAGGGCCCCCAGGGGGCCCCCAAGCAGCCCCTCTCCATTTGGGTCTGGGGGCTTTCGTTGGGCATGGAACCTGGGAGAATCCTGCAAGGTTGCAGTTCGCGGCCCGAGAAGCACTCTCCGGCCAACATGCCCAACTGCAGCAACAGCTCCCAAAGCGAAGGAGCCAGGACCCAAAGACCTAGCTGGCCTGAAGGGCCCCCAGGGGGCCCCCAAGCAGCCCCTCTCAATTTGGGTCTGGGGGCTTTCGTTGGGCCGGGAACCTGGGAGAATCCTGCAAGGTTGCAGTTCGCGGCCCGAGAAGCACTCTCCGGCCAACATGCCCAACTGCAGCAACAGCTCCCAAAGCGAAGGAGCCAGGACCCAAAGACCTAGCTGGCCTGAAGGGCCCCCAGAAGGCCACCAAGCAGCCCCTCTCCATTTTGGTCTGGGGGCTTTCGTTGGGCATGTATACCTGAGAGGTACCTGCAAGTTACAGTTCGCGGCCCGAGAAGCACTCTCCGAGCCAACATGCACAACTGCAGCAACAGCTCCCAAAGCGAAGGAGCCAGGACCCAAAGACCTAGCTGGCCTGAAGGGCCCCCAGGGGGGCCCCAAGCAGCCCCTCTCAATTTGGGTCTGGGGGCTTTCGTTGGGCATGGATACCTGAGAGGTACCTGCAAGGTTACAGTTCGCGGCCCGAGAAGCACTCTCCGGCCAACATGCCAAACTGCAGCAACAGCTCCCAAAGCGAAGGAGCCAGGACCCAAAGACCTAGCTGGCCTGAAGGGCCCCAGGGGGCCCCCAAGCAGCCCCTCTCAATTTGGGTCTGGGGGCTTTCGTTGGGCATGGATACCTGAGAGGTACCTGCAAGGTTACAGTTCGCGGCCCGAGAAGCACTCTCCGGCCAACATGCCCAACTGCAGCAACAGCTCCCAAACCGAAGGAGCCAGGACCCAAAGACCTAGCTGGCCTGAAGGGCCCCCAGGGGGCCCCCAAGCAGCCCCTCTCAATTTTGGTCTGGGGGCTTTCGTTGGGCATGGAACCTGGGAGATTCATGCAAGGTTGCAGTTCGCGGCCCGAGAAGCACTCTCCGGCCAACATGCCCAACTGCAGCAACAGCTCCCAAACCGAAGGAGCCAGGACCCAAAGACCTAGCTGGCCTGAAGGGCCCCCAGGGGGGCCCAAAGCAGTCCCTCTCAATTTGGGTCTGGGGGCTTTTGTTGGGCCGGGAACCTGGGAGATTCCTGCAACGTTGCAGTTCGCGGCCCGAGAAGCACTCTCCGGCCAACATGCCCAACTGCAGCAACAGCTCCCAAACCGAAGGAGCCAGGACCCAAAGACCTAGCTGGCCTGAAGGGCCCCCAGGGGGCCCCCAAGCAGCCCCTCTCAATTTGGGTCTGGGGGCTTTCGTTGGGCCGGGAACCTGGGAGAATCCTGCAAGGTTGCAGTTCGCGGCCCGAGAAGCACTCTCCGGCCAACATGCCCAACTGCAGCAACAGCTCCCAAACCGAAGGAGCCAGGACCCAAAGACCTAGCTGGCCTGAAGGGCCCCCATGGGGCCCCCAAGGAGCTCCTCTCCATTTGGGTCTGGGGGCTTTAGTTGGGCCGGGAACCTGGGAGGTACCTGCAAGGTTGCAGTTCGCGGCCCGAGAAGCACTCTCCGGCCAGCATGCCCAACTGCAGCAACAGCTCCCAAAGCGAAGGAGCCAGGACCCAAAGACCTAGCTGGCCTGAAGGGCCCCCAGGGGGCCCCCAAGCAGCCCCTCTCCGTTTGGGTCTGGGGGCTTTTGTTGGGCCGGGAACCTGGGAGATTCCTGCAAGGTTGCAGTTCGAGGCCCGAGAAGCACTCTCCGCCCAACATGCCCAATATCCAGCAACAGCTCCCAAAGCGAAGGAGCCAGGACCCAAAGACCTAGCTGGCCTGAAGGGCCCCCAGAAGGCCACCAAGCAGCCCCTCTCCATTTTGGTCTGGGGCCTTTCGTTGGGCATGTATACCTGAGAGGTACCTGCAAGTTACAGTTCGCGGCCCGAGAAGCACTCTCCGGCCAGCATGCCCAACTGCAGCAACAGCTCCCAAAGCGAAGGAGCCAGGACCCAAAGACCTAGCTGGCCTGAAGGGCCCCAGGGGGCCCCCAAGCAGCCCCTCTCAATTTGGGTCTGGGGGCTTTCGTTGGGCATGGATACCTGAGAGGTACCTGCAAGGTTACAGTTCGCGGCCCGAGAAGCACTCTCCGGCCAACATGCCCAACTGCAGCAACAGCTCCCAAACCGAAGGAGCCAGGACCCAAAGACCTAGCTGGCCTGAAGGGCCCCCAGGGGGCCCCCAAGCAGCCCCTCTCAATTTTGGTCTGGGGGCTTTCGTTGGGCATGGAACCTGGGAGATTCATGCAAGGTTGCAGTTCGCGGCCCGAGAAGCACTCTCCGGCCAACATGCCCAACTGCAGCAACAGCTCCCAAACCGAAGGAGCCAGGACCCAAAGACCTAGCTGGCCTGAAGGGCCCCCAGGGGGGCCCAAAGCAGTCCCTCTCAATTTGGGTCTGGGGGCTTTTGTTGGGCCGGGAACCTGGGAGATTCCTGCAACGTTGCAGTTCGCGGCCCGAGAAGCACTCTCCGGCCAACATGCCCAACTGCAGCAACAGCTCCCAAACCGAAGGAGCCAGGACCCAAAGACCTAGCTGGCCTGAAGGGCCCCCAGGGGGCCCCCAAGCAGCCCCTCTCAATTTGGGTCTGGGGGCTTTCGTTGGGCCGGGAACCTGGGAGAATCCTGCAAGGTTGCAGTTCGCGGCCCGAGAAGCACTCTCCGGCCAACATGCCCAACTGCAGCAACAGCTCCCAAACCGAAGGAGCCAGGACCCAAAGACCTAGCTGGCCTGAAGGGCCCCCATGGGGCCCCCAAGGAGCTCCTCTCCATTTGGGTCTGGGGGCTTTAGTTGGGCCGGGAACCTGGGAGGTACCTGCAAGGTTGCAGTTCGCGGCCCGAGAAGCACTCTCCGGCCAGCATGCCCAACTGCAGCAACAGCTCCCAAAGCGAAGGAGCCAGGACCCAAAGACCTAGCTGGCCTGAAGGGCCCCCAGGGGGCCCCCAAGCAGCCCCTCTCCGTTTGGGTCTGGGGGCTTTTGTTGGGCCGGGAACCTGGGAGATTCCTGCAAGGTTGCAGTTCGAGGCCCGAGAAGCACTCTCCGCCCAACATGCCCAATATCCAGCAACAGCTCCCAAAGCGAAGGAGCCAGGACCCAAAGACCTAGCTGGCCTGAAGGGCCCCCAGAAGGCCACCAAGCAGCCCCTCTCCATTTTGGTCTGGGGCCTTTCGTTGGGCATGTATACCTGAGAGGTACCTGCAAGTTACAGTTCGCGGCCCGAGAAGCACTCTCCGAGCCAACATGCACAACTGCAGCAACAGCTCCCAAAGCGAAGGAGCCAGGACCCAAAGACCTAGCTGGCCTGAAGGGCCCCCAGGGGGGCCCCAAGCAGCCCCTCTCAATTTGGGTCTGGGGGCTTTCGTTGGGCCGGGAACCTGGGAGATTCATGCAAGGTTGCAGTTCGCGGCCCGAGAAGCACTCTCCGCCCAACATGCCCAACTGCAGCAACAGCTCCCAAAGCGAAGGAGCCAGGACCCAAAGACCTAGCTGGCCTGAAGGGCCCCCAGGGGGCCCCCAAGCAGCCCCTCTCAATTTGGGTCTGGGGGCTTTCGTTGGGCATGGAACCTGGGAGATTCCTGCAAGGTTGCAGTTCGCGGCCCGAGAAGCACTCTCCGGCCAACATGCCCAACTGCAGCAACAGCTCCCAAACCGAAGGAGCCAGGACCCAAAGACCTAGCTGGCCTGAAGGGCCCCCAGGGGGGGCCCAAAGCAGTCCCTCTCAATTTGGGTCTGGGGGCTTTCGTTGGGCCGGGAACCTGGGAGATTCCTGCAACGTTGCAGTTCGCGGCCCGAGAAGCACTCTCCGGCCAACATGCCCAACTGCAGCAACAGCTCCCAAACCGAAGGAGCCAGGACCCAAAGACCTAGCTGGCCTGAAGGGCCCCCAGGGGGCCCCCAAGCAGCCCCTCTCAATTTGGGTCTGGGGGCTTTCGTTGGGCCGGGAACCTGGGAGAATCCTGCAAGGTTGCAGTTCGCGGCCCGAGAAGCACTCTCCGGCCAACATGCACAACTGCAGCAACAGCTCCCAAACCGAAGGAGCCAGGACCCAAAGACCTAGCTGGCCTGAAGGGCCCCCATGGGGCCCCCAACGAGCTCCTCTCCATTTGGGTCTGGGGGCTTTTGTTGGGCCGGGAACCTGGGAGATTCCTGCGAGGTTGCAGTTCGCGGCCCGAGAAGCACTCTCCGGCCAACATGCCCAATATCCAGCAACAGCTCCCAAAGCGAAGGAGCCAGGACCCAAAGACCTAGCTGGCCTGAAGGGCCCCCAGAAGGCCACCAAGCAGCCCCTCTCCATTTTGGTCTGGGGGCTTTCGTTGGGCATGTATACCTGAGAGGTACCTGCAAGTTACAGTTCGCGGCCCGAGAAGCACTCTCCGAGCCAACATGCACAACTGCAGCAACAGCTCCCAAAGCGAAGGAGCCAGGACCCAAAGACCTAGCTGGCCTGAAGGGCCCCCAGGGGGGCCCCAAGCAGCCCCTCTCAATTTGGGTCTGGGGGCTTTCGTTGGGCCGGGAACCTGGGAGAATCCTGCAAGGTTGCAGTTCGAGGCCCGAGAAGCACTCTCCGGCCAACATGCCCAACTGCAGCAACAGCTCCCAAAGCGAAGGAGCCAGGACCCAAAGACCTAGCTGGCCTGAAGGGCCCCCAGGGGGCCCCCAAGCAGCCCCTCTCAATTTGGGTCTGGGGGCTTTCGTTGGGCCGGGAACCTGGGAGATTCCTGCAAGGTTGCAGTTCGCGGCCGGAGAAGCACTCTCCGGCCAACATGCCCAACTGCAGCAACAGCTCCCAAACCGAAGGAGCCAGGACCCAAAGACCTAGCTGGCCTGAAGGGCCCCCAGGGGGCCCCCAAGCAGCCCCTCTCCATTTGGGTCTGGGGGCTTTTGTTGGGCCGGGAACCTGGGAGATTCCTGCAAGGTTGCAGTTCGCGGCCCGAGAAGCACTCTCCGCCCAACATGCCCAACGTCAACAACAGCTCCCAAACCGAATGAGCCAGGACACAAAGACCTAGCTGGCCTGAAGGGCCCCCAGGGGGCCCCCAAGCAGCCCCTCTCCATTTGGGTCTGGGGGCTTTCTTTAGGCTGAGAACCTGGGAGATACCAGCAAGGTTGCAGTTCGCGGCCCGAGAAGCACTCTCCGGCCAACATGCCCAACTGCAGCAACAGCTCCCAAACCGAAGGAGCCAGGACACAAAGACCTAGCTGGCCTGAAGGGGCCCCAGGGGGCCCCCAAGCAGCCCCTCTCCATTTGGGTCTGGGGGCTTTCGTTGGGCATGGAACCTGGGAGAATCCTGCAAGGTTGCAGTTCGCGGCCCGAGAAGCACTCTCCGCCCAACATGCCCAACTGCAGCAACAGCTCCCAAAGCGAAGGAGCCAGGACCCAAAGACCTAGCTGGCCTGAAGGGCCCCCAGGGGGCCCCCAAGCAGCCCCTCTCAATTTGGGTCTGGGGGCTTTCGTTGGGCCGGGAACCTGGGAGAATCCTGCAAGGTTGCAGTTCGCGGCCCGAGAAGCACTCTCCGGCCAACATGCCCAAGTGCAGCAACAGCTCCCAAAGCGAAGGAGCCAGGACCCAAAGACCTAGCTGGCCTGAAGGGCCCCCAGAAGGCCACAATGCAGCCCCTCTCCATTTGGGTCTGGGGGCTTTCGTTGGGCATGTATACCTGAGAGGTACCTGCAAGTTACAGTTCGCGGCCCGAGAAGCACTCTCCGGCCAACATGCCCAACTGCAGCAACAGCTCCCAAACCGAATGAGCCAGGACACAAAGACCTAGCTGACCTGAAGGGCCCCCAGGGGGTCCCCAAGCAGCCCCTCTCAATTTGGGTCTGGGGGCTTTTGTTGGGCCGGGAACCTGGGAGATTCCTTCAAGGTTGCAGTTCGCGGCCCGAGAAGCACTCTCCGGCCAACATGCCCAACTGCAGCAACAGCTCCCAAAGCGAAGGAGCCAGGACCCAAAGACCTAGCTGGCCTGAAGGGCCCCCAGGGGGCCCCCAAGCAGCCCCTCTCAATTTGGGTCTGGGGGTTTTCGTTGGGCCGGGAACCTGGGAGGTACCTGCAAGGTTGCAGTTCGAGGCCCGAGAAGCACTCTCCGGCCAACATGCCCAACTGCAGCAACAGCTCCCAAACCGAAGGAGCCAGGACCCAAAGACCTAGCTGGCCTGAAGGGCCCCCAGGGGGCCCCCAAGCAGCCCCTCTCCATTTGGGTCTGGGGGCTTTCGTTGGGCCGGGAACCTGGGAGAATCCTGCAAGGTTGCAGTTCGCGGCCCGAGAAGCACTCTCCGGCCAACATGCCCAACTGCAGCAACAGCTCCCAAAGCGAAGGAGCCAGGACCCAAAGACCTAGCTGGCCTGAAGGGCCCCCAGGGGGCCCCCAAGCAGCCCCTCTCAATTTGGGTCTGGGGGCTTTCGTTGGGCCGGGAACCTGGGAGATTCCTGCAACGTTGCAGTTCGCGGCCCGAGAAGCACTCTCCGGCCAACATGCCCAACTGCAGCAACAGCTCCCAAAGCGAAGGAGCCAGGACCCAAAGACCTAGCTGGCCTGAAGGGCCCCCATGGGGCCCCCAAGCAGCCCCTCTCAATTTGGGTCTGGGGGCTTTCGTTGGGCATGGAACCTGGGAGAATCCTGCAAGGTTGCAGTTCGCGGCCCGAGAAGCACTCTCCGGCCAACATGCCCAACTGCAGCAACAGCTCCCAAACCGAAGGAGCCAGGACCCAAAGACCTAGCTGGCCTGAAGGGCCCCCAGGGGGGCCCCAAGCAGCCCCTCTCAATTTGGGTCTGGGGGCTTTCGTTGGGCCGTGAACCTGGGAGAATCCTGCAAGGTTGCAGTTCGCGGCCCGAGAAGCACTCTCCGGCCAACATGTCCAACTGCAGCAACAGCTCCCAAAGCGAAGGAGCCAGGACCCAAAGACCTAGCTGGCCTGAAGGGCCCCCAGGGGGCCCCCAAGCAGCCCCTCTCAATTTGGGTCTGGGGCCTTTCGTTAGGCCGGGAACCTGGGAGATTCCTGCGAGGTTGCAGTTCGCGGCCCGAGAAGCACTCTCCGGCCAACATGCCCAACTGCAGCAACAGCTCCCAAACCGAAGGAGCCAGGACCCAAAGACCTAGCTGGCCCGAAGGGCCCCCATGGGGCCCCCAAGGAGCTCCTCTCCATTTGGGTCTGGGGGCTTTATTTGGGCCGTGAACCTGGGAGGTACCTGCAAGGTTGCAGTTCGTGGCCGGAGAAGCACTCTCCGGCCAACATGCCCAACTGCAGCAACAGCTCCCAAAGTGAAGGAGCCAGGACCCAAAGACCTAGCTGGCCTGAAGGGCCCCCAGGGGGCCCCCAAGCAGCCCCTCTCCATTTGGGTCTGGGGGCTTTTGTTGGGCCGGGAACCTGAAAGATTCCTGCAAGGTTGCAGTTCGAGGCCCGAGAAGCACTCTCCGGCCAACATGCCCAACTGCAGCAACAGCTCCCAAACCGAAGGAGCCAGGACCCAAAGACCTAGCTGGCCTGAAGGGCCCCCAGGGGGCCCCCAAGCAGCCCCTCTCCATTTGGGTCTGGGGGCTTTTGTTGGGCCGGGAACCTGGGAGGTACCTGCAAGGTTGCAGTTCGCGGCCCGAGAAGCACTCTCCGGCCAACATGCCCAACTGCAGCAACAGCTCCCAAAGCGAAGGAGCCAGGACCCAAAGACCTAGCTGGCCTGAAGGGCCCCCAGGGGGCCACCAAGCAGCCCCTCTCAATTTGGGTCTGGGGGCTTTCGTTGGGCATGGATACCTGAGAGGTACCTGCAAGGTTACAGTTCGCGGCCCGAGAAGCACTCTCCGGCCAACATGCCCAACTGCAGCAACAGCTCCCAAAGCGAAGGAGCCAGGACCCAAAGACCTAGCTGGCCTGAAGGGCCCCCAGGGGGGCCCCAAGCAGCCCCTCTCAATTTGGGTCTGGGGGCTTTCGTTGGGCCGGGAACCTGGGAGATTCATGCAAGGTTGCAGTTCGCGGCCCGAGAAGCACTCTCCGCCCAACATGCCCAACTGCAGCAACAGCTCCCAAAGCGAAGGAGCCAGGACCCAAAGACCTAGCTGGCCTGAAGGGCCCCCAGGGGGCCCCCAAGCAGCCCCTCTCAATTTGGGTCTGGGGGCTTTCGTTGGGCATGGAACCTGGGAGATTCCTGCAAGGTTGCAGTTCGCGGCCCGAGAAGCACTCTCCGGCCAACATGCCCAACTGCAGCAACAGCTCCCAAACCGAAGGAGCCAGGACCCAAAGACCTAGCTGGCCTGAAGGGCCCCCAGGGGGGGCCCAAAGCAGTCCCTCTCAATTTGGGTCTGGGGGCTTTCGTTGGGCCGGGAACCTGGGAGATTCCTGCAACGTTGCAGTTCGCGGCCCGAGAAGCACTCTCCGGCCAACATGCCCAACTGCAGCAACAGCTCCCAAACCGAAGGAGCCAGGACCCAAAGACCTAGCTGGCCTGAAGGGCCCCCAGGGGGCCCCCAAGCAGCCCCTCTCAATTTGGGTCTGGGGGCTTTCGTTGGGCCGGGAACCTGGGAGAATCCTGCAAGGTTGCAGTTCGCGGCCCGAGAAGCACTCTCCGGCCAACATGCACAACTGCAGCAACAGCTCCCAAACCGAAGGAGCCAGGACCCAAAGACCTAGCTGGCCTGAAGGGCCCCCATGGGGCCCCCAACGAGCTCCTCTCCATTTGGGTCTGGGGGCTTTTGTTGGGCCGGGAACCTGGGAGATTCCTGCGAGGTTGCAGTTCGCGGCCCGAGAAGCACTCTCCGGCCAACATGCCCAATATCCAGCAACAGCTCCCAAAGCGAAGGAGCCAGGACCCAAAGACCTAGCTGGCCTGAAGGGCCCCCAGAAGGCCACCAAGCAGCCCCTCTCCATTTTGGTCTGGGGGCTTTCGTTGGGCATGTATACCTGAGAGGTACCTGCAAGTTACAGTTCGCGGCCCGAGAAGCACTCTCCGAGCCAACATGCACAACTGCAGCAACAGCTCCCAAAGCGAAGGAGCCAGGACCCAAAGACCTAGCTGGCCTGAAGGGCCCCCAGGGGGGCCCCAAGCAGCCCCTCTCAATTTGGGTCTGGGGGCTTTCGTTGGGCCGGGAACCTGGGAGAATCCTGCAAGGTTGCAGTTCGAGGCCCGAGAAGCACTCTCCGGCCAACATGCCCAACTGCAGCAACAGCTCCCAAAGCGAAGGAGCCAGGACCCAAAGACCTAGCTGGCCTGAAGGGCCCCCAGGGAGCCCCCAAGCAGCCCCTCTCAATTTGGGTCTGGGGGCTTTCGTTGGGCCGGGAACCTGGGAGATTCCTGCAAGGTTGCAGTTCGCGGCCGGAGAAGCACTCTCCGGCCAACATGCCCAACTGCAGCAACAGCTCCCAAACCGAAGGAGCCAGGACCCAAAGACCTAGCTGGCCTGAAGGGCCCCCAGGGGGCCCCCAAGCAGCCCCTCTCCATTTGGGTCTGGGGGCTTTTGTTGGGCCGGGAACCTGGGAGATTCCTGCAAGGTTGCAGTTCGCGGCCCGAGAAGCACTCTCCGCCCAACATGCCCAACGTCAACAACAGCTCCCAAACCGAATGAGCCAGGACACAAAGACCTAGCTGGCCTGAAGGGCCCCCAGGGGGCCCCCAAGCAGCCCCTCTCCATTTGGGTCTGGGGGCTTTCTTTAGGCTGAGAACCTGGGAGATACCAGCAAGGTTGCAGTTCGCGGCCCGAGAAGCACTC